>NC_092550.1:1975000-2275000 GCF_037038585.1 Patagioenas fasciata | reverse complement strand
GGATGTCACAATGGGCCCTGGGGACAAGGGAGATCCCCATGGTGTCACAATAAGCCCTGGGGACAAAGTGGGGTCCTGGGATGTCACAATGGGCCCTGGGGACAAAGGGGGGTCCTAGGATGTCACAATGGGGCCCAGTGACAAAGAGGGTCCTCATGATGCCACAATGGGCCCTGGGGACAAAGGGGGTCCCCTGGATGTCACAATGGGCTCTGGGGACAAGGAGGGTCCCCAGGATGTCACAATGGGCCCTGGGGACAAAGAGCGTCCCCAGCATGTCACAATGGGCCCTGGGGACAAAGAGGGGTCCCCTGAATGTCACAATGGGCCCTGGGGACAATGGGGTGCAGTGGATGTCACAATGGGCCCTGGGGACAATGGGGGGTGTCCAGGATGTAAGAATGAGTCCTGAGGACAAGGGGGGGTCCCCATGGTGTCACAATGGGTCCCCAGTGACAAGGAGGGGTCCCCATGGTGTCACAATAGGTCCTGGGGACAAAGTGGGGTCCAAGAATGTCACAATGGGCCCTGGGGACAAAAGGGGTTGCCATGGTGCCACAATGGGCCCTGGGGTCAAAGGGGGTCCCCATGGTGCTACAATGGGCCCTGGGGACAAAGGGGGGTCCTGGGATGTCACAATGGGCCCTGGGGACAAGCGGGGGTCTCCATGGTGTCACAATGGGCCCCAGTGACAAAGGGGGTCCCCTGAATGTCACAATAGGTCCTGGGGACAATGGGGATCCTGGGACGTCACAATGGGTCCTGGGGACAAGGAGGGATCCCCAGGATGTCACAATGGGCCCTAGGGAAAAAGAGGGGTCCCCTGAATGTCACAATGGGCCCTGGGGACAAGGAGGGATCCCTAGGATGTCACAATGGCCCCTGGGGACAATGGGGGGTCCTGGGACGTCACAATGGGCCCTGGGGACAAGGGGGGGTCCCCAGGATGTCACAATGGGCCCGGGGGACAAAGGGGTGCCGAGGATGTCACAATGGGCCCTGGGGACAATGGGGGGTCCTGGGATGTCACAATGGGCCCTGGGGACAATGGGGGGTCCTGGGATGTCACAATGGACCCTGAGGACAAGGGGGGTCCCCAGGATGTCACAATGGGGCCTGGGGACCAGGGGGTGTCCTGGGATGTCACAATGGGCCCCAGTGACAAAGGGGGTCCCTATGGTGCCACAATGGGCCATGGGGACAAAGGGGGTCCCCTGGATGTCAGAGTGGGCTCTGGGGACAAGGAGGGTCCCCAGGTTGTCACAATGGGCCCTGGGGACAAAGAGCGTCCCCAGCATGTCACAATGTGTCCTGGGGACAATGTGGGGTCCTGGGATGTCACAATGGGCCCCAGTGACAAAGGGGGTCCCCTGAATGTCACAATGGGTCCTGGGGACAATGGGGGGTCCTGGGATGTCACAATGGGCCCTGGGGACTAGGAGGGATCGCCAGGATGTCACAATGGGCCCTGGGGACAATGGGGGGTCCTGGGACGTCACAATGGGCCCCAGTGAGAAGGGGGGTCCCCAGGATGTCACAATGGGCTCTGGGGACAAAGAGGGGTCCCCTGAATGTCACAATGGGCCCTGGGGACAAGGGGGTGCAGTGGATGTCACAATGGGCCCTGGGGACAAAGGGGGGTCCTGGGATGTCACAATGGGGCCCAGTGACAAAGAGGGTCCTCATGGTGCCACAATGGGCCCTGGGGACAAAGGGGGTCCCCAGGATGTCACAATGGGCCCTGGGGACAAAGAGCGTCCCCAGCATGTCACAATGGGCCCTGGGGACAAAGAGGGGTCCCCTGAATGTCACAATGGGCCCTGGGGACAATGGGGTGCAGTGGATGTCACAATGGGCCCTGGGGACAATGGGGGGTGTCCAGGATGTGAGAATGAGTCCTGAGGACAAGGGGGGGTCCCCATGGTGTCACAATGGGTCCCCAGTGACAAGGAGGGGTCCCCATGGTGTCACAATAGGTCCTGGGGACAAAGTGGGGTCCAAGAATGTCACAATGGGCCCTGGGGACAAAAGGGGTTGCCATGGTGCCACAATGGGCCCTGGGGTCAAAGGGGGTCCCCATGGTGCTACAATGGGCCCTGGGGACAAAGGGGGGTCCTGGGATGTCACAATGGGCCCTGGGGACAAGCGGGGGTCTCCATGGTGTCACAATGGGCCCCAGTGACAAAGGGGGTCCCCTGAATGTCACAATAGGTCCTGGGGACAATGGGGATCCTGGGACGTCACAATGGGTCCTGGGGACAAGGAGGGATCCCCAGGATGTCACAATGGGCCCTAGGGACAAAGAGGGGTCCCCTGAATGTCACAATGGGCCCTGGGGACAAGGAGGGATCCCTAGGATGTCACAATGGCCCCTGGGGACAATGGGGGGTCCTGGGACGTCACAATGGGCCCTGGGGACAAGGGGGGGTCCCCAGGATGTCACAATGGGCCCGGGGGACAAAGGGGTGCCGAGGATGTCACAATGGGCCCTGGGGACAATGGGGGGTCCTGGGATGTCACAATGGGCCCTGGGGACAATGGGGGGTCCTGGGATGTCACAATGGGCCCTGGGGACAAGGGGGTCCCCCAGATATCACAATGGGCCCTGGGGACAATGTAAGGTCCTGGGCTGTCACAATGGACCCTGAGGACAAGGGGGGTCCCCAGGATGTCACAATGAAGTCCTGGGACAAAGGGGGTCCCCAGGATGTCACAATGGGGCCTGGGGACCAGGGGGTGTCCTGGGATGTCACAATGGGCCCCAGTGACAAAGGGGGTCCCTATGGTGCCACAATGGGCCATGGGGACAAAGGGGGTCCCCTGGATGTCAGAGTGGGCTCTGGGGACAAGGAGGGTCCCCAGGATGTCACAATGGGCCCTGGGGACAAAGAGCGTCCCCAGCATGTCACAATGTGTCCTGGGGACAATGTGGGGTCCTGGGATGTCACAATGGGCCCCAGTGACAAAGGGGCCCCCTGAATGTCACAATGGGTCCTGGGGACAATGGGGGGTCCTGGGATGTCACAATGGGCCCTGGGGACAATGGGGGGTCCTGGGACGTCACAATGGGCCCCAGTGAGAAGGGGGGTCCCCAGGATGTCACAATGGGCTCTGGGGACAAAGAGGGGTCCCCTGAATGTCACAATGGGCCCTGGGGACAAGGGGGTGCAGTGGATGTCACAATGGGCCCTGGGGACAATGGGGGATCCTGGAATGTCACAATGGGCCTTGGGGACAATGGGGGTCCCCAGGATGTCACAATGGGCCCTGGGGACAATGGGGTTGCCCAGGATGTCACAATGGGCCCTGGGGACAATGGGAGTCCCCAAGGTGTCAGAACGAGCCCTGGGGACAAAGTGAAATCCTGGAATGTCACAATGGCCCCAGTGACAAAGGGGTTCCCCACGGTGTCACAATGGGCCCTGGGGACAAAAGGGGTCCCCAGGATTTCACAATAGCACTGGGGACAAAGAGGGGTCATGGGATGTCACAATGGGCCCTGGGGACAAGGGAGATCCCCATGGCGTCACAATAAGCCCTGGGGACAAAGTGGGGTCCTGGGATGTCACAATGGGCTCTGGGGACAAGGAGGGTCCCCAGGATGTCACAATGGGCCCTGGGGACAAAGGGGGGTCCTGGGATGTCACAATGGGCCCCAGTGACAAAGAGGGTCCTCATGGTGCCTCAATGGGCCCTGGGGACAAAGGGGGTCCCCTGGATGTCACAATGGGCTCTGGGGACAAGGAGGGTCCCCAGCATGTCACAATGGGCCCTGGGGACAATGGGGGGTCCCCACGGTATCAGAATGGGCCCTGGGGACAAAGGGGGTCCCCTGAATGTCACAATGGGCCCTGGGGACAAGGGGGGGTCCCCAGGATGTCACAATGGGCCCTGGGGACAAAGAGGGGTCCCCTGAATGTCACAATGGGCCCTGGGGACAAGGGGGTGCAGTGGATGTCACAATGGGTCCTGGGGACAATGGGGGGTGTCCAGGATGTGAGAATGAGTCCTGAGGACAAGGGGGGGTCCCCATGGTGTCACAATGGGTCCCCAGTGACAAGGAGGGGTCCCCATGATGTCACAATAGGCCCTGCGGACAAAGTGGGGTCCAAGAATGTCACAATGGGCCCTGGGGACAAAAGGGGTTGCCATGGTGCCACAATGGGCCCTGGGGTCAAAGGGGGTCCCCATGGTGCTACAATGGGCCCTGGGGACAAAGGGGGGTCCTGGGATGTCACAATGGGCCCTGGGGACAAAGGGGGTGTCCCCATGGTGCCACAACGTGCCCTGGGAGCAAGGGGGTGGCCAGGATGTCACAATGGGTCCTGGGGAAAATGGGGGGTGCCAAGGATGTCACAATGGACCCTGAGGACAAGCGGGGGTCTCCATGGTGTCACAATGGGCCCCAGTGACAAAGGGGGTCCCCTGAATGTCACAATAGGTCCTGGGGACAATGGGGGGTCCTGGGACGTCACAATGGGCCCTGGGGACAAGGAGGGATCCCCAGGATGTCAGAATGGGCCCTGGGGACAAAGAGGGGTCCCCTGAATGTCACAATGGGCCCTGGGGACAAGGGGGTGCAGAGGATGTCACAATGGGCCCTGGGGACAATGGGGGGTCCTGGGACATCACAATGGGCCCTGGGGACAAGGAGGGATCCCCAGGATGTCACAATGGGCCCTGGGGACAATGGGGGGTCCTGGGACGTCACAATGGGCCCTGGGAAGAAGGGGGGGTCCCCAGGATGTCACAATGGGCCCTGGGGACAAGGGGGTGCCGAGGATGTCACAATGGGCTCTGGGGACAATGGGGGGTCCTGGGATGTCACAATGGGCCCTGGGGACAAGGGTGGGTCCCCAGGATGTCACAATGGGCCTTGGGAACAAGGGGGTCCCCCAGATATCACAATGGGCCCTGGGGACAATGTAAGGTCCTGGGCTGTCACAATGGGCCCTGGGGACAAAGGGGGTTCCCACGGTATCAGAATGGGCCCTGGGGACAGGGGGGTCCCCTGAATGTCACAATGGGCCCTGGGGACAATGGGGGGTCCTGGGATGTCACAATGAGCCCTGCAGACAAGGGTGGTACCCACGGTGTCACAATGGGCCCTGGGGACAATGGGGGGTCCTGGGACCGCACAATGGGCCCTGAGGACAATGGTGGGTCCCCTGAATGTCAAAATGGGCCCTGGGGACAAAGGGGGGTCCGCAGGATGTCACAATGGGCACTGGGGACAAAGGGGGGGTCCCCAGGATGTCACAATGGGCCCTGGGGACAATGTGGGGTCCTGGGATTTCACAATGGGCCCCAATGACAAAGGGGGTCCCCTGAATGTCACAGTGGGTCCTGGGGACAATGGGGGGTCCTGGGACGTCACAATGGGCCCTGGGGACAAGCGGGGGTCCCCAGGATGTCACAATGGGCCCTGGGGACAAAGAGGGGTCCCCTGAATGTCACAATGGGCCCTGGGGACAGGGGGGTGCAGTGGATGTCACAATGGGCCCTGGGGACAATGGGGGGTCCTAAGACGTCACAATGAACCCTGGGGACAACGGGGGGTCCTGGGACGTCACAATGGGCCCTGAGGACAATGGTGGGTCCCCTGAATGTCACAATGGGCCCTGGGGACAACGGGGGGTCCGCAGGATGTCACAATGGGCCCTGGGGACAAGGAGGGATTCCCAGGATGTCACAATGGGCCCTGGAGACAAGGGGGTGTCCCTAGGATGTCACAATGGGCCGTGCGGACAAGGGTGGTACCCACGGTGTCACAATGGGCACTGGGCACAAGGGGGGGTCCCTATAGTGTCACAATGGGTCCTGGGGACAAGTGGGCTCCCCAGGATGTCACAAGGGCCCTGGGGACAATGTGGGGTCCTGGGATGTCACAATGGGCCCCCGTGACAAATGGGGGCCCCTGAATGTCACAATGGGCCCTGGGGACAATGGGGGTCCTGGGACGTCCCAATGGGCCCTGGGGACAAGGAGGGATCCCCAGGATGTCAAAATGGGCCCTGGGGACAATAGCGGGTCCTGGGACGTCCCAATGGGCCCTGGGGACAAGCAGGGATCCCCAGGATGTCACAATGGGCCCTGGGGACAATGGCGGGTTCTGGGACGTCACAATGGGCCCTGGGGACAAGGGGGGGTCCCCAGGATGTCACAATGGGCCCTGGGGAAAAAGAGGGGTCCCCTGAATGTCACAATGGGCCCTGGGGACAAGGGGGTGCTGAGGATGTCACAATGGGCCCTGGGGACAATGGGGGGTCCTGGGACGTCACAATGGGCCCTGAGGACAATGGTGGGTCCCCTGAATGTCACAATGGGCCCTGGGGACAACGGGTGGGTCCCTATGGTGTCACAATGGGCCCAAGTGACAAGGAGGGTCCCCACGGTGCCAGGATGGGTCCTGGGGACAAGGGCGTCCACCAGATGTCACAATAAGCCCTGGGGACAAAGTGGGGTCCTGGGATGTCACAATGGGCCCTGGGGACAATGGGAGTCCCCAAGGTGTCAGAACGAGCCCTGGGGACAAAGTGGAATCCTGGAATGTCACAATGGTCCCCAGTGACAAAGGGGTTCCCCATGGTGCCACAATGGGCCCTGGGGACAAAAGGGGTCCCCAGGATTTCACAATGGCCCTGGGGACAAAGGGGGGTCCTGGGATGTCACAATGGGCCCTGGGGACAAAGGGGGTATCCCCATGGTGCCACAACGGGCCCTGGGAGCAAGGGGGTGGCCAGGATGTCACAATGGGTCCTGGGGAAAATGGGGGGTGCCCAGGATGTCACAATGGACCCTGAGGACAAGCGGGGGTCTCCATGGTGTCACAATGGGCCCCAGTGACAAAGGGGCTCCCCTGAATGTCACAGTAGGTCCTGGGGACAATGGGGGGTGCTGGGACGTCACAATGGGCCCTGGGGACAACGAGGGATCCCCAGGATGTCACAATGGGCCCTGGGGACAAAGAGGGGTCCCCTGAATGTCACAATGGGCCCTGGGGACAAGGGGGTGCAGAGGATGTCACAATGGGCCCTGGGGACAATGGGGGGTCCTGGGATGTCACAATGGGCCCCAGTGACAAAGGGGGTCCCCTGAATGTCACAATGGGTCCTGGGGACAATGGGGGGTCCTGGGACGTCACAATGGGCCCTGGGGACAAGGAGGGATCCCCAGGATGTCACAATGGGCCCTGGGGACAATGGGGGGTCGTTACACGTCACAATGGCCCCTGGGGACAAAGAGGGGTCCCCTGAATGTCACAATGGGCCCTGGGGAAAATGGGGGGTCCTGGGACGTCACAATGGGCCCTGAGGACAAGGAGGGAAGCCCCAGGATGTCACAATGGGCCCTGGGGACAATGGCGGGTCCTGGGACGTCCCAATGGGCCCTGAGGACAAGCAGGGATCCCCAGGATGTCACAATGGGCCCTGGGGACAATGGCGGGTCCTGGGACGTCACAATAGGCCCTGGGGACAAGGGGGGGTCCCCAGGATGTCACAATGGGCCCTGGGGAAAAAGAGGGGTCCCCTGAATGTCACAATGGGCCCTGGGGACAAGGGGGTGCTGAGGATGTCACAATGGGCCCTGGGGACAATGGGGGGTCCTGGGACGTCACAATGGGCCCTGGGGACAATGGGGGGTCCTGGGATGTCACAATGGGCCCTGGGGACAAAGGGGCCCCCTGAATGTCACAATGGGTCCTGGGGACAATGGTGGGTCCTGGGACGTCACAATGGGCCCTGGGGACAAGGAGGGATCCCCAGGATGTCACAATGGGCCCTGGGGACAATGGGGGGTCCTGGGACGTCACAATGGGCCCCAGTAACAAGGGGGGGTCCCCAGGATGTCACAGTGTGCCCTGGGTACAAAGAGGCGTCCCCGGAATGTCACAATGGGCCCTGGGGACAAGGGGGTGCCCTGAATGTCACAATGGGGCCTGGGGAAAATGGGGGGTCCTAAGACGTCACAATGGGCCCTGGGGACAATGGGAGTCCCCAAGGTGTCAGAACGAGCCCTGGGGACAAAGTGGAATCCTGGAATGTCACAATGGCCCCCAGTTACAAAGGGGTTCCCCATGGTGTCACAATGGGCCCTGGGGACAAAAGGGGTCCCCAGGATTTCGCAATAGCACTGGGGACAAAGGGGGGTCATGGGATGTCACAATGGGCCTTGGGGACACAGAGGGGCCCTAGGACGTAACAATCAGCCCTGGGGACAAGGGGGGGTCCCCTGAAAGTCACAATGAGCCCTGGGAACAGAGGGGGCTCCCCAGGACATCACAATGGGCCCTGGGAACAATGGGGGGTCCTGGGACGTCACAATGGGCCCTGGGGACAAGGGGGGGTCTCCAGGATGTCACAATGGGCCCTGGGGACAAAGAGGGGTCCCTAAAGTGTCACAATGGGCCCTGGGGACAGAGAGTGGCCCTGGGACGTCACAATCAGCCCTGGGGACAAAGTGGGGTCCTGGGATGTCACAATGGGCCCCAGTGACAAAGGGGGTCCCCATAGTGCCACAATGGGCCGTGGGGACAAAAGGGGTGCCCAGGATGTCACAATGGGCCCTGGGGACAAAGGGTGTCCCCTGGTTTTCACAATGGGCTCTGGGGACAAAGGGGGGTCCTGCGATGTCACAATGAGCCCTGCGGTCAAGGGTGGTACCCACGGTGTCACAATGGGCCCTGGGAACAAGGGGGGTTCCCCATAGTGTCACAATGGGTCCTGGGGAAAATGGGGTCCCCAGGATGTCACAATGGGCCCTGGGGACAATGTGGGGTCCTGGGATGTCACAATGGGCCCCAGTGACAAAGGGGTTCCCTGAATGTTACAATGAATCCTAAGGACAATGGGGGTCCTGGGACGTCACAATGGGCCCTGGGGACAAGGAGGGATCCCCAGGATGTCACAATGGGCCCTGGGTACAAAGAGGCGTCCCCTGAATGTCGCAATGGGCCCTGGGGACAAGGGGGGGTCCTGGGATGTCACAATGCGTCCCGGTGACAAGGGGGCATCCCCAGGATGTCAAAATGCGCCCTGGGGCCCAGGGGGGTCCTGCGATGTCACAATGGGCCCTGGGGACAAAGGGGGTCCCCTGGATGTCACAATGGGCTCTGGGGACAAAGGGGATCCCCACGGTATCAGAATGGGCCCTGGGGACAAAGGTGGGTCCTGGGATGTCACAATGAGCCCTGCGGACAAGGGTGGTAACCACGGTGTCACAATGGGCCCTGGGAACAAGGGGGGGTCCCCATAGTGTCACAATGGGTCCTGAGGACAAGTGGGGTCCCCAGGATGTCACAATGTGTCCTGGGGACAATGGGGGGTCCTGGGATGTCACAATGGGTCCCAGTGACAAAGGGGCCCCCTGAATGTCACAATGGGTCCTGGGGACAATGGGGGGTCCTGGGACGTCACAATGGACCCCAGTGACAACGGGGGTCCCCAGGATGTGACAATGGGCCCTGGGGACAAAGAGGGGTCCACTGAATGTCACAGTGGGCCCTGGGGACAAGGGGGTGCAGTGGATGTCACTATGGGCCCTGGGGACAATGGTGGGTCCTGGAATGTCACAATGGGCCTTGGGGACAATGGGGGTCCCCAGGATGTCACAATGGGCCCTGGGGACAATGGGGTTGCCCAGGATGTCACAATGGGCCCTGGGGACAATGGGAGTCCCCAAGGTGTCAGAACGAGCCCTGGGGACAAAGTGGAATCCTGGAATGTCACAATGGCCCCCAGTGACAAAGGGGTTCCCCATGGTGCCACAATGGGCCCTGGGGACAAAAGGGGTCCCCAGGATTTCACAATAGCACTGGGGACAAAGGGGGGTCATGGGATGTCACAATGGGCCCTGGGGACAAGGGAGATTCCCATGGTGTCACAATAAGCCCTGGGGACAAAGTGGGGTCCTGGGATGTCACAATGGGCTCTGGGGACAAGGAGGGTCCCCCAGGATGTCACAATGGGCCCTGGGGACAAAGGGGGTCCCGGGATGTCACAATGGGCCCCAGTGATAAAGGGGGTCCCCTGAATGTCACAATAGGTCCTGGGGACAATGGGGATCCTGGGACGTCACAATGGGTCCTGGGGACAAGGAGGGATCCCCAGGATGTCACAATGGGCCCTAGTGACAAAGAGGGGTCCCCTGAATGTCACAATGGGCCCTGGGGACAAGGAGGGATCCCTAGGATGTCACAATGGCCCCTGGGGACAATGGGGGGTCCTGGGACGTCACAATGGGCCCTGGGGACAAGGGGGGGTCCCCAGGATGTCACAATGGGCCCGGGGGACAAAGGGGTGCCGAGGATGTCACAATGGGCCCTGGGGACAATGGGGGGTCCCGGGATGTCACAATGGGCCCTGGGGACAATGGGGGGTCCTGGGATGTCACAATGGGCCCTGGGGACAAGGGGGTCCCCCAGATATCACAATGGGCTCTGGGGACAATGTAAGGTCCTGGGCTGTCACAATGGACCCTGAGGACAAGGGGGGTCCCCAGGATGTCACAATGAAGTCCTGGGACAAAGGGGGTCCCCAGGATGTCACAATGGGGCCTGGGGACCAGGGGGTGTCCTGGGATGTCACAATGGGCCCCAGTGACAAAGGGGGTCCCTATGGTGCCACAATGAGCCCTGGGGACAAAGGGGGTCCCCTGGATGTCAGAGTGGGCTCTGGGGACAAAGAGCGTCCCCAGCATGTCACAATGTGTCCTGGGGACAATGTGGGGTCCTGGGATGTCACAATGGGCCCCAGTGACAAAGGGGCCCCCTGAATGTCACAATGGGTCCTGGGGACAATGGGGGGTCCTGGGATGTCACAATGGGCCCTGGGGACTAGGAGGGATCCCCAGGATGTCACAATGGGCCCTGGGGACAATGGGGGGTCCTGGGACGTCACAATGGGCCCCAGTGACAAAGGGGTTCCCCACGGTGTCACAATGGGCCCTGGGGACAAAAGGGGTCCCCAGGATTTCACAATAGCACTGGGGACAAATGGGGGTCATGGGATGTCAGAATGGGCTCCAGTGACAAAGAGGGTCCTCATGGTGCCACAATGGGCCCTGGGGACAAAGGGGGTCCCCTGGATGTCACAATGGGCCCTGGGGACAAGGAGGGTCCCCAGCATGTCACAATGGGCCCTGGGGACAAAGGGGGTCCCCACGGTATCAGTATGGGCCCTGGGGACAAAGGGGGGTCCTGGGACGTCACAATGGGCCCTGGGGACAAGGGGGGGTCCTGGGACGTCACAATGGGTCCTGGGGACAAGGGAGATCCCCATGGCGTCACAATAAGCCCTGGGGACAAAGTGGGGTCCTGGGATGTCACAATGGGGTCTGGGGACAAGGAGGGTCCCCAGGATGTCACAATGGGCCTTGGGGACAAAGGGGGGTCCTGGGATGTCACAATGGGCCCTGGGGACAATGGCAGTCCCCAAGGTGTCAGAACGAGCCCTGGGGACAAAGTGGAATCCTGGAATGTCACAATGGTCCCCAGTGACAAAGGGGTTCCCCATGGTGCCACAATGGGCCCTGGGGACAAAAGGGGTCCCCAGGATTTCACAATGGCCCTGGGGACAAAGGGGGGTCCTGGGATGTCACAATGGGCCCTGGGGACAAAGGGGGTATCCCCATGGTGCCACAACGGGCCCTGGGAGCAAGGGGGTGGCCAGGATGTCACAATGGGTCCTGGGGAAAATGGGGGGTGCCCAGGATGTCACAATGGACCCTGAGGACAAGCGGGGGTCTCCATGGTGTCACAATGGGTCCCAGTGACAAAGGGGCTCCCCTGAATGTCACAGTAGGTCCTGGGGACAATGGGGGGTGCTGGGACATCACAATGGGCCCTGGGGACAACGAGGGATCCCCAGGATGTCACAATGGGCCCTGGGGACAAAGAGGGGTCCCCTGAATGTCACAATGGGCCCTGGGGACAAGGGGGTGCAGAGGATGTCACAATGGGCCCTGGGGACAATGTGGGGTCCTGGGACATCACAATGGGCCCTGGGGACAAGGAGGGATCCCCAGGATGTCACAATGGGCCCTGGGGACAATGGGCGGTCCTGGGACGTCACAATGGGCCCTGAGGACAAGGAGGGATCCCCAGGATGTCACAATGGGCCCTGGGGACAATGGGGGGTCGTTAGAGGTCACAATGGCCCCTGGCACAAAGAGGGGTCCCCAGGATGTCACAATGGGCCCTGGGGACAAACAGGGGTCCCCTGAATGTCACAATGGGCCCTGGGGACAAGGGGGTGCCGAGGATGTCACAATGGGCCCTGGGGACAATGGGGGGTCCTGGGACGTCACAATGAGCCCTGCGGACAAGGGTGGTACCCAGGATGTCACAATGGGCCCTGGGAACAAGGGGGGGTCCCCATAGTGTCACAATGGGCCCTGGGGACAAGGAGGGATCCCCAGGATGTCACAATGGGCCCTGGGAACAATGGGGGGTCCTGGGACGTCACAATGGGCTGTGGGGACAAGGGGGGGTCCCCAGGATGTCACAATGTGCCCTGGGTTTCAAAGAGGCGTCCCCTGAATGTCACAATGGGCCCTGGGGACAATGGGGGGCCCTAAGACATCACAATGGGCCCTGAGGACAAGGGGGGATCCCCAGGATGTCACAATGGGCCCTGGGGACAATGGGGGGTCCTGGGACGTCACAATGTGCCTCAGTGACAAGGGGGGGTCCCCAGGATGTCACAATGGGCCCTGGGGACAAAGAGGGGTCCCCTGAATGTCACAATGGGCCCTGGGGACAAGGGGGTGCAGTGGATGTCACAATGGGCCCTGGGGACAATGGGGGGTCCTGGAATGTCACAATGGGCCCTGGGGACAAAGGGGATGTCCACATGGTGCCACAATGGGCCCTGGGAGCAAGGGGGTCCCCAGGATGTCACAATGGGTCCTGGGGGCAATGGGAGGTGCCCAAGATGTCACAATGGACCCTGAGGACAAGCAGGGGTCTCCATGGTGTCACAATGGGTCCCCAGTGACAAGGGGGGGTCCCCATGGTGTCACAATGGGCCCTGGGGACAAACGTGGTTCCCCTCAATATCAAAATGGGTCCTGGGGACAAAGTGGGCTCCTCGGATGTCACAATGGACACTGGGGACAACGGGAGGTCCTGGGACGTCACAATGGGCCCTGGGGACAAAGTTGGTCCCCACGATGTCTCAATGAGCCCCAGTGACAAAGGGGGGTCCCCAGGATGTCACAATGGGCCCTGGGGACAAAGAGGGGTCCCCTGAATGTCACAATGGGCCCTGGGGACAAGGGGGTGCAGTGGATGTCACAATGGGCCCTGGGGACAATGGGGGGTCCTGGAATGTCACAATGGGCCCTGGGGACAAAGGGGATGTCCACATGGTGCCACAATGGGCCCTGGGAGCAAGGGGGTCCCCAGGATGTCACAATGGGTCCTGGGGGCAATGGGAGGTGCCCAAGATGTCACAATGGACCCTGAGGACAAGCAGGGGTCTCCATGGTGTCACAATGGGTCCCCAGTGACAAGGGGGGGTCCCCATGGTGTCACAATGGGCCCTGGGGACAAACGTGGTTCCCCTCAATATCAAAATGGGTCCTGGGGACAAAGTGGGCTCCTCGGATGTCACAATGGACACTGGGGACAACGGGAGGTCCTGGGACGTCACAATGGGCCCTGGGGACAAAGTTGGTCCCCACGATGTCTCAATGAGCCCCAGTGACAAAGGGGGGTCCCCAGGATGTCACAATGGGCCGTGGGGACAATGAGGGGTCCTGGGACATCACAATGGGTCCTGGGGACAAGGGGGGGACCCCTGAATGTCACAATGGGCCCTGGGGACAGTGTGGGGTCCTGGGATGTCTCAATGGGCCCCAGTGCCAAAGGGGGTCCCCTGAATGTCACAATGGGCCCTGGGGACAATGGGGGATCCTGGGACGTCACAATGGGCCCTGGGGACAAGGGGGCTGTCCCCTGAATGTCACAATGGGCCCTGGGGACAATGTGGGGTCCTGGGATGTCACAATGGGCCCCAGTGACAAAGGGGGTCCCCTGAATGTCACAATGGGCTCTAGGGACAATGGGGGGTCCTGGGAAGTCACAATGGGCCCTGGGGACAAGGGGGGTGTCCCCTGAATGTCACAATGGGCCCTGGGGAGAAAGGGGGTCCCCAGGATGTCAAAATGGGCCTTGGGGACAAAGTGGGGTTCTTGGATATCACAATGTGACACAGTGCAAAGGGGGTCCCCATGGTGCCACAATGAGCCCTGGGGACAAAGGGAGGTCCCTAGGATGTCACAATGGGCCCTTGGGACAATGGGGTTCCTGGGATGTCACAACGGGTCCCCAGTGACAAAGGGGGTCCCCAGGATGTCTCAATGGGCCCTGAGGACAATGGGAGGTCCCCATGGTGTCACAAAGGGTCCCCAGTGACAAGGGAGGTCCCCACGGTGCCAGGATGGGTCCTGCGGACAAGGAGGTCCCCAGGATGTCACCATGGGCCCTGGGGACAAAGGGGGTCCCCAGGATGTCACAATGGGCCCTGGGGACAAAGAGACTCCCCAGGATGTCACAATGGGATCTGGGGACAAGGGGGTCCCCAGGAACTCACAATGGGCTCTGGGGACAATGGAGGTTCCCCAGGATGTTCACAATAGGCCCTGAGGACAAGGGGTGGTCCCCATGGTGTCACAATGGGTCCCCAGTGACAAGGGGGTCCCCAAGGTGTCACAATGGGCCCTGGGAACAACGGGGGGTCCTGGGACGTAACAATAGGCCCTAGGGACAAAGTGGGTCCCCACGGTGTTACAATGGTCCCGGGTGACAAAGGGGGATGCCCAGGATGTCACAATGGGCCCTGAGGACAAGGAGGGGTCTCCATGGTGTCACAATGGGTCCCCAGTGACAAGGAGGGTCCCCATGGTGTCACGATGGGTCCTGGGGACAAGGGGGTCCCCAGGATGTAAGAATGAACCCTGGGGACAATGGGGGGTCCTGGGACGTCACAATGGGTCCTGGGGACAAAGGGTGTCTCCAGGATGTCACAATGGGCTCTGGGGACAATGCAGGGTCCTGGGACGTCACAATGGGTCCTTAGGACAAAGAGGGGTCCCCAGGATGTCACAATGGGCCCTGGGGACAATGTGGGGTCCTGGGATGTCACAATGGGCCCCAGTGACAAAGGGGGTGCCCTGAATGTCACAATGGGCCCTGGGGACAATGGGGGGGTCTTGGGACGTCACAATGGGCCCTGGGGACAAGGAGGGATCCCCAGGATGTCACAATGGGCCCTGGGGACAATGGGGGGTCCTGGGATGTCACAATGGGCCCTGGGGACAAGAGGGGGTCCCCAGGATGTCACAATGGGCCCTGGGGACAAAGAGGTGTCCCCTGAATGTCACAATGGGCCCTGGGGACAAGGGGGTGCAGAGGATGTCACAATAGGCCCTGGGGACAATGGGGGGTCCTGGGACGTCACAATGGGCCCTGGGGACAAGGAGGGATCCCCAGGATGTCACAATGGGCCATGGGGACAATGGGGGGTCCCGGGACATCACAATGGGCCCGGGGAACAAGGGGGTTCCCCAGGATGTCACAATGGGCCCTGGGGACAAAGAGGGGCCCTACAACGTCACAATCAGCCCTGGGTACATGGGGGGATCCCCTGAAAGTCACAATGAGCCTTGGGAGCAGAGGGGGCTCCCCAGGACGTCACAATGGGCCCTGGGAACAATGGGGGTCCCTTGAAGGTCACAATGGGCCCTGGGGACAATGGTGGGTCCCCTGAATGTCAAACTGGGCCCTGGGGACAAAGGGGGGGTCCGCAGGATGTCACAATGGGCACTGGGGACAAAGGGGAGGTCCCCATGGTGTCACAATGGGCCCAAGTGACAAGGAGGGTCCCCACGGTGCCACGATGGGTCCTGGGGACAAGGGGGTCCCCCAGATGTCACAATGGGCCCTGGGGACAATGGGGTTGCCCAGGATGTCACAATGGGCCCTGGGGACCAGGGGGGTCCTGCGATGTCACAATGGGCCCTGGGGAGAAAGGGGGTCCCCTGGATGTCACAATGGGCTCTGGGGACAAGGAGGGTCCCCAGGATGTCACAATGACCCCTGCGGACAAGGGGGGTGTCGATGGTTTCACAATGGGCCCTGGGAACAAGGTGGGGTCCCCATAGTGTCACAATGGGTCCTGGGGACAAGTGGGGTCCCCAGGATGTCACAATGGGTCCTGGGGACAATGTGGGGTCCTGGGATGTCACAATGGCCCCCAGTGACAAAGGGGTTCCCCATGGTGCCACAATGGCCCCTGGGGACAAAGGGGGTCCCCAGGATTTGACAATAGCACTGGGGACAAATGGGGGTCATGGGATGTCACAGTGGGCCCTGGGGACAAGGGAGGTCCCCATGGTGTCACAATAAGCCCTGGGGACAAAGTGGGGTGTTGGGATGTCACAATGGGCCCCAGTGACAAAAGGGGGTCCCCATGGTGCCACAATGGGCCGTGGGGACCAGGGGGGGTACTGCAATGTCACAATGGGCCCTGGGGAGAAAGGGGGTCCCCTGGATGTCACAATGGGCTCTGGGGACAAGGAGTGTCCCCAGGATGTCACAATGGGCCCTGGGGACAAACGGGGGTGTCGACGGTGTCAAAATGGGTCCTGGGGACAAAGGGCGTCCCCAGGATGTCACAATATGCCCTGGGGACAAAGGGGGTCCCCACGGTATCAGAATGGGCCCTGGGGACAAAGGGGGGTCCCCTGAATGTCACAATGGGCCCTGGGGACAATGGGGGTCCTGGGATGTCACAATGAGCCCTGCAGACAAGGGTGGTACCCACATTGTCACAATGGGCCCTGGGCACAAGGGGTGGTCCCCATAGTGTCACAATGGGTCCTGGGGACAAGTGGGGTCCCCAGGATGTCACAATAGGTCCTGGGGACAATGTGGGGTCGTGGGATGTCACAATGGGCCCCAGTGACAAAGGGGGTCCCCTGAATGTCACAATGGGTCCTGGGTACAATGTGGGGTCCTGGGACGTCACAATGGGCCCTGGGGACAAGGAGGGATCCCCAGGATGTCACAATGGGCCCTGGGGACAATGGGGGGTCCTGGGACGTCACAATGGGCCCCAGTGACAAGGGGGGGTCCCCAGGATGTCACAATGGGCCCTGAGGACAAAGAGGGGTCCCCTGAATGTCACAATGGGCCCTGGGGACAATGGGGGGTCCTGGAATGTCACAATGGGCACTGGGGACTATGGGGGTCCCCAGGATGTCACAATGGGCCTTGGGGACAATAGGAGGTTCTGGCATGTCACAATGGGCCCTGGGGACAATGGGGGGTGTCCAGGATGTCAGAATGAGTCATGAGGACATGGGGGGGTCCCCATGGTGTCACAATGGGTCCCCAGTGACAAGGAGGGGTCCCCATGGTGTCACAATAGGCCCTGGGGACAATGGGGTCCCCTGAATGTCACAATGGGCCCTGGGAACAAAAGTGGTTGCCATGGTGCCACAAGGGGCCCTGGGGTCAAAGGCGGTCCCCATGGTGCTAAAATGGGCCCTGGGAGCAAGGGGGTGGCCAGGATGTCACAATGGGTCCTGGGGACAATGGGGGGTGCCCAGGATGTCACAATGGACCCTGAGGACATGGGGGGGTCCCCATGGTGTCACAATGGGTCCCCAGTGACACGGGGGGGTCCCCATGGGGCCACAATGAGCCCTGGGGACAAAGGGAGGTCCCTACAATGTCACAATGGGCCCTGGGGACTAATGAGGTCCCCACGGTGTCACAATGCGTCCTGGAGAAAAAGGGGGGTCCCCAGGATGTTACAATCTGCTCTTGGCACAATGGGGTTCCTGGGATGTCACAATGGGTCCCCAGTGACAAAGGGGGTCCCCAGGATGTCTCAATGGGCCCTGAGGACAATGGGAGGTCCCCATGGTGTCACAAAGGGTCCCCAGTGACAAGGGAGGTCCCCACGGTGCCACGATGGGTCCTGGGGACAAGGAGGTCCCCAGGATGCCACAATGGGCCCTGGGGACAATGGGGGGTCCTGGGACGTCACAATGGGCCCTGGGGACAAAGAGGCTCCCCAGGATGTCACAATGGGACCTGGGGACAAGGGGGTCCCCAGGACTCACAGTGGGCTCTGGGGACAATGGAGGTTCCCCAGGATGTTCACAATAGGCCCTGAGGACAAGGGGTGGTCCCCATGGTGTCACAATGGGTCCCCAGTGACAAGGGGGGTCCCCAAGTGTCACAATGGGCCCTGGGGACAATGGGGGTCCCGGGACGGAATAATAGGCCCTGGGGACAAAGGGGGGGTCCCACAGTGTCACAATGGGCCCTGGGGACAAAGGGGGTCCCCACGGTGTTACAATGGTCCAGGGGGAAAAAGGGGGATGCCCAGGATGTCACAATGGGCCCTGAGGACAAGGGGGGCTCCCCAGGGTGTCGGAATGGGTCCCCAGTGACAAGGAGGGTCCCCATGGTGTCACGATGGGTCCTGGGGACAAGGGGGTCCCCAGGATGTAACAATGGACCCTGGGGACAATGGGGGGTCCTGGGACGTCACAATGGGCCCTGGAGACAAAGGGGGTCCCCAGGATGTCACAATGGGCCCTGGGGACAATCTGGGGTCCTGGGACGTCACAATGGGCCCTGGGGACAAAGAGGGATCCCCAGGATGTCACAATGGGCCCTGGGGACAATGGGGGGTCCTGGGACGTCACAATGGGCCCTGGGGACAAGAGGGGGTCCCCAGGATGTCACAATGGGCCCTGGGGACAAAGAGGGGTCCCCTGAATGTCACAATGGGCCCTGGGGACAAGGGGGTGCCGAGGATGTCACAATGGGCCCTGGGGACAAGGGGGGGTCCCCAGGATGTCACAATGGGCCCTGGGGACAAGGGGGTGCAGAGGATGTCACAATGGGCCCTGGGGACAATGGGGGGTCCTGGGACGTCACAATGAGCCCTGCGGACAAGGGTGGTACCCAGGATGTCACAATGGGCCCTGGGAACAAGGGGGGGTCCCCATAGTGTCACAATGGGCCCTGGGGACAAGGAGGGATCCCCAGGATGTCACAATGGGCCCTGGGGACAATGGGGGGTCCTGGGACGTCACAATGGGCTGTGGGGACAAGGGGGGGTCCCCAGGATGTCACAATGTGCCCTGGGGACAATAGGAGGTTCTGGGATGTCACAATGGGCCCTTGGGGTTTACAAGTCAGGTCTAAGAGTGCAGCGTTTGGGGTGCAGGGGCTTGGGGGGAAATTTAAGGTTGCAGAGTGTGGGGTTCACAGGACTGGGGCACAGGATTTGGGGGTGCGGGGTTTCAGGGTTCAGGATTTGGAGGTGTGGAGTTTTGGGGTGCAGGGACTGGGGGTGAAGGATTTGAGGCTGCAGGGTGGTGGGGGGAGGATTTGGGGGTGAGAGATTTGGGGTGCAGGATGTGGGGGTGCAGAGTTTTGGGAGGCAAGGATCCGGGTCTTCAGGATTTGGGGGTTCAGTGTTTAGGGCAGCACAATCTTGGGGTGCAGGGGTTTGCAGTGAAAGGTTTGGTAGGCAGGATTTGGGGTGCAGGATTCTGGGGTGCTGGGTTTGGGGTACAGGATTTGGTGTTGCAGGGATGGGGTTGAAGGGCTTGGGTTGCCAGGCCTTTGAGGTGCAGGATTTGGAGGTGCAAGGTTTGGGAGGGAATTCTTTGGGGTACAGGGTTTGGGGGCAGGTTTAGGGGTGGAGGGTATAGGACGGAAAGATTTGGGAATGCAGGGTTTGGGGTGCAGGTTTCGGGGTTCAGGAAGGTAGGGAGGGCAGGATTAGGGGGTGCAAGGTTTCAGTTGTAGGGTTTAGGGGTGCAGAGTTTGGTAGGGCCGAATTTGGGGGTGCAGGATCTGGGGTGCAGGGTTTGGGAAGACAGGATCGGGGGTGGAGGATTTGGGGGTGCAGGATTGAGGGGCAGGGTTTTGGTGCAGGGCTTGGGGTCAGGATCTGGGGTGCAGGTTTGGGAAGAGTATTTTGGGGTGCAGGATTTTGGGTGCCGTGTCTGCGGGGCAGGTTTGGGGTGATCACTGCTGATCCGCACACACTCTCTCTCTTTCTGTCCCCATTGTCCCCAATGCCCCCTTACCTGTCTCACCTCCCTCTCCAGCTCTGCTCCCACCCCCCCAATCCCCCTCAGCGGGGCCAGCCCGGGGTGCAGCTCCTGCAACGGCTCCTCCTCTGCATTCATTAACAATTAACACCCTCAGCAGTGCTAATTAACACCCCCCCCACCCCCCCGTATCCCCGCTTCCCCCTAATTACCCCCTAATTCGCGCTAATCACCCCTAATTCCCCCTCATTACTCACCCAGCAGCCCCTCGATGTCCGCAGCCGCCATCTTGCCCCGCCGGGAGGGCCACAAACCACCTCAAAATTGACCCAAAATAGCGCTTTTTCAACCCAAAACCCTCCCGCTGAGGCTCCCCGAGCTGTGTCCCCAAAGCCCCCGCTGTTGTCACCTCGGGAAAAGCGCGAAAAAAGCGGCCCCGGGGGTCCCCGCGCTTCGCTTCGCGCTCTGAGGGAAAGCGCGGGAAAACGAGCGGAGACGGAAAGAGCCGAGCGGAGCCGAATGGGCCCGAGCGGAGCCGAACGGCGCCCGAGCGGAGCCGAGCGGCGCCCGAGCGGAGCCGAGCGGCGCCCGAGCGGAGCCGAGCGGCGCCCGAGCGGAGCCAAACGGCGCCCGAGTCCCGGCCGGGGCCGAACGCACCCGAAGGGACCCGAAGTCTTCCCGAAGGGGTCCGAGTGGAGCCGAACGCACCCGAAGGGACCCGAACCCACCCGAGTGGACCCGAACCCACCCGAGTGGACCGGAACCCACCCGAGTGGACCCGAACCCACCCGAAGGGGCCCGAACCCACCCGAAGGAGCCCGAACCCACCCGAGTGGACCCGCACCCACCCGAAGGGGCCCGAAGTCTCCCCGAAGGGACCCGAACCCACCCGAAAGTGCCCCAAAAGGCGCCAAACTCCCAAATCCCCCCCTTTTTACCCCAAAACCCGTGTTCCGCTCCCCCCCGGCCCCTCCTCTTCCTCCCCCCCCAACTTTCTCCCCCTTTTCCCGCCTCACGATCGTTTCCCGCCGCGGCGGCGGCTGCGAGCGAGGCCACGCCCCCTTCCTCAGGCGGCGGCCAATGGGAAGGGGGGGGGGGTGCGTGGCCACGCCCACTGTGCGTGGCGTGCGCAGAGGCGGCTCCGAGAGGAGCCGAAGATACACGAAGGGAGCCGAAGGGACCCGAACGCACCCGAAGGGACCCGAACGCACCCGAAGGGACCCGAGTGGGGCCCGAACGCACCCGAGGGGACCCGAAGGCACCCGAAGGGACCCGAACGCACCCGAAGGGACCCGAACGCACCCGAAGGGACCCGAGTGGGACCCGAACACACCCGAAGGGACCCGAGTGGGGCCCGCACTCACCCGAAGGGACCCGAAGGGACCCGAACACACTTAGGGGGCTCCATGAGTCACTTATGGGTCACTATGGGGCACTCCTGGGTCCCTAAGGGGGAAATTATGGGGGTCTATGGGGAGTTCAGGAGGGACCCAGGAGTACCCCAAGGGACCCAGGAGTGCCCCAAAGGACCCAGGAGTTCAGGAGGGACCCAGGAGTGCCCCAAAGGACCCAGGAGTTCAGGAGGGACCCAGGAGTGCCCCAAAGGACCCAGGAGTACCCAAATGTGTTGTGTTTTGTTTTTTCTCTCTTGTTTATGTCCTCTTTTACCTGAAATGGGACAATGGGGTCAATGGGGGGCAATGGGGTCAATGGGGGGCAATGGGGTCAGTGGGGGGCAATGGGGTCAGTGGGGGGCAATGGGGGACAATGGGGGACAATGGGGGCAGTGGGTACAATGGGGGCAATGGGGGGCAATGGGGGCAATGGGGGGCAATGGGGGGCAATGGGGGCAGTGGGGGGCAATGGGGGGCAATGGGACAATGGGGGGCAATGGGGTCAATGGGGGCAATGGGAGTCAATGCGGTCAATGGGGTCAATGGGGGCAATGGGAGTCAATGGGGGGCAATGGGGATCAATGGGTCAACGGGGTCAATGGGGGTCAATGGGTCAATGGGGGCAATGGGGGCAATAGGGATCAATGGGGGGCAATGGGGGGCAATGGGGATCAATGGTGATCAATGGGGGGCAATGGGGGTCAATGGGGGGTCAATGAAGTCAATGACTCAATGACTCAATGGGGGTCAATGGGGATCAATGGGTCAATGGGGTCAGTGGGGTCAATGGGTCAATGGGAGTCAATGGGGTCAATGGGGGTCAATGGGGGTCAATGGGGTCAATGGGGATCAATGGGTCAATGGGAGTCAATGGGGTCAATGGGTCAATGGGGTCAATGGGGATCAATGGGTCAATGGGGTCAATGGGTCAATGGGGATCAATGGGGGGCAATGGGGATCAATGGGGGTCAATCGGTCAATGGGGATCAATGGGGGTCAATGGGGTCAGTCAATGGGGTCAATGGGGTCAATGGGAGTCAATGGGGTCAATGGGTCCCAGGGTCGCATTCCCGCTGTCCCTGTCCCCGCTGTCCCAGGGCTCAGTGCTCACTCCTCATTGGTTCCTGGCCTTTTGCATTCATTAATATTCGGTTAATTATTCGTTAAGGTTTTCTTGCCATAGTTGAGCCCAGCAGGAACCCCCGGGGTCCTAAAACCCTCCCTCTCTATGGGTCCCTATGGGGCTCTATGGGTCCCTATGGAGCTCTATGGGTCCCTATGGGTCCCTATGGAGCTCTCTAGGTCCCTATGGGGTTCCATGGGGCTCTGTGGTTTCCTATGGGCCTCTATGGGGCTCTATGGGTCCCTATGGGTCCTTATGGGTCTTAATGGGTCTCTATGGGTCCCTATGGGTCTCTATGGGTCTCTACGGGTCCCTATGGGTCCCTATGGGGCTCCTTGATGCTCTATGGGTCTCTATGGAACCCCCAGGGTCCTAAAACCCTCCCTCTCTATGGGTCCCTTTGGGTCTCTATGGGTCCCTATGGGTCTCTATGGGGTTCCATGGGGCTCTGTGGCTCCCTATGGGCCTCTATGGTCTCTATGGGTCCCTATGGGGTCCTACGGAGCTCTATGGGTCCCTATGGGTCTCTACAGGCTCTACGGTCCCTATGGGTCTCTATGGGGTTCCATGGGGCTCTGTGGCTCCCTATGGGCCTCTATGGTCTCTATGGGTCCCTATGGGGTCCTACGGAGCTCTATGGGTCCCTATGGGTCTCTACAGGCTCTACGGTCCCTATGGGTCTCTATGGGGTTCCATGGGGCTCTGTGGCTCCCTATGGGCCTCTATGGTCTCTATGGGTCCCTCTGGGGTCCTATGGAGCTCTATGGGTCCCTATGGGTCTCTACAGGCTCTACGGTCCCTATGGGTCCCTATGGGTCTCTATGGTCTCTATGGGTCCCTATGGGTCCCTTTGGGTCTCTATGGGTCCCTATGGGGTTCCATGGGGCTCTGTGGCTCCCTATGGGCCTCTATGGTCTCTATGGGTCCCTATGGGGTCCTATGGAGCTCTATGGGTCCCTATGGGTCTCTACAGGCTCTACGGTCCCTATGGGTCCCTATGGGTCTCTATGGTCTCTATGGGTCCCTATGGGTCCCTTTGGGTCTCTATGGGTCCCTATGGGGTTCCATGGGGCTCTGCGGCTCCCTATGGGCCTCTATGGTCTCTATGGGTCCCTATGGGGTCCTATGGAGCTCTATGGGTCTCTATGGGTCCCTATGGGTCTCTACAGGCTTTACGGTCCCTATGGGTCTCTATGGGGTTCCATGGGGCTCTGTGGCTCCCTATGGGCCTCTATGGTCTCTATGGGTCCCTATGGGGTCCTATGGAGGTGGGTGCTTTTTTCCAACCAAAGTGATTAATGAGTTTTTAGGGTTTATCCCAAATGATGGGAACCCCCGGTTCCTTCCTTCCTTCCTTCCTTCCTTCCTTACTTCCTTCCCTCCTTCCTTCCCTCCTTGCCCTCTCATAACCGCACGCGAGCCCCGATGCTGAGGGCCCTTGAGCTCCTCCTCGCCTTTGAAAACAACATGGACGACCTCACCTTGTTGATGATGGGGATCTTCTGGAGCAGGCCAGGGATCCTCTGGAGATCCTCGCAACGTGGTGCTTTCCTTTGAGCCCACGACTTCTCTGCCTGGGGCCTCTTCCCATTGGACGCTCTTGGAGGAGCCACTGAGTTTTTGGAGCTCGCCACCTCTTTTGGATGAAGCTGGAGCAGCTGGGGATGGGCCTGGGATGCTGGGCAGGAAGAGCCAGGGCCGGTGCTGGACCCTCCCCAGCCCATTTCTCTCTGTTCGCTCCTCCAGAATCCTCGGAATCTGATGGCGAAGATGACGAAGATGACGAAGATGACGAAGATGACGAAGATGACGAAGATGACGAAGATGATGAAGATGATGAAGATGACGAGCGTGTCCCCACGCGGGAAGACATCAAGAAGCTGATGGAAAGCAAGAAGAAGCAGCAGTCGCTCCAGGAGAGCTTTGGATACCCCAGACCACCCCTTGTGCTTCGGATGCCCACACCACCCCTTGTGTTTTGGATACCCCAGACCACCCCTTGTGCTTCGGATGCCCACACCACCCCTTGTGTTTTGGATACCCCAGACCACCCCTTTGGGGAAGACCCTCCGTATGCTGAGGTGTTGCGTCTCCTTCCTCTTCATCCTCTAAAAGGTGTTTGGTGAAGAGCAGAGCTGGAAGCGGGGGTTCCCATCATTTGGGATAAACCCTGAAAACTCATTTTGGTTGGAAAAGACCCTCGAGGTCATGGAGGCCAAGCATAACCCACCCCTGGCACTGACCCGTATCCCTGAGGACGGTGTTTTGTGACACCATGGGGACCCCGCCTTGTCCCCAGAGCCCATTGTGACATCCTGGGGACCCCCTTTGTCCCCAGGGCCCATTGGACGTCCCATGACTCCCCCTTGTCCCCAGGGCCCATTGTGACATCCAGAGGACCCCGCTTTCTCCCCTGGGCGCATTGTGACTTCCTAGGACCCCCCATTGTCCCCAGGGATCATTGGGACACCGTGGGGACCCCCTTTGTCCCCAGGGCCCATTGTGATATTCGGGGGACCCCCTTGTCCCCAGGGCCCATTGTGACATCCCAGGACCCCCCATTGTCCCCAGAGCCCATTGTGACATCCTAGGGACCCCCTTTGTCCCCAGGGCCCATTTTCGCACCATGGGGACCCCCTTTGTTACTGGGTCCCATTGTGACATTCCAGGACCTTACTTTGTCCCCAGGGCCCATTGTGACACCATCGGGACCCCCATTTGTCCCCAGGGC
Source organism: Patagioenas fasciata (assembly GCF_037038585.1). Taxonomy (NCBI): domain Eukaryota; kingdom Metazoa; phylum Chordata; class Aves; order Columbiformes; family Columbidae; genus Patagioenas; species Patagioenas fasciata. The sequence continues at coordinate 2,249,667 of NC_092550.1, read as the reverse complement.
CCATTGTGACATTCAGAGGACCCCTCTTTGTCCCCAGGGCCCATTGTGAATTCCCAGGGCCCCATGTTGTCCCCAGGGCCCATTGTGACATCCTGGGGACCCCCTTTGTCCCTGTCGAGGGTTAAGATTCCTAACCCCAACTCCTAACCCCAACTCCTAACCCAGACCATAACGCTAATCCTAATCCTAAACCTAAGCCTAATTCCTAACCCTAAACCCAATCCTAACCCAATCCCTTAACCCTAACCCAATCTCTTAACCCTTATCCCAATCCCTTAACCCTAACCCAAACTCCTAACTCTAAGCCTAAGCCCAAGCCAGACGCCTAAGCCCAAGCCAGACGCCTAAGCCCAACCCAGACGCCTAAGCCCAACCCTAACCCAAACTCCTAGCCTTAAGACTAACCCTAAATCCTAACTCAAACTCCTAACCCTAAGTCTAAGCCTAAACCAAACTCCTAAGCTTAAGACTAAGCCTAACCCAAACTCCTAAGCCTAACCCTAACCCAAACTCCAAAACCTAAGCCTAACCCTAACCCAAACTCCTAACCCTATGCCAACCTTAACCATATTCCTACCCTTTCCCCCTAAACCTGAAGTCTTACTGCTTACACAAACACTATTCCCTAACCCCTAACCTTAATCCTTACTCCTAACATTAACCCTAATACTAACCCTTATCACTAACCACATCCCTACCCATAAGCCCTAAACCTAATCCTAATCAAACCCTAATAATAACCCTAACCCTAACCCTAACACCTATCCCTTCATCTAAACTTCTAATATTAGTCCAATCACTTACTGTAATCCTAAAGCAAGGCAGGAGACCTCTCACACACACAAAAGGAAACCCACACTAACGTGGGAGCATGGAGCACCAGGGCAAAAAATGATCATCCATGTTTCTCCTAAATCAGAGCCTGCTGGCTACTGCAAGGTCAACTATTGCAAGAAAACGTTCACAAATAATAAACCAAATACTAACAAACGCAAAAGGCCAGTAACCAATGAACACTGAACACTTACCCCTGCGATTCCCCTCAGGCTCAGGAACAGGATTACACCAAGAGGCTTGATCAGCATGGACTGCAGGAACCAAACAGGGAGTCAAACACGGGTGGGAGCTTCCATGGCACGTTGTGATCTCCTGCTTCCTCAGTCACCTGCTGTGATGGGAGAGGGTGAGATAATGACACGAGACACATACAGAGGTGTGTGTTCCCACAGCTAGAAACAGAGCACGGGTGACCTTTTTGCTGAGACCTAGCAGGTTTTCAGGCAAATTGAACGTTCATGACTTGTCTGTGTAATACCACCAAGGCACAAAAAGCTTTTGGAAAGCCTCTGAGAGGATCTTGGGTACAATCACACACGAATAACCTATTAAAACACGAGTGTTTATTCGCTCAAGCAGACAGACAGTGACAACTCACCTCTGGGACAGCCCAAGGCTCCTAACCAGGACCCAGCTGAGAAGCTCGATCAACTCTGCCAAGGCCATGTCCTGGAGTCAAGCACAGATCAGAGAGGTTTCCAGGCTCACCGAGCAACACTCCTGCATTCCAGGTAAAAGAGGACATAGACAAGAGAGAAAAAACAAAACACAACACAACATATTTAGGACAACAGTGCCCATATCTTGCAGAAAAATAGCCGTATTTGGGGAAAAAACTGGCAAAATGACAAAATATTCCAAATATTTGGGGGCTAAATTGGTCAACACAGGCAAAACAATCTGAGTATTTGGGCAAAAAGTGGCCCAAAGAGGCAAAAACATCCACACTTGGGTGCAAAGCTGTCGGCAAACATGAAAACATCCCATATTTGGGATCACAGTGCCCATATCAGGGGAAAAAATGGGCAAAAGCACCTGAGTATATCGGGTCAAGAGAGGCAGAAAAAACCAAAGCACCACTAGATTTGAGCAAAACTGGCCAAAAAGGGGTATAACATCCCCAGATTCAGGGTGAAACTGGACCAAAGAGTCGAAGTATGCCCAGATTTGGGTAAAAAAATGGCCAAAAATGGCCCAAACACCCCCAGATTTGGGTATAAACAAAACTGGAAAGCCAAAGAACTCCCAGATATAGGCAGAAACGATCCCAAAGGGCACAAATGTGCCCAGGTTTAGCTCTAAAGTGGCCCAAAGAGCCAAAGCAATCCCAGCTTTGATTTGAAACGGGCCCAAAGGCTCAAAGCGCGCCCTGGGATGGGGCCGTGTGGCACGAGGCTGGGGGGCAGGGAGGGCCCCACAGGGACTCAGTGCTGGTTTCTGCCCTGTGCCAGCACTCCCAGCCCCTGCTTGCCCAGAACCTGCCCCTGAAGCAGCCGCAGCCCCTCTCCCCTCCCTGCGGGTGTCTGCCCCCTGCCCACACCCTGGTGCTGCCTGGCTCGCCCTGCCCGGCCCAGCCCGGCTGCTCTCCCGGCCCCAGCCCCAGCCCTGGCCCCACTGCTGCCCTGCTGAGCTGCTCGGGGCTGGGTGCTGCCCCTGCCCGCCCACCTGCTCCCTGCGCTCGGCTGGAGCAGCCTGGGCGTCCCGGGCTGGCAGGGACACCAGGAGGAGGAACAGGGTGAGGACCATGGCCCCCACGCTCGCCCCATGATGCTGCTGCTGCCAAGACACAGCACAGCACGTCACCGAGGGGCTCTGACCTCACAGTCACATTGGAATCACCACATCTGCACACTGCTGCATGGCCTTGTGCTACACCAGCATGGAAGGAACAGAAGTGGAGAAGGGGGCACCTATTTTGGGAGGCAGCTCTGCCTGTGGGAGTGCACAGGCTCTCACTTCTTGCTTCCCAGAAATCAATCAATCAATCAATCCCAAAAGCTACATATTAATAGTAAATTTAAATAAAAAAAGCCAACTTCAAGGGTCTTTACTTGTAGCTATATTTGTCAGGCAGCTCTCTGGGAAGAAACCAGCTTTTCCTGCTAGTTTGACCACAGCTTCAACGCCTTTAAAGCCACCACTTCTGAGCTCTGCTGCTCCAACACAGCCTCACAGCCCAGCAAAATCATAGTGCAGGCAGAAAGCTTCACCATACAGAGATGGAGACAGTCAGGAATACGTTCCTCTCAAAAGCAGACACTGCAAGCCACTCTTCCTCTTGCTTACCAAATTCAGACAGCGTTAGAAAACAACAACAACAAGGAAGCGAGATTCTTCTTTTATGCACCCCGTTGTATGGACCATTCAACATCAAGTCCAACCGAAGTCTGAACCTCCGAATGAGAAATGCCATCTTCAAATTTCTAGGAAAATGAAGGGCTTTGAAGTGGCAAGACCATAAAATGTTCATTAAAGCAGTGCCATGCAAGTCCGCACCCCTGATCACAGACCACCTGCCCTGGTACCAAAGGCAGTGATGTTCTCAGCTGACATCTGGAACGCAGCACAAAGTCTCATGTTCTCCAGTGCCAAGCATGTAGTTTGGAACTGAAACAGGGCAGTAAACCATCTCCAGTCAGTCTGTTTTCATTCGAGTACATCAGGACAAGTTCAGTTCACGTTCACCAGGAATCACAGCAGGTCCCACCCGTCCCTGCAGACCCCAACACCGCTCCTGTGCAGGGTCCCCAGGAGCAGTAAGCACAGAACAAGAAACCTCCCTTCCAAAGAAGGCCCACAGCTGCTCTTCCAACGAGCTGCATAAGCAGCAGCTGAGAACAACCTCTGCTGTAGCTGCACCAGGCTCTGCTGTCTGCAGAAGGAGAGCAGCTCCTAAATGATCCCCAGCCCTACAGACACAGCCCAGGGCAGTGATGAGGAACCACCAGAGTGCAGGGACACCTGGCCATTCAGTTGAAGCTGCTGGGGAGAAGGACAGAGGACCAGCAAGAGACAAATCAGACAAGAGAGAAGACAGAGGAGCTGAGAGAGAAACAAACACACAGGGAAAAGGACGGAGAGATGAAGGCAAAAAGGCACAATGAGCTGGGATGAGACAGGGAGGAAGAACCAGCAGGGCTGATGAGCAGGACAGAGGGATGGGGAGGGGGGAGGAGGAGAAGCAGGAAGGGGCTGGAGAAAGACAGGGAGGGGGATGCACAGATGGAGAGACAAAAAGAAAGACAGGGAACAGAACAAAGGGAGTGAGAAATAAAGCAAAGTTGGGATCCAAATGAAGAGACTGGAAAGGGGAAACATGCAGCAAGGAGCTGGAGAAAGAGGAAAAGAGGGCTGAAGAGCAGGAAAGAGGAAGAGAAGACAAAGAAAAGGCAGAGCCAGCTGGACAGGGGTGATATAGTGAGAAGGGATGGCACTGGGAACAGGGATGGGAGACAGAAAGAAAACCAGGACAGAAAGACATCAAAAGGAAGAGGGGCAGTAATCTGGACAGAGCTGGAGAAAGAAGCAGCCGGGAAAGGGAAGACAGGCAGAAGACAGAAGGGGAGCAGGAGAGAGAAAGAACAACAAGGGTTGGGGGCAGGACAGAGATTGGGGAAAAAATCCTGGGGCGGGCAGCAAGATGGAGAGGGAGTAAAAAAGAAGAGGGGCAGGAACAGGTGCAGGGAGCAGGACAGAGGGATACAGTGAGAAATGATGGGGCAGGGAGCAGGACACAGCAACAGAGCAGAATGGTGACAAAGAGAAACCAGGGATGATGAGAAGCACAGAGCAGCGGAGACAGAGAGGGAGATACGAGAAACCCTGCACAGAGGTGGAGACGGGTGGAGGAAACGGTGAGGAAGAAGCAGAGAGGGGCAGAGAGAGAAGAGATGAAGAGGGAGAAGGACACGGTAGGAAAGAGGAGGGAGCAGGGAGGGAGGGACGGGAGCACAAAACAGGATGAAATGACCCCAAGGGCCCAGCACTCACCACAGTTCCTGCTCTCTGCACTGCCAGGCAAGCTGTGGAGTTCAGGCACTTCTGTCTGCCTGCCTTTCCCTCCCCTCCTATTCTGTAGCTCCAGCCGTTTGTCCATCCCACACCTAAGAGAACACATGGGTGTCTGACAGCTCTCACAGCACGAGGCTCCCCAGACGCACCCCACACACACACACACTATACGGCCGGACAGTGATTTTCCCCACTTACACAGGCCCTGCGGTGCACGTTTGTGATCTGCTCTGCTGAGGCTGCTCACAGGGACTCTTCCTCACCCAGAGGGGCAGCTGTCTCTGGTGCAGCTGCAGCAGCAGCTGTGGGGATCCCCTGCACTTCACCCTCCAGCTGCTTCCCCTTCTCCTGCTCTCTCCAGCTCCAGCCCCAGCCCCAGCTGCTCCTCTCCAGCAAGTGCCCCCTGCCCCCTCCCCCGCCCAGGAGAACAAGGCCAGAGCAGCCCACACACACCTGGGCCAGAGGCAGCAAGACATCTCCAGGGCCCCAGAGGGAGGAAAAAGGGCCCCAGGGCTGGGCCGGGCGCTGCTCGGCCTCGGGCAGCTCCACGGGCGCCATGGCAAAGCTCACGCTGGCCGCCTGCAGAGCAACCGCCTGCTCAGCCTGGGCTGCGCCACCATTGGTCGGGAGGGCTGTCAGTCTCCTCCCCTGAGCTGATCCTGCAGCTCATTGGCTGCCTGGGCAGTGATTCTGTCCTGCTTTGGGGCTCGCCCTGCCCTGAGGTGATACTCTCTCTGATTGGCGGCCTGAGGGGTTACTCCCCCCACAGTGTCCGCCTTCCCTGAGCCGCTCTTTTCTCTGATTGGCTGTCTGGGATTTCCCACTGGCTCCCCCCACCAAATAATTGGTCAGGTTATTTGTCAATCATCCCTCTGCTGCACTCCCACCAGGTGTGATTGGTGCAGCCAGCACAGCCCGCCCCTGAGCGCTGCCCAGTTTGTCCAACTGTCGCCAACTGTCCTGCAGGTCTCAAAGCTCGATTGGCTGCTTACATTTCAATCACATGACTTGCCCCGCCTCCTCAAATGTGATTGGCTGCATTTCATCCCCTGGCTGTCCACAGACTTCCGGGCGGTTGTTGCCAGGCAGCGGCTCCACCTGAAAATGAAGCTGCGGGCCCTGACCAAAGGCCGTGGGTGATGAAAGACGCGTTGGGACCCTAAACATGAGGATTTGGCCCCAAGAAGAGGGCTCTGGGCGCTCAGAAGGACGGGCAGATGCCACAGATGGCGCTTTGGGCCCTGCACACGAGGGCACCCTCTTGGCTCCACCCGAGCTGGGTTTGGTGCCCGTGACCCCACGTTCCAGCTCTGCTGTGCTTTCTGACCTCATGGGCCCTCTTGTCCTGCCCAACTTCTGCTGCCAAACCCTGCTGTGGGAAACAATCCCCTTGCCAAGAGAACAGCCCCGGGCAGGATCTCTCAGCAAAGCGTATTTTATAAACGATTTGGCAAGACCAGGTGTTCTACCCAAAGACAGCACAGGGAATGGGACAAAAAGCCCCCGCTTACACATCCACCAACCCCAGCTGCACATTCCCTGCCCTGCTCCCCAGCGCTTGGCACTGCAGGGGTTACAGACTCCCCAGGGCTGGCCTCAGTTTACCTGTCTCATTCATCTAATTAACAACCCTCTCACCTTATTGATTTATTTGAAATATGGATTCCTGGCTCTTTGGTTGCCCTTCCCCCTCGATTATCTTTTTAAACACAGTGATCAGTTTGGACTGTGAGCACCTTGGTGCCACCCTCGGTGTGCACGTGGGGACAGGCACAGTGGGGCACAGAAGGTGCTAAGGAGCCATCGACTGCCCCGTTGGAGGCTCCGGATCATGGGGGATGTGCGACTGCCACAGTGGGCATTGTGACGTCACTGCTGATGTCACCAAGGGCCCCGCCCAGGCACCCCTATAAAAGCAGGGCCGTGGGTGCAGAGCGGCATCCTCTGGCAGCACAGGGCGGCGGCCACCCCACCATGGCCCGAAACCGGCGAAGCAGGAGCCGCAGCCGCAGCCGCAGCCGCCGCCACGGCCGGCGCCGCTACCGGAGCCGCTCTGGCCGCCGCTCTGGGCGGAGCCGACGCCGGCGGTACAGGAGCAGCCGCCGCCGCAGGGGGACACGGCGCCGCCGCCGCTGAGCCAACCCCAGCACTGGCGTCTGCGGAACCGGCAGAGCCTTGGCCACCGCCACCGCCACACCAGTGACCACCATGGCTCCACCAATAAACTGGAATGATGGCACGGGGCGTGCGTGTGTCTCTGGGGTCCCTGTGGCCAGCTGTGTGTCCCACGGGTGTGTGTCTGTGCTGGGGCACGTATCCCATGGCTGGCATGGCCAGGACAAGCACGTCTGCAGGATGGAGCTGCCCCAGCCTCCCTGCTCCTGTGCTGGCTCTGACTCGTGCCCATGACCCAGCCCGTCTGCACATCCCAGCAGTCTCTGTGACCCAGGCCATCCATGTCCCAGCCTATCTCTATGTCCCAGCCCACCCCCGTGTCCCAGTCTATCTCCATGTCTCAGCAACCTCTGCGCCCCCAGCTGTCCTGGTTTTGGTAAAAACAAGTTTCTCTTTTAGTGAATTTTGCCTGTCAGCCAAAGCCTTCATGTCAGCTGCATTTTCCTGGAGAACCAGACACATGTTTTGGCAAACCCAGCAATGCAATGGAAACTTATTGATAAGCACAGATGGACATCTCGCGAGAGGGGCAACGAGAAACCGGTGACCAACTGTGTATAACATTCCGTTCACGTGAATACTCCATATAAAAGCGGGAGATCACGAGAATCTCGTCCCTTTTCCTTCCCTTTTGCCTTTTCCCTTTTTTCCTCATGGCCGACATCAGGAGAGGACCTTGCTGGTCGTCCCTGCGAACGGAGGCCAGTGAGAGACTGAATCCAGCTCCGGTTGGCTGCAGAGTCTGATCCAGGACTTTGGGTGCTGGCTCTGCAGTTGCTCAGACTTACAAGATGGGTTTTGTATATTTGTATCATTTTCTCTGTTCTCATCAGTAGCATCAGTAAAACATCTTGAACTTTTCCAACTCTCTCCCCTCTGTGCTTCTTCCCCTCCCGATCGCCTGTGCTGAGTGGGAAGGGGGAGAGGGAGGGGCAGAAGGGGGAAGTGGGGGGCAGAGGAGGTTGACAACACATCTGCCAGGGTTTGATTGTCACCCCGCAATCTTAACCCTCGACAGGGACAAAGGGGGACCCAGGATGTCACAATGGGCCCTGGGGACAACGGGGGGTCCTGGGATGTCACAATGGCCCCTGGGGACAACGGGGGGTCCTGGGATGTCACAATGAGCCCCAGTGACAAAGGGGTTCACCATGGTGCCACAATGGGCCCTGGGGACAAAGGGGGTCCCCATGGTACAACAATGGGCCCTGGGGACAAACGAGGTCCCAAGGATGTCACAATCGGCCCTGGAGACAAAGAGAGGGTCCCCTGAATGTCACAATGGGCTCTGGGGACAAGGGGGGTCCCCAGGATGTCACAATGGCCCCTGGGGACAAAGGGGGTCCCCAGGATGTAACAATGGGCCCTGGGGACAAACGGGATCCCCAGGATGTCACAATGGGCCCTGGGGACAAAGGGGGGTCCCCATGATGTCACAATGGGCCTTGGAGACAAGGGGTGTCCCACCCTGTCACAATGGTCCCTGGGGACAAAGGGGTCCCCAGGATGTCACAATGGGCCCTGGGGACAAGGGGGGGTCATGGGATGTCACAATGGGTCCTGAGGACAAAGGGGTCCCCACGGTGTCACAATGGGCCCTGGGGACAAAGTGGAGTCCTGGTATGCCACAATGGGCCCCAGTGACAAAGGGGGTCCCCACGGTGTCACAATGGGCCCTTGTGACAACAGGGTCCCCTGGATGTCACAATGGGGTCTGGAGACAAGGGGGGTCCTGGGATGTCACAATGGGCCCTGGGGACAAAGGGGGCTGCCCAGGATGTCACAATGGACTCTGGGGACAATGGGGGTCCCCAGGATGTCACAAAGGGCCCTGGGGACAAGGGTGGGTCCTGGTACGTCACAATGGCCCCTGGGGACAAAGGGGGTCCCCAGGATGTCACAATGCGCCCTGGGGAAAATGGGGGGTCCTGGGACGTCACAATGGGCCCTGGGGACAAAGGGGGTCCCCATGGTGCCACAATGGGCCCTAGGGACAAACGGGGTCTCCAGGATGTCACAATCGGCCCTGGGGACAAAGGGGGCTCCCCAGGATGTCACAATGGGCTCTGAGGACAAGAGGGGTCCCAAGGATGTCACAATTGGCACTGGAGAAAAAGGGGAGGGTCCCCACGGTGCCACGACGGGCCCTGGGGACAAGGGGGTTCCCAGGATGTCACAATGGGCCCTGGGGACAATGGGGGGTCCTGGGATGTCACAATGGGCCCTGGGGACAAAGGGAGTCCCCAGGATGTCACAATGGGCCCTGGGGACAAAGGGGGTTCCCCACGGTGTCACAATGAGCCCTGGGGACAATGGGGGATTCTGGGATGTCACAATAGGCCCTGGGGACAAAGGGGGTCCCCAGGATGTCACAATGGGTCCTGGGGACAACGGAGGTCCCCACAGTGTCAGAATGGGGCCGGGGGATAAAGGGGGACCGCAGGATGTGCATAATGGGGCCTGGGGACAATGGGGGGTCGTGGGATGTCACAATGGGCCTTGGGGAAAAAGAGGGGGTCCCCAGGATTTCACAATGGGCCCGGGGAACAACAGGGGGTCCTGGGACGTCACAATGGGCCCTGGAGAAAAGGGGGGTCCCCAGGATGTCACAATAGGCCCTGGGGACAAAGAGGAGTCCCCTGAATGTCATAATGGGCCCTGAGGACAAGGAGGGTCTCCACGGTGTCACAATGGGCCCTGGGGACAAAGGGAGTCCCCATGGTGTCAGAATGGGCCCTGGGGACAATGGGGGGTCCTGGGATGTCACAATGGGCCCTGGGAAAAATGGGGGGTCCTGGGATGTCACAACAGGCCCTGGGGATAAAGGGGGTCCCCATGATTTGACAATGGGCCCAGGGGACAATGGGGCATCCTGGGACGTCACAATGGGCCCTGGGGACAAAGGGGGTCCCCATGGTGTCACAATGGCCCTGGGGATAAAGGGGGACCCCAGGATGTGTATAATGGGGCCTGGGGACAATGGGGGGTCCTGGGATGTCACAATGGGCTCTGGGGACAATAGGGGGTCCTGGGACATCACAATGGGCCCTGGAGAAAAGGGGGGGTCCTGGGATGTCACAATAGGCCCTGGGGACAAAGGGGAACTTCAGGATGTCACAATGAGCCCGGGGGACAAAGGCGGTCCCCAGGATATCACAATAGGCCCTGGGGAAAAAGAGGGGTCCACAGGATGTGCACAATGGGCCCTGGGGACAAAGGGGGCTCCCCAGGATATCACAATGGGCTCTGGTGACATAGGGTTCCCCAAGATGTCACAACGGGTCCTGGGGACAAGGGGGTCCCCAGGATGTAACAATGTGCCCTTGGGACAATGGGGGCTCCTGCGATGTCACAATGGGCCCTGGGGACAAAGGGAGGCCCCAGGAAGTCACAATGGACCCTGGGGACAAAAGGGGTCCCCGGGATGTCACAATGGGCCCAGGGGACAACGAAGCATCCTGGGACGCCACAATGGGCCCAGGGAAAAAGGGGAGTCCCCAGGTGGTTCACAATGGGCCCTGGGGACAATGGGGGTCCTGGGATGTCACAATGAACCCTAGGGACAAAGGGGGTCCCCAGGATGTCACAATGGGCCCTGGGGATAAAGGGGACTCCCCAGGATGTCACAATAGGCCCTGGGGACAAAGGGGGTCCCCAGGATGTCACAATGGGCCCTGGGTACAAGGGGGGTCCCACCCTGTCACAATGAGCACTGGGGACAAAGGGGGTCCCCAGGATGTCACAATGGGAACTGGAGACAAAGGGGGGGTCTCCACGGTGCCACGATGGGCCCTGGGGACAAGAGGGTCCCCACGATTTCACAATGGGCCCTGGGGACAACGGGGATCCCCAGGATGTCACAATGGACCCTGGGGACTGCGGGGGGTACTAGGATGTCACAATGGGTCTTGGGGACAAAGGGGGTACCCAGGATGTCACAATGGGCCCTGGGGACAATGGGGGGTCCCTTGAAGGTCACAATGGGCCCATGGGACAAAGAGGGTGCCCACGGTGTCACAGTGGGCCCTGGCCACAAAGGGGGATCCCCATGGTGCCACAATGGGCCCTGGGGACAAAGTGGGTCCCCAGGATTTCACAATGAGCACTGGGGACAAAGGGGGGTCCCAGGATGTCACAATGGGCCCTGGGGACAAGGGGGGGTTCCCATGGAGTCACAATGGGTCCTGGGGACAACGAGGCGTCCTGGGACGTCACAATGGGACTTGGGGACAAAGGGGGTCTTCCACAGTCTCACAATGGGCCCTAGAGACAAGGGGAAATCCCCAGGATGACACAATAGGCCCTGGGGACAAAGAGGAGTCCCCCTGAATGTCACAATGGGCCCTGGGGACAAGGGGGGTCCCCATGGTATCGCAATAAGCCCTGGGGACAAAGTGGGGTCCTGGGACGTCACAATTGGCCCCAGTGACAAAGGGTGTCCACATGGTGCCACAATGGGCCCTGGGGACAAAGAGGGTCCCCAGGATGTCACAATGGGCTTTGGGGACAAGGCGGGGTCCCCAGGATGTCACAATGGGGTCTTGGGACAAAGAGGGTCCCCAGGATGTCACAATGGTCCCTGGGGACAACTGGGGGGTCCTGGGACGTCACAATGGGCCCTGGGGACAAAGGGGGTCCCAGGGTGTCACAATAAGCCATGAGGACAAGGGGGGTCCCCAGGATGTCACAATGGGCACTGGGGACAAAGGGGGGTCCCCACGGTGCCATGATGGGCCCTGGCGACAAGGGGGTCCCCAGAATGTAACAATGGGCCCATGGGACAAAGGCGATCCCCATGGTGTCACAGTGGGCCCTGGGGACAAGGGGGTCCCCAGGATGTCACAATGGGCTCATGGGATAAAGGGGGTACCCACGGTGTCACTATAGGCCCTGGGGACAACGGGGGGTCCCCACGGTGCCACGATGGGTCGTGTGGACAAGGGGGTCCCCAGGATGTTCACAACGGGCCCTGAGGACAAAGGGGGTCCCCAGGATGTCACAATAAGCCCTGAGGACAAAGGAGGGTCCCCAGGATGTCGCAATGGGCCTTGGGGACAATGGGGAGTCCTAGGATGTCACAATGGGCCCGAGTGACAAATGGGGTCTCCATGGTGTCACAATGGGCCCTGAAGACAAAGGGGGTCCCCTGAATGTCACAATGGGCCCTGAGGACAATGGGGGTTCCTGGAACGTCACAATGGGCCCTGGGGAGAAAGGGAGGTCCCCAGGATGTCACAATGGGCCCTGGAGACAATTGGGGGTTTTGGGATGTCACGATGGGCTCTGACGACAAGGGGAGGTGCCCATGGTGTCACAATGGGTCCTCAGTGACAAGGGGGGTCCCTATAGTGTCACAATGGGCTCTGCAGACAATCGGGGGTCCTGGGATGTCACAATGGGCACCAGTGACAAAGGGGGTCCTCATGGTGCCACAATGGGCCCTGGGGAGTAAGTGGGGTCCTGGGATGTCACAATGGGTCCTGGGGACAAAGGGTGATCCTTTGATGTCACAAGGGGCCCTGGAGGCAAGGGGGTCCCCAGGATGTTACAATGGGCCCTGGGCACAAAGGGGGGTCCCCATAGTGTCACAATGGGTCCCCAGTGACAAGGGGGTCCCCACGGTGCCACGATGGGCCCTGGGGACAAGAGGGGGTCCCCATGGTGTTCACAATGGACCCTGGGGTCAAAGGGGGTTCCCAGGACATCACAATGGGCTCTGGGGACAATGGGGATCCTGGGACATGAGCCATGGGGACAAGGGGGGGTCCTGGGACCTCACAATGGGTCCTGGGGACAAAGCGGTTCCCCAGGATGTCACAATGGGCCCTGGGGACAAAGGGGGTCCCCACAGTGTCACAATGGGCCCTGGGGACAAAGGAGGTCCCCACAGTGTCACAATGGGCCCAGGGGACAAAAGGGGGACCCCAGGATGTCACAATGGGCCCAGGGGAGAATGGGGGGTCCTGGGACGTTATAATGGGCCCTCGGGAAAAAGGGGTCCACATGGTGCCACAATGGGCCCTGGGGACAACGGGGGTCCCAGGATGCCACAATGGACACTGGGGACAAGGGGGTCCCCAGGATGTCACAATGGGCCCTGGGGACAACGGTGGCTCCTGGGATGTCACAATGGGCCCTGGGGACACAGGTGGTCCCCAGGATGTCACAATGGGCCCTGGGGACAAAGTGGGGTCCTAAGATGTCACAATGGGCACTGGGGACAAAGGGGGTCCCCATGGTGCCACAATGGGCCCTGGGGACAAAGAGGGGTCCCCAGAATGTCACAATGGGCCCTGGGGACAAAGAGGGGTCCACAGGATGTGCACAATGGGCCCTGGGGACAAAGGGGGCTCCCCAGGATATCACAATGGGCTCTGGTGACATAGGGGTCCCCAAGATGTCACAACGGGTCCTGGGGACAAGGGGGGTCCCAAGGATGTCACAATGGGCACTGGAGACAAAGGGGGGGTCCCCACGGTGCCACGATGGGCCCTGGGGACAAGGGGGTCCCCAGGATGTAACAATGTGCCCTTGGGACAATGGGGGCTCCTGCGATGTCACAATGGGCCCTGGGGACAAAGGGAGGCCCCAGGATGTCACAATGGACCCTGGGGACAAAAGGGGTCCCCGGGATGTCACAATGGGCCCAGGGGACAATGAAGCATCCTGGGACGCCACAATGGGCCCGGGGAAAAAGGGGGGTCCCCAGGTTGTTCACAATGGGCCCTGGGGACAATGGGGGTCCTGGGATGTCACAATGAACCCTAGGGACAAAGGGGGTCCCCAGGATGTCACAATGGGCCCTGAGGATAAAGGGGACTCCCCAGGATGTCACAATAGGCCCTGGGGACAAAGGGGGTCCCCAGGATGTCACAACGGGCCCTGGGTACAAGGGGGGTCCCACCCTGTCACAATGAGCACTGGGGACAAAGGGGGTCCCCAGGATGTCACAATGGGCACTGGAGACAAAGGGGGGGGTATCCACGGTGCCACAATGGGCCCTGGGGACAAGAGGGTCCCCACGGTTTCACAATGGGCCCTGGGGACAAGGGGGATCCCCGCCCTGTCACAATGGGCCCTGGGGCCAAAGGGATCCCCAGGATGTCACAATGGGCCCTGGGGACTGCGGGGGGTACTAGGATGTCACAATGGGTCTTGGGGACAAAGGGGGTACCCAGGATGTCACAATGGGCCCTGGGGACAATGGGGGGTCCCTTGAAGGTCACAATGGGCCCATGGGACAAAGAGGGTGCCCACGGTGTCACAGTGGGCCCTGGCGACAAAGGGGGATCCCCAGGATGTCACAATGGGCCCCGGGGACAAAGTAAAATCCTGGAATGTCACAATGGTCCCCAGTGACAAAGGCGCTCCCCATGGTGCCACAATGAGCCCTGGGGACAAAGTGGGTCCCCAGGATTTCACAATGAGCACTGGGGACAAAGGGGGGTCCCAGGATGTCACAATGGGCCCTGGGGACAAGGGGGGGTTCCCATGGAGTCACAATGGGTCCTGGGGACAACGAGGCGTCCTGGGACGTCACAATGGGACTTGGGGACAAAGGGGGTCTTCCACAGTCTCACAATGGGCCCTAGAGACAAGGGGAGATCCCCAGGATGACACAATAGGCCCTGGGGACAAAGAGGAGTCCCCCTGAATGTCACAATGGGCCCTGGGGACAAGGGGGGTCCCCATGGTATCACAATAAGCCCTGGGGACAACAATGGGGGGTCCTGGGATGTCACAATGGGCCCTGGGGACAAAGGCGGTCCCCAGGATGTCACAATAAGCCCTGGGGACAAGGGGGGTCCCCAGGATGTCACAATGGGCACTGGGGACAAAGGGGGTACCCACGGTGTCACTATAGGCCCTGGGGACAACGGGGGGTCCCCACGGTGCCACGATGGGCCCTGGGGACAAGGGGGTCCCCAGGATGTTCACAATGGGCCCTGGAGACAATGGGGTGTCCCCAGGATGTCACAATGGGCCCTGGGGACAAAGAGGGTCCCCAGGATGTCACAATCGGCCCTGGGCACAAAGGGGGGTGCACATGGTGTCAAAATGGGCCCTGGGGACAAAGGGCGTCCCCAGGATGTCACAGTGGGCCCTGGGGACAAAGTGGTCCCCATGGTATCAGAATGGGCCCTGGGGACAAAGAGGGGTGCCCTGAATGTCACAATGGGCCCTGAGGACAAAGGGGGGTCCCCAGGATGTCGCAATGGGCCTTGGGGACAATGGGGGGTCCTAGGATGTCACAATGCGCCCGAGTGACAAATGGGGTCTCCATGGTGTCACAATGGGCCCTGAAGACAAAGGGGGTCCCCTGAATGTCACAATGGGCCCTGAGGACAATGGGGGTTCCTGGAACGTCACAATGGGCCCTGGGGAGAAAGGGAGGTCCCCAGGATGTCACAATGGGCCCTGGAGACAATTGGGGGTTTTGGGATGTCACGATGGGCTCTGACGACAAGGGGAGGTGCCCATGGTGTCACAATGGGTCCTCAGTGACAAGGGGGGTCCCTATAGTGTCACAATGGGCTCTGCAGACAATGGGGGGTCCTGGGATGTCACAATGGGCACCAGTGACAAAGGGGGTCCTCATGGTGCCACAATGGGCCCTGGGGAGTAAGTGGGGTCCTGGGATGTCACAATAGGCCCTGGGGACAAAAGGGGTCTTCAGGATGTCACAATGGGCCCGGGGGACAAAGGGGGTCCCCAGGATGTCACAATAGGCCCTGGGCACAAAGGGGGGTCCCCATGGTGTCACAATGGACCCTGGGGTCAAAGGGGGTTCCCAGGACATCACAATGGGCTCTGGGGACAATGGGGATCCTGGGACATCACAATGAGCCCTGGGGACAAGGGGGGGTCCTGGGACGTCACAATGGGTCCTGGGGACAAAGAGGTTCCCCAGGATGTCACAATGGGCCCCGGGGACAAAGCAGGGTCCTGGGACGTCACAATGGGCCCTGGAGACAAAGGGATTCCCCAGGATGTCACAATGGGCCCTGGGGACAAAGGGGGTCCCCACAGTGTCACAATGGTCCCTGGGGACAAAGGAGATCCCCACAGTGTCACAATGGGCCCAGGGGACAAAAGGGGGACCCCAGGATGTCACAATGGGCCCAGGGGACAATGGGGGGTCCTGGGACGTTATAATGGGCCCTCGGGAAAAAGGGGGTCCACATGGTGCCACAATGGGCCCTGGGGACAACGGGGGTCCCAGGATGCCACAATGGACACTGGGGACAAGGGGGTCCCCAGGATGTCACAATGGGCCCTGGGGACAACGGTGGCTCCTGGGATGTCACAATGGGCCCTGGGGACACAGGTGGTCCCCAGGATGTCACAATGGGCCCTGGGGACAAAGTGGGGTCCTAAGATGTCACAATGGGCACTGGGGACAAAGGGGGTCCCCATGGTGCCACAATGGGCCTTGGGGACAATGGGGTCTCCCCAGGATGTCACAATGGGCCTTGGGGACAAAGGGGTGTCCCCTGAATGTGCATAATGGGCCCTGGGGACAAAGGGTGGTCGCCGGGATGTCTCAGTGGGCCCTGGGGACAATGGGGTGTCCTGGGATGTCACAATGGGCCCCAGTGACAAATGGGGTCTCCACGGTGTCACAATGGGCCCTGGAGTAAAGGGGGGTCCCCAGGATGTCACAATAGTCCCTGGGGACAAAGAGGAGTCCCCTGAATGTCATAATGGGCCCTGAGGACAAGGAGGGTCTCCACAGTGTCACAATGGGCCCTGGGGACAATGGGGGGTCCTGGGATGTCACAATAGGCCCTGGGGACAAAGGGGGTCCCCATGATTTCACAATGGGCCCAGGGGACAATGGGGCATCCTGGGACGTCACAATGGGCCCTGGGGACAAAGGGGGTCCCCATGGTGTCACAATGGCCCTGGGGATAAAGGGGGACCCCAGGATGTGTATAATGGGGCCTGGGGACAATGGGGGGTCCTGGGATGTCACAATGGGCTCTGGGGACAATAGGGGGTCCTGGAACGTCACAATGGGCCCTGGAGAAAAGGGGGGGTCCTGGGATGTCACAATAGGCCCTGGGGACAAAGGGGGTCTTCAGGATGTCACAATGGGCCCGGGGGACAAAGGGGGTCCCCAGGATGTCACAATAGGCCCTGGGGAAAAAGAGGGCTCCCCAGGATATCACAATGGGCCCTGGGGACAAAGAGGGGTCCACAGGATGTGCACAATGGGCCCTGGGGACAAAGGGGGCTCCCCAGGATATCACAATGGGCTCTGGTGACATAGGGGTCCCCAAGATGTCACAACGGGTCCTGGGGACAAGGGGGGTCCACAAGGATGTCACAATGGGCACTGGAGACAAAGGGGGGGTCCCCACGGTGCCACGATGGGCCCTGGGGACAAGGGGGTCCCCAGGATGTAACAATGTGCCCTTGGGACAATGGGGGCTCCTGCGATGTCACAATGGGCCCTGGGGACAAAGGGAGGCCCCAGGATGTCACAATGGACCCTGGGGACAAAAGGGGTCCCCGGGATGTCACAATGGGCCCAGGGGACAACGAAGCATCCTGGGACGCCACAATGGGCCCGGGGAAAAAGGGGGGTCCCCAGGTTGTTCACAATGGGCCCTGGGGACAATGGGGGTCCTGGGATGTCACAATGCACCCTAGGGACAAAGGGGGTCCCCAGGATGTAACAATGGGCCCTGGGCACAAACGGGATCCCCATGATGTCACAATGGGCCTTGGAGACAAGGGGTGTCCCACCCTGTCACAATGGTGCCTGGGGACAAAGGGGTCCCCAGGATGTCACAATGGGCCCTGGGGACAAGGGGGGTCATGGGATGTCACAATGGGTCCTGGGGACAAAGGGGTCCCCACGGTGTCACAATGGGCCCTGGGGACAAAGTGGAGTCCTGGTATGCCACAATGGGCCCCAGTGACAAAGGGGGTCGCCACGGTGTCACAATGGGCCCTTGAGACAACAGGGTCCCCAGGATGTCACAATGGGCCTGGGGACAAAGGGGGCTGCCCAGGATGTCACAATGGACTCTGGGGACAAGGGTGGGTCCTGGTATGTCACAATGGCCCCTGGGGACAAAGGGGGTCCCCAGGATGTCACAATGCGCCCTGGGGAAAATGGGGGGTCCTGGGATGTCACAATGGGCCCTGGGGACTAAGGGGGCTCCCCAGGATGTCACAATGGGCTCTGAGGACAAGAGGGGTCCCAAGGATGTCACAATTGGCACTGGAGAAAAAGGGGAGGGTCCCCACGGTGCCACGATGGGCCCTGGGGACAAGGGGCTTCCCAGGATGTCACAATGGGCCCTGGGTACAATGGGGGGTCCTGGGATGTCACAATGGGCCCTGGGGACAAAGTGAGTCCCCAGGATGTCACAATGAGCCCTGGGGACAAAGGGGGTTCCCCTGAACGTCACAATGGGCCCTGGAGACAAAGGGGGGTCCCCAGGATGTCACAATGGGCACTGGAGAAAAAGGGGGGGTCTCCACGGTGTCACAATGAGCCCTGGGGACAATGGGGGATTCTGGGATGTCACAATAGGCCCTGGGGACAAAGGGGGTCCCCAGGATGTCACAATGGGTCCTGGGGACAACGGGGGTCCCCACAGTGTCAGAATGGGGCCGGGGGATAAAGGGGGACCGCAGGATGTGCATAATGGGGCCTGGGGACAATGGGGGGTCGTGGGATGTCACAATGGGCCTTGGGGAAAAAGAGGGTGTCTCCAGGATTTCACAATGGGTCGGGGGAACAACAGGGGGTCCTGGGACGTCACAATGGGCCCTGGAGAAAAGGGGGGTCCCCAGGATGTCACAATAGGCCCTGGGGACAAAGAGGAGTCCCCTGAATGTCATAATGGGCCCTGAGGACAAGGAGGGTCTCCACGGTGTCACAATGGGCTCTGGGGACAATAGGGGGTCCTGGGACGTCACAATGGGCCCTGGAGAAAAGGGGGGGTCCTGGGATGTCACAATAGGCCCTGGGGACAAAGGGGGTCTTCAGGATGTCACAATAGGCCCTGGGGAAAAAGAGGGCTCCCCAGGATATCACAATGGGCCCTGGGGACAAAGAGGGGTCCACAGGATGTGCATTGGGGAGATATCAGGGGGTTTTGAAGAGATATCGAGGGGTTTTGGGGAAATATCAGGGGGTTTTGGGGTGATATCGAGGGGTTTTGGGGTGATATCAGGGGATTTGGGGAGATATCAGGGGGTTTTGGGGTGATATCAAGGTGTTTTGGGGAGATATCGGGGGGTTTTGGGGAGATATCGAGGGGTTTTGGGGAGATATCAGGGGGGTTTGGGGAGATATCGGGGGTTTTGGGGAGATATCGGGGGCATGGGGGTGATATTGGGGCTTTTGGGGGTGATATCGGGTGGCTTGGGGGTGATATCGGGGGGTTCTGGGGTGATAACAAGGGGTTTTGGTGTGATATCGGGGGCTTTGGGGTGATATCAGGGGGTTTGGGGAGATATCGGGAGGTTTTGGGGTGATATCGGGGGGTTTGGGGTGATATCGGGAGATTTTGAGGTGATATCGGGGGGTTTTGGGGAGATATCATAGGGTTTTGGGGTGATATCAAGGGGTTCTGGGGTGATATCAAGGGGATTTGGGCAGATACCAGGGTGTTTTGGGGAGATATTGGGGTGTTTTGGGGAGATATCAGCGGGATTTGGGGTGATATCGGGGGGTTTTGGGGTAATATCGGGGGGCTTTGGGGAGATATCGGGGGGTTTTGGGGTGATATCAATGGGATTTGGGGAGATATCAGGGGGTTTTGGGGTGATATCAGGGGGTTTTGGGGTGATATCGGGGGGGTTTGGGGTGATATCGGGGGGTTTGGGGTGATACTGGGGCTTTTGGGGATGATATCGGTGGGTTTGGGGGTGATATTAGGGGGTTCTGGGCTGGTATCAAGGGGTTTTGGGGAGATATCAGGAGGTTTTGGGGTGATATCAGGGGGGTTTGGGGAGATATCGGGGGTTTTGGGGAGATATCAGGGGATTTTGGGGTGATATCAGGGGGTTTTGGGGTGACATCGGGGGGTTTGGGGAGATACCGGGGGGTTTTGGGGTGATATCAGGGGGTTCTGGAGAGTTATCAAGGGGTTTTGGGGAGATATCAAGGGGGTTTGGGGTGATATCGGGGGAGTTTTGGGTGATATCGGGAGATTTTGAGGTGATATCGGGGGGTTTGGGGAGATATCGGGGGCATGGGGGTGATATTGGGGCTTTTGGGGTGATATCGGGGGGTTCTGGGGTGATATCAGGGGGTTTTGGGGAGATATCAGGGGGTTTTAGGGTGATATCGGGGGGCTTGGGGGAGATATTGGGGGGTTTGGGGTGATATCGGGGGTTTTGGAGTGATATCGAGGGCATGGGGGTGATACTGTGGCTTTTGGGGGTGATATCAGGGGGCTTTGGGGTGATATCGGGGGGTTTTGGGGTGGTATCATGGGGATTTGGGGTCATATCGGGGGGGTTTTGGGGTGATATCAGGGGTTTTGGGGAGATATCGGGGGGTTTGGGGTGATATCGGGAGGGTTTGGGGTGATATAGGGGGGTTTTGGGGAGATATCGGGGGGTTTTGGGGTAATATCAGGGGGTTCTGGGGAGATATCAAGGGGTTTGGGGGAGATATCAAGGGGGTTTGGGGTGATATCGGGAGATTTTGAGGTGATATCGGGGGGTTTTGGGGAGATATCGGGGCTTTTGGGGAGATATCGGGGGTTTGGGGGAGATATCGGGGGGTTTTGGAGTGATATCGGGGGCATGGGGGTGATATCAGGGGGTTTTGGGGAGATATCGGGGGGTTTGGGGAGATATCAGGGGGTTTTGGGGAGATACCGGGGTGGTTTGGGATGATATCAGCGGGTTCTGGGGAGATATCAAGGGGTTCTGGGGAGGTATCAAGGGGGTTTGGGGTGATATCAGGGGGTTTTGGGGTGATATCGGGGGGTTTGGGGAGATACCGGAGGGGTTTGGGGTGATATCAGCGGGTTCTGGGGAGATATCAAGGGGGTTTGGGGTGATATCGGGGGAGTTTTGGGTGATATCGGGAGATTTTGAGGTGATATTGGGGGGTTTTGGGGAGATATCGGGGATTTTGGGGTGATATCGGGGGGTTCTGGGGTGATATCAAGGGGTTTTGGGGAGATATCAGGGGGGTTTGGGGTGATATCGGGGGGGTTGGGGTGATATCGGGGGGGTTGGGGTGATATCAAGGGGTTTTGGGAGATATTGGGGGTTTTGGGGAGATACCAGGGGCTTTTGGGGGTGATATCGGGGTGTTTTGGGGAGATATCGGGGTTTTGGGGTGATATCGGGGGGTTTTGGGGAGATATCAGGGGTTTTGGGGTGATATCGAGAGGTTTTGGGGTGATATCGGGGTTTTGGGGTGATATCGGGGGGTTTGGGGAGATATCGGGGATTTGGGGAAATACCAGGGTGTTTTGGGGAAATATCAGCGGTTTTGGGGTGATATCGGGGCTTTTGGAGTGATATCGGGGGCATGGGGGTGATATTGGGGCTTTTGGGGGTGATATGAGGGGGTTTTGGGGTGATATCGGGGGGTCTGGGGTGATATCGGGGGGTTTGGGGTGATATCGGGGGGGTTGGGGTGATATTGGGGGTTTTGGGGTCACTCACCATCAGGTCGCCGCGCGCTGCGTGCAGGCAGTGCAGGGCCAGCTCCAGGTTAAGGACGGCGCCGGGGACGGCGCTGGAGCTCCCAGGGATGGCGCTGGAGCTCCCAGGGATGGCGCTGGAGCTCCCAGGGATGGCACTGGAGCTCCCGGGGACAGCACTGGAGCTCCCAGGGATGGCGCTGGAGCTCCCAGGGATGGCGCTGGAGCTCCCAGGGATGGCGCTGGAGCTCCTGGGGATGGAGCTGGAGCTCCCAGGGATGGCACTGGAGCTCCCAGGGATGGCACTGGAGCTCCCGAGGATGGTGCTGGAGCTCCCGGGGATGGTGCTGGAGCTCCCGGGGACGGCGCTGGAGCTCCCGGGGACGGCGCTGGAGCTCCCGGGGACGGCGCTGGAGCTCGCCATGGACAGCAGGGTCAACACTGCAACTGACACGGGGTGGGGGAAACGGGCTGATGGGACATGGGGATGTTGGGGTTCGGGGGGGAAATGGGGTGATATGAGGTGGGGATGTTGGGGTTTGGGGAATGGGGGATGTGACATGGGGGTGTTGGGGTTTGGGGAAAGGGGGATGTGACATGGGGGTGTTGGGGTTTGGGGAAAGGGGGATGTGACATGGGGGTGTTGGGGTTTGGGGAAAGGGGGATGTGACATGGGGGTGTTGGGGTTTGGGGAAAGGGGGATGTGACATGGGGGTGTTGGGGTTTGGGGAAAGGGGGATGTGACATGGGGATGTTGGGGTTTGGGGAAAGGGGGATGTGACATGGGGGTGTTGGGGTTTGGGGGTGGAAATATGGGATCCAACAAGGAAAAGCTGGGGTTTGTCAAGGAAAAGTGTGATACGACAATGGGTACGATTCAAGGAAAAGTTGGGGTTGGTCAAGAAAAGATGCGATATGATAAAGGAAATGTTGGGGTTTGTCAAGAAAAGGTGCAATAGGACAAGGAAAAGTTGGGTTTTGTCGAGAAAAGACACGATAGGACAAGGAAAAGTTGGGTTTATGTCAAGAAAAGACAATAGGACAAGGAAAAGTTGGCTTTTGTCAAGAAAAGACACGATAGGTCAAGGAAGAGTTGGAGTTGGTCAAAATAAGAACCAATAGGACAAGGAAAAGTTGGGTGTATGTCAAGAAAAGACGCGATAGGACAACAGAAACGTTGGGTTCTGTCAAGAAAAGACGTGATAAGACAAGGAAAAGTTGGGTTTTGTTGAGAAAAGATGCGATAGGACAAGGAAAAGTTGGGTTTTGTTGAGAAAAGACGTGATAGGACAATGGAAACGTCAGGGTTGGTCAAGAAAAGGTGCGATACAACAATGGGTACGATACGAGAAGGAAAAGTTGGGTTTATGTTGGGTTTTGGGGACAAAAGGCGCGATACGGGACAGCGGAAAACGAGCCAACCAGGTGGAGCGGAGAGCAAGAAAGACACGGAAAAACGTCACTATTTCTACCCAAAAGGCAGCGTTGGGAGCCCCAAGAGCAGCGACGACCCCCCCGGGGCCCAGGTGGGGTGGGCCAGGCACCCAATGCGTGCGATACCTGGGTCGGGCGCCTGCGGGTCGGTGTCCATGTCCCCCCAGGGCTTCCAGACCAGCTCCGCGCGCTCCTCGTCCTGCTGCGCCTGCGCTGGGTCGCGCAGGGCCGGCAGCTCCGCCTGGAAGCCGCTCCCCACGTTGATCTGCCTGGAGAGGGGACGGGAGGCGGTGACGGGGACCGCGGCGGCGCGGCGGGGGGGACGGGGGCGTTCTGAGCGCTCACGGCATCATCGTGCTCCGATCGGCAGCGAAACCGCGCGGTTCGGCCGAAAACCACAGGGATTCGCTCCGAGACGCGGCAGAGTGGGAGAGACGCCCTGCGAGGGCTCGGAACAACAAAGCGTTGCCGGGGTTCCGCCGCGACATCAGCGCCGCCGGTGACATCAGCGCCTCGTGTTCCGTTCGGAATGGACGTCAATGGGTCCTGGCGGGCCAAACGAGGGGCAGGAAAAGCGCGACGCACCCGTTTTGCGCCCGTTTTTGGTGGTTTGGGGACTCACGGCCGGACGCTGATTTTGGGGGCGTCCTTCACCAGGCACAATACCAAGTCGCCGTCCATTCTGCCTGCGGGCTATTGAGAAATAGAGGGGAAAAGCAACGCTCGGGATCAAAATCATCGTGCCGAGACCGTTCCTCGGCGTCACAACCACAAATTGTCCCAATTCCCATCGTTTTGGTGAAATCGGTCGCTGATGGATCATCCCAATGGGGTTTTGCAGTCGATCGCAGCACTCGGGTGGTTTTTACACCCGATATCACAGCGAAACCCTGGGGGGGTTGTTTCCATCCCATATTCCACAAAATCACCCATTTTGGGGGTTTTTGGGGAGCACGAGCTCTGCGTTTGTCACCACAAACCAGCGAGGGGACGCCGAACCCAAACCGGGTTCACCGGGCGGTTTTACACCGGGATCGCTCGGCCCGGGTTGAGATAAACCCCCCGTAAACCACAACCATAAAGCGGGGTGTTCCCCCCAAAGCGCTACGTGGGGACATCCGCATCGCACCGAATTAACCCCGCGGGGCGGCCGAAAGCGCTTCAATCCCGGTGTCGGGATCACGAGGGGTTTCGGCCTCCGTCGCCTTTTTGCTGCGAGATCTTCCCATCCGGAGACGCATTTTCGGTGATCTGGGCAACATCGAACGAGAAAAGGGTTAAAGGTGGAAAACGCACAAAATCACACGGGCGTTTATCTGCTTTTCCTCCTTTTTTGGCTCAAAAGCAAGCGGCGAACCCCAAAATGAGGGGTCTGGGGACCCTCCGGTCCTGCTGATGCTTCCTCCCTTTCACCCAACTCGAGGCGATCGCCGGGTTCCGTATTTCGGATCAATAACCCAGCGGGAGCCTGGAGCCTCCCAGAGCCCGTCCCTGGGGTAGCGGCTGCCGAGCGCGTCCCCATAGCGTTATTTGGGTGTAATTTGGGGGGTTCTGGGGCACGTAGCACCCTTGGTTCAGCCAGGGACACACACACGGGTGCTCCGGGAAGCGACTCCGGCGCCGCCGGTTGCCGAATCATCGCACAACCATCCAAGTACTCATCACCCACCTCGTTCCTTGTCACTGGAACCAACACCGGGATCACCAGGGGGGTGTTTTTGGACAGCGTCGGGGTTTCGGAGGCGCCGTTTCCATCTCCCAACGATGGTTTCGCGGTGTTTGCATCGCCCGCGTCGCGCACCTGAGCACAAACGGAACCGGGAGCGTCGGTGGCGCTGGAGGATATCAAAGCGCTTTGCAAACTGCTCTTCCCAATTATTTCTCCATTATATAACGAGGATAATAAAACCCGCTACGCTAAACACGACCCGAACCGGGCGGGAGCGCGCAACGCGAATCTTTACACCGCAGCGATTCCCTATTTCTCGTTTTCTCACCCCGTCATCTCCACTCAATCGGCAGCGACTTTCACAAATCATCCAGTTATGCACAATTTGGTAACGACCCCCGCAAAGGGCTTCGACGGCACCGCCAACCCCCTCGCCGCCTTCGCTCAGATCCCCGCTCAATGAGCAGCACCCATGGGTGCCCGTTACCTGCCCCCTCTCGGCGTCCACCGACCACCCGTGGTTCCGGCACATGGAGACGCCGCCATCCTCAACCGGAGCAGCCGCCAAGTGGCTGAAGTGACAAAAATCAGGATAAATAGGTAAAAAAATCAACATTATAAAGTCGCGGCGCTTTTAGAACAGATGGCGTAGTCGGCACTGAAGCTCCAGGCAGGTGGAGCTTGCCCGGTGGAATCAATCGGCGTTCGGTCTCAAAGGTTTCAACCCAAAAGGGTTAAATAGCAAGGATTAATAAATACTGACCCTCATTAATAATTACTGATTGTCATTAATAAATAGTGACCGTCACTAATAAATACTGATCGTTATTAATAAATACTGACCATCATTAATAAATACTGATCATCATTAATAAATACTCACAATCATTAATCGATGCTGTCATTAATAAATACTGACTGTTATTAATAAATACTGATCATCATTAATAAATACTCGCCATCATTAATCAATACTGATCATCATTAATAAATAGTGACCGTCATTAATAAATACTGATCGTCATTAATAAATACCGATCACCATTAACAAATACTGATCATCATTAATAAATACTAATCATCCTTAATAAATACCATCATTAATCAATACTGATTGTCATTAAGAAATACTGACCGCCATTAATAAATACTGGCCGTTATTAATAAATACTGGTGGTTATTAATAAATACTAATTGTCATTAATAAATACTAACCATCATTAATAAATACTGGTTGTTATTAATAAATACTGATCACTATTAATAAATTATGACCATCATTGGTAAATACTGATCATTAGTAACCAGGCTCAGGTTGGGCTCCAGGTTGGGCTCAAGGCTCAGATTGGGCTCCAGGCTCAGGTTGGGCTCTAGGTTGGGCTCCAGGCTCAGGTTGGGCTCCAGGTCAGGCTCAAGGCTCAGGATGGGCTCCAGGTTCAGGTTGGGCTCCAGGTTGGGCTCCAGGCTCAGGTCGGGCTCCAGGCTCAGGTTGGGCTCCAGGTCGGGCTCCAGGCTCAGACTGGGCTCCAGGTCGGGCTCCAGCGCTTCCCCGCAGAGCAGCCCGGGGCTCTGGGCAAAGCCACGCAGCTCGTCGCCCAAGGGAAACAGGTCCATGGTCACCGGGCTCCAAACACCCCGGAGCAAAAACCAGAGCGGCCCCAGGACACCCGGGCTCCCAAAGAGCCTGGAAAAGGGACACAAAGAGTTAAATTGGGGGGAGTGAAGTGGCTGCTGATGCTGAGAAACCCCCGGGGGTTCGGGGCTGGGGGGAAAGGGGGGATCTGTATGAAAACTGCTCTGGGGAAAAGGGGGGAAGGGGTTGGGCTGCATGGGAATGGGAGGAGGGACGGGAAAACGGGAGACGGAAACGGGGAAGAGGGAAAAGGGGGGAAAGGGAAAAAGGGGAAAGAGGGAAAAGGGGGAAAAAGGGAAAAGAGGGAAAAAGGGGGGAAAGAGGGAAAAGGGGGAAAAAGCAAGGAAAGAGGGAAAAGGGGGAAAAAGGGGGGAAAGAGGGAAAAAGGGGGGAAAGAGGGAAAAAGAGGGAAAAAGCGAGGAAAGAGGGAAAAGAGGGAAAAAGGGGGGAAAGAGGGAAAAATAGGGAAAAAGCGAGGAAAGAGGGAAAGGGGGGGAAAAGGGAAGAAACAGGGATAAAGGGGGAAAAGAGGGATAAGATGGAAAGAGGGGGGAAGAGGGAAAGGGGGGAAAGAAGGGAAAAGAGGGAAGAGGGAAAAGGGGAGAAAAGGGGGGAAAGAGGAAAAAGGGGAAAATGGGGGAAAAGGGAAAAAGGGGGAAGAGGGAAAAGAGGGGGAAGAGGGGGGGAAGAGGAAAAAGAGGGAAAAAGGGGGCAAAGAGGGATAAAGGGGAAAGAGGGAAAAGAGGGAAAAAGGGGGGAAGAGGGAAAAGGGCGGAAAGAGGGAAAAGAGGGATAAAGGGGGAAAGAGGGAAAAGGCAGAAAAGGGGGGGAAGAGGGAAAAAGGGAGAAAAAGGGGGAAAAGAGGGGGAAGAGGGAAAAAGGGGGGAAAGGGAGAAAAAGGGGGGAAACAGGGATAAAGGGGGAAAGAGGGAAAAGAGGGAAAAAGGGGGGGAAAAGGGGGAAGAGGGAAAAGGGGGGAAAGAGGGAAAAGAGGGAAAAACGGCGGAAAGAGGGAAAAGAGGGAAAAAGGGGGGGAAGGGAAAAAGGGGGGAAAGAGGGATAAAGGGGGAAAGAGGGAAAAGACGGAAAAGGGGGATGAAAGAGAGAAAAAGTCTGTGGGGGGATTGATGGCGGATCCGCCCCAGCCCCGGGGTCTCTCCTGGAGGGGAGGGACGGGCGGGCTCCAGCGGGGGTGCTGAGGAGATGAGGGGACACGAGGGGACCCGAGGGACACGAGGGGACGATGAGGGGACCCGAGGGACCCGAGGGGACGCGATGGGACATGAAGAGACACGAGGGACCCGAGGGGACGCGATCTCCTCACCCGGTGTTTCCCGCCCCGGCGCTTCCCGCCCGCCGGCGCCGCGGCCACGCCCCCTCGCCGCCGGCCACGCCCCCTCGCCGGCGTCACGTCCGGGAGTGTGTGGCGGGAAAAGGCGGGAGGGAGGAGAGGGAGGCGCCGCCGTTTTGGTGGAGGTTGTGAGGGGAACTGGGGGTCGGCGTGAGGGGCATTGGGGGTCGGTGTGGGGGGAGGAATTGGGGTCGGCGTGAGGGGCATTGGGGGTCGGTGTGAGGGGGGGATTTGGGGGGCAGTGTGGTGGTGGGGATTTGGGGTCGGTGTGAGGGGGGAATTGGGGGGCGGTGTGGGGGAGGAACTGAGGGTCGGTGTGAGCGGGACATTGGGGGTCGGTGTGGGGAGGAATTGAGGATCGGTGGGGGGGGCTTGGGGGGTCGGTGTGAGGGGGAATTGGGGGTCGGTGTGGGGGAAGTTGGGGGTTGGTCTGGGGAGGATTTGAGGGGTCAGTGTGGGGAGGATTTGGGGGTCGATGTGAGGGGCATTAGGGGTTGGTGTGGGGGGCAGGAACTGGGGGTCAGTGTGTGGGGGGGCATTGGGGGTCGGTGCGAGGGGGAATTAGGGTCCAGTGGGGGGGCACTGGGGGTCGGTGTTTGAGGGGGGAATTGGGGCGTCGGTGTGGGGGGGTCAGTGCAGGGGGGGCCTTGGGGGTCGGTGTGAGGGGGCATTGGGGGTCAGTCTGGGGAGGAATTGGGGGTCGGTGTGTGGGGGGGCATTGGGGATCAGTGTGGGGGGGAATTGGGGGTCGGTGTGAGGGGGAATTGGGGGTCGGTGTGGGGGGGAAGTTGGGGGTTGGTCTGGGGAGGATTTGAGGGGTCAGTGTGGGGAGGATTTGGGGGTCGATGTGAGGGGCATTAGGGGTTGGTGTGGGGGGCGTTGGGGGTCAGTGCGAGGGGGAATTAGGGTCCGGGGGGGGATTGGGGGTCGGTGTTTGAGGGGGGAACTGGGGGGTTGGTGTGCGGGGGTGGCCTTGGGGGTCGGTGTGAGGGGGCATTGGGGGTCAGTCTGGGGAGGAATTGGGGGTCGGGGGGGCATTTGGGGGTCGGTGGGGGGGAGCTGGGGGTCGGGGTTTGGGGGGAGCTGGGGGTCGGGTGGGGGGTGGATTGAGGGTCGGTGTGAAGGGAATGGGGGGGCATGAGGGGAACGGAGGCGCAGAAACAACTTTACAGCCTCCGGAGCCATGAACCTTCACACCCCGCAGGGTTCCAGAGCAGCTGCGTTCGTTTCACTGTCGGGCGCAAGGGGAGCGATGGTTCCACCCCTCGTGCGCCGCTCCGAGCGGCAGGAGCTGCGTTTAAATACAGCGAGGTGCTCGTGTCCCAACGACCCCAGAGCGCCCGCACACATCCATAACCTTTCCCGCTCATCACTGCCGTAGTCTCCGCCTGGACGCCCCCTGTTCGCCTGCGCGGCGCCACCTGGTGCTCTGGAGGAGGGGTCTTTGGATGAAGGCTCCTTCAGCTTCCTCAGGTTTGGCTCCTTGTGTTGAATGGACTGGGACCCAAGCTCCAGGTCGGTTGAACCCAGCCTGGCGCCCCCTTTTTGCTGTAAATCTCGGTTCTCTCGTCCCCTCGCGTTCACAGCTGGTGCCGTAAAACTCCTGATCCTGGCACTGCTGGGTTCTGGTTTCCTTACCATGAGTTCACCTAAAGCTCTGAACTAAGGGCTCGTGTGGCTCAGCCCTAAAGTGTTGGCTCGTTAGTGGGCACCCAATTATGTTTTGTTAACCCTTAAAATGTTCGTGCCCTCTATCAGACCCAGGAGTTCGGGCGGGGATTCAGTTCAGGAGGGACCCGGGAGTAACCCTAAGGACCCAGTAGTTGGGGGGTGTCAAGGGTTAAGATCGTGAAACCGTGGGGACCCCTAATGTCCCCAGGGGCCATTGTGACATCCTGGGGACCCTGCATTGTCCCCAGGGTGTTGTGACACCATGGGGACCCACTTTGTCCCCAGGGCCCATTGTGACGTCTCAGGATCCCCCATTGTCCCCAGGGCCCATTGTGACATTCTGGGGACCCCAAATGTCCCCAGGGCCCATTGTGACATTCTGGGGACCCCCTTTGTCCCCAGGGCCCATCGTGGCACCGAGGGGACCCCCCCCCCAGTCCCCAGGGCCCATTGTGGCACCATGGACACCCCCTTTGTCCCCAGGGCCCATTGTGACATCCCAGGACCCCACCTTGTCCCCAGGGTCCCTTCTGACAGGGTGGGGACCCCCATTTCTCCCCAGGGCTCATTGTGACGTCCCAGGACCCCTCGTTGTCCCCAGTGCCCATTGTGACATCCTGGGGACCCCCCTTGTCCCCAGGGCCCATTGTAAAATCCGGGGAACCCCCTGGTCTCCAGGGCCCATAGTGGTACCGTGGGGACTCGTCCTGTCATTTGGGTCCATTGTGACACCATGGGGACCCCGCCTTTGTCCCCAGTACCCATTGTGACATTCTGGGGACTTCCTTTGTCCCCAGGGCCCATTGTGACATCCTGGAGACCCCCTTTATCCCCAGAGCTCGTTGTCGCACCATGGGGACCCCCTTTGTCACTGGGGCCCATTGTGACATCCCAGGACCCCCCATTGTCCCCAGGGCCCATTGTGACACCGTGGGGACCCCGCCTTTTCCCCAGGGCCCATTGTGACGTCTCAGGACCCCCTTTGTCCCCAGGGCCCACTGTGGCACCATGGGGACCCCCTTTGTCCTCTGGGCCCATTGTGACATTCCAGGACCCCACTTTGTCCCCAGGGCCCATTGTGACACCGTGGGGACCCCCCTTGTCCCCAGGGCCCATTGTGACAATTAAGGGACCCCCTTTGTCCCCAGGGCCCATTTTGACATCCCAGGACCCCACTTTGTCCCCAGTGCTCATTGTGAAATTCTGGGGACCCCCCCTTGTCCTCCCGGCTCATTGTGACAGCCGAGGACCTTACTTTGTCCCCAGGGCCCATTGTGACATCCCATGACCCCCCACTGTCTCCAGTGCCCATTGTGACATCATGGGGACCACCCTTTTTCCCCAGGGCTCATTGTGACGTCCCAGGACCCCTCGTTGTCCCCAGGCCCCATCGTGACATCCTGGGGACCCCCCTTGTCTCCAGGGCCCATAGTGGCACTGTGGGGACTCATCACTTGGGCCCATTGTGACATCCTGGAGACCCCCCTTTATCCCCAGGGCCCATTGTGACACCGTGGAGACCCCATTTGTCACTGGGGCCCATTGTGACATCCCAGGACACCCCATTGTCCCCAGGGCCCACTGAGACATCCCGGCGACCACCCTTTGTCCCCAGGGCCCATTATGCACATTCAGGGGACACCCCTTTGTCCCCAAGGCCCATTGTGACATCCTGGGGAGACCCCATTGTCCCCAAGGCCCATTGTGGCACCATGGGGACCCCCTTTGTCCCCAGTGCCCATTGTGACATCTTAGGACCCCACTTTGTCCCCAGGGCCCATTGTGACATCCTGGGGACCACCTGTGTCCCCAGGGCCCATTGTGACATCCCAGGAGCCACCGTTGTCCCCAGGGCCCATTGTGACATCCTGGGGACCCCCTTGTCCCCAGTGTCCATTGTGGCATCCTGGGACCCCCGTTGTCCCCAGGGCCCATTGTGGCACCATGTGGACCCCCTTTTTCCCGAGGGCCCATTATAACGTCCCAGGACCCCCCATTGTCCCCTGGGCCCATTGTGACATCCTGGGGTCCCCCTTTTGTCCCCTGGGCCCATTGTGACACTGTGGGGATCTCCTTTGTCCCCAGGGACCATTGTGACACTGTGGGGACCCCCTTTGTCCCCAGGGCCCATTGTGACATCCTGGGGAATCCCTTTGTCTCCAGGGCCCATTGTGACGTCCCAGGACCCTGCTTTGTCCCCGGGGCCCATTGTGACATCCTGGGGAACCGCTTTGTCCCCAGGACCCATTGTGACGTCCCAGGACCCCCCCCTTGTCCCCAGGGCTCATTGTGATGTCCCAGGATCCCCATTGTCCCCAGAGCCCATTGTGATGTCCTGGGAACCCCCTTTGACCCCAGGGTCCATTGTGACACCATGGGGACCCCCTCTTGTCCCCAGGGCCCATCGTGGCACCGTGGGGACCCCCTTGTCACTGGGGACCCATTGTGACACTATGGGGACCCCCCTTTGTGCCCAGGGCCCATTGTAACATCCTGGGGACCCCCTTGCCTCCAGGGCCCCTTGTGACATCAAAGGATCACCCTTTGTCCCCAGGACCCATTGTGACATCCCAGGACCCCACTTACTCCCCAGGGCCCATTGTGGCACCATGAGGACCCCCTTTGTCACTGGTGCCCATTGTGACATCCCAGGACCCCCCATTGTCTGCAGAGCCCATTGTGACACTATAGGGACCCCCCTTGTCACTGAGGACCCATTGTGACACCATGGGCACCTCCCCTTGTCGTCAGAGCCCATCGTGACATCCCAAAACCCCCAATTGTCTCCAGGGCCCATTGTGACATCCTGGGGACCTCCCTTTCTCCCCAGGGCCCATTGTGACGTTCCAGGAACCCCCATTGTCCTCAGGGCCCATTGTGACATCCTGGGGACCTCCCTTTCTCCCCAGGGCCCATTGTGACATCCTAGGACCCCCCATTGTCCCCAAGGCCCATTGCGACATCCTGGGGACCCCCCTTTGTCCTCAGGGCCCATTGTGACATTCAGGGCACTCCTCTTTGTCCCCAGGGCCCATTCTGATACCATGGGGACCACTTTGTCCCCAGGGCCCACTGTGACATCCTGGGGACGCCCTTTGTCCCCAGGGCCCATTTTGACACCATGTGCACCCCCCTTTGTGCCCAGGGCCGATTGTGACATCCTGGGGACCCTCTTTGTCCCCAGGGCCCATTGTGACATCCTGGGGACACCCCATTGTCTCCAGGGCCCATTGTGAACATCCTGGGGACACCCTTGTCCCCAGGGCCCATCGTGGCACCGTGGGGACCCCCCGTTGTCCCCAGGGCCTATAGTGACACCGTGGGTACCCCCTTTGTCCCCAGTGCCCATTGTGACATCCTGGGGACCCCCCTTGTCCCCAGGGCTTATTGTGACATCCTGGGGACCGCCTTTGTCCCCAGGGCCCATTGTGACATCCCAGGACCCCAAGTTGTCCCCAGGGACCATTGTGACACCGTGGGGACCCCCTTTGTCCTCAGGGCCCGTTGTGAACATCCTGGGGACCCCCTTGTCCACACGACCCATCGTGGCACCGTGGGGACCCCCCGTTGTCCCCAGGGCCTATAGTGACACCGTGGGTACCCCCTTTATCCCATGAGCCCATTGTGACATCCTGGGGACCCCCTTGTCCCCAGGGCCCATTGTGACACCATGGGGATCGCCTTTGTCCCCGTGGCCCATTGTGACATCCCAGGACCCCGCGTTGTCCCCAGGGCCCATTCTGACATCCTGGGGACCCCCCTTGTCCCCAGGGCTTATTGTGACATCCTGGGGACCCCTTTGTCCCAGGGGCACATTGTGGCACCATGGGGACCCCCTTATCCCCAGGGCCACTTGTGACATCCTGGGGACCCCCCTTGTCCCCAGTGCCCATTATGACATTCTGGGGACCCCCTTTGTCCCAGGGGCACATTGTGGCACCACGGGGACCCCCTTTGTCACCGGGGCCCATTGTGACATCCCAGGACCCCCTTTGTCCCCAGTGCTCATTGTGACAGGGTGGGACCCCCCTTGTACCCAGGGCCCGTTGTGACATCCTGGGGACCCCCTTTATCCCCAGGGCCCATTGTGACATCCTGGGGACCCCCTTTGTCCCTAGGGTTCATTGTGACATCCCAGGACCCCCATTGTCCCCAGGGCCCATTGTGAACAACCTGGGGACCCCCCTTTTTCTCCGGGCCCATTGTGGCGTCCCAGGATGCTTCGTTGTCCCCTGGGCCCATTGTGACATCCCGGGGACCCCTTTTGTCCCCAGGGTCCATTGTGACATCCTGGGGCCTCCCTTTGTCCCCAGGGCCCATTGTGACATCGCAGGAGCCCCCATTGTCCCAAGGGCACATTGTTACATCCTGGGGACCCCCTTGTCCCCAGGGCCCATCGTGGCACCGTGGGGACCCCCCCTTTGTCTCCAGTGCCCATTGTGACATTCTTGGGACCCCCCTTGTCCCCAGGACCCGTTGTGACATCTTGGGGACCCCTATGTCACCAGAGCCCATTGTGATATCCTGGGGAGCCCCCTTTGTCCCCAGGGCCCATTGTGCACATCCTGTGGACCCCTCTTTGTCCCCAGGGCCCATTGTGATATCCTGGGGAGCCCTCTTTTTCCCCAGGGCCTATTGTGACATCCTGGGGACCCCCTTTGTCCCCCGGGCCCATTGTGACATCCTGAAGACCCCCTTTGTCCCCAGGGCCTATTGTGACATGCCAGGACCCCCCCTTTTCTCCAGGGCCCATTGTGACGTCCCAGGACCCCCTATTGTCCCCAGAGCCCATTGTGACATCCCACGACCCCCCATTGTCCCCAGGCCCCATTATACACATCCTGGGGTCCCCCTTTATCCCCAGGGCCATTGTGACACCATGGGGACCCACTTTGTCCCCAGGGCCCATTGTGACGTCCCAGGACCCCCCATTGTCCCCAGGGCCCATTGTGACATCCTGGGGATCCCTCCTTGTCCTCAGGGCCCATTGTGATGTCCCAGGACCCCCCATTGTCCCCAGGGCCCATTGTGGCACCATGAGGACCCTCTTTGTCACTGGAGCCCATTGTGACATCCGAGGACCCCCCTTTGTCCCCAGGGCCCATTGTGACATCCTGGGGACCCTCCTTGTCCCCAGAGCCCATTGTGACATCCCAGGACCCCACTTTGTCCCCAGGGCTTATTGTGACACCATGGGGATCTCCCTTGTCCCCAGGGCCCATTGTGACATCCCATGACCCCCCTTTGTCCCCAGTGCTATTGTGAAATCCTGGGGACCCCTTTTGTCCCCAGGGCCCATTGTGGCACCATTGGCAACCTCTTTGTCACTGGGGGCCATTGTGACATTCCAGGATTCCACTTTGACCCCAGGGCTCGTTCTGACACCTTGGGGACTCCCATTGTCCCCAGGGCCCATTGTGACATCCTGGGCAACCCCATTGTCCCCAGGGCCCATTGTGACATCTGGGGGACGCCCTTGTCCCCAGGACCCATCGTGGCACCGTGGGGACCCTCCTTGTCACTTGGGCCCATTGTGACACTATGGGGACCCCCCCTTTGTCCCCAGTGCCCATTGTGACATTCTGCGGACCCCCCTTTGTCCCCAGGGCCCATTGTGACCTTCAGGGGACCCACCATTGTCCTCAGGGCCCATTGTGAGGTCCCAGGACCCCCCATTGTCCCCAGGACCGATTGTGACATTCAGGGGATCGCCTTTGTCACTGGGGCCCATTGTGACACCATGGAGACCCCCGCTTGTCCTCAGGGTCCATTGTGACATCCTGGGCACCCCCCATTTTCCCCAGGACCCATTGTGACATCCTGGCCATCCCCTTGCTCCCAGGGCCTGTTGTGGCACCATGGGGACACCCCCTTTGTCCCCAGGGCCCATTGTGACATCCCAGGACCCCCCTTTGTCCCCAGGGCCCATTGTAGCACCATGGGGACCCCCTTTGACCCCAGGGCCCATTGTGTCACCATGGCAACCCCTTTTGTCCCCAGGGCCCATTGTGACATTCTTGGACCCCACTTTGTCCCCAGGGCCTATTGTGACACCATGGGGACCCCCCCTTGTCCTCAGGACTCATTCTCACATCCTGGACACCCCCCATTGACCCCAGGGCCCATTGTGACATCCACTGCACTACCTTGTCCCCAGGGCCCATTGTGACATTCAGGGGACCCCTCTTTGTCCCCAGGGCCCATTGTGACATCCTAGAGACCCCCCCTTGTCCCCAGGGCCCATTGTGACGTCCCAGGACCCCCCATTGTCCCCAGGGCCCATTGTGACATCCTTGGGACCCCCCTTGTCCCCAGGACCCGTTGTGACATCTTGGGGACCCCTATGTCACCAGAGCCCATTGTGATATCCTGGGGAGCCCCCTTTGTCCCCAGGGCCCATTGTGCACATCCTGTGGACCCCTCTTTGTCCCCAGGGCCCATTGTGATATCCTGGGGAGCCCTCTTTTTCCCCAGGGCCTATTGTGACATCCTGGGGACCCCCTTTGTCCCCCGGGCCCATTGTGACATCCTGAAGACCCCCTTTGTCCCCAGGGCCTATTGTGACATGCCAGGACCCCCCCTTTTCTCCAGGGCCCATTGTGACATCCTGGGGACCCCCTTTGTCCCAAGACCCCATTGTGACATCCTGGGGACCCCCTTTGTCCCAAGACCCCATTGTGAAATCCTGGGGACCCACTTTGTCCCCAGGGCCCATTGTGGCACCATGGGGAGCGCCTTTGTCACTGGGGACCATTGTGACATTCCAGGATTTTACTTTGTCCCCGGGGCCCATTGTGACATCCTGGGGATCCCCCTTTGTCGCCAGGGCCCACTGTGACACCGTGGGCAGCCTCTTTGTCCCATGGGCCCATTGTGACCTTCAAGGGACCCCCCATTGTCCCCAGGGCCCATTGTGACATCCTGAGTACCCGCTTTGTCCCCAAGACCCATTGTGACATCCTAGTACCCCCCGCAGTCCCCAGGGCCCATTGTGACACCATGGGGATCGCCTTTGTCCCCGTGGCCCATTGTGACATCCCAGGACCCCGCGTTGTCCCCAGGGCCCATTCTGACATCCTGGGGACCCCCCTTCTCCCCAGGGCTTATTGTGACATCCTGGGGACCCCTTTGTCCCAGGGGCACATTGTGGCACCATGGGGACCCCCTTTATCCCCAGGGCCACTTGTGACATCCTGGGGACCCCCCTTGTCCCCAGTGCCCATTATGACATTCTGGGGACCCCCTTTGTCCCAGGGGTACATTGTGGCACCACGGGGACCCCCTTTGTCACCGGGGCCCATTGTGACATCCCAGGACCCCAAGTCGTCCCCAGGGCCCATTGTGACACCATGGGTACCCCCTTTGTCCCATGGGCCCATTGTGACATCCTGGGGACCCCCTTGTCGCCAGGGCCCATCATGGCACCGTGGGGACCCCCCTTTGTCCCCAGGGCCCATTGTGACATCCTGGGGACCCCCCTTGTCCCCATGGCTTATTGTGACACCCTGGGACCGCCTTTGTCCCCAGGGCCCATTGTGACGTCCCAGGACCCCCCATTGTCCCCAGGGACCATTGTGACATCCTGGGGACCCCCTTTGTCCCAAGACCCCATTGTGACATCCTGGGGACCCCGCCTTGTCCCCAAAGCCCATTGTGACATCCTGGGGACCCTCTTTGTCCCCAGGGCCCATTGTGGCACCATGGGCACACCCTTTGTCACTGGGGCCAGTTGTGACATCCCAGGACCCCACTTTGTCCCCAGGGCTTATTGTGATACCATGGGGACCCCCCTTGTCCCCAGGGCCCATTGTGACATTCAGGGGGACTCCTCTTTGTCCCCAGGGCCTATTGTGTCATCCTGGGGATCTCCCCTTGTCTCTAGGGCCCATTGTGAGACTGTGGAAGACCCCCTTTGTCCCCAAGTCCCATTGTGACGTCCCAGGACGCCTCGTTGTCCCCAGGACCCATTGTGACTCCATGGGAACCCCCCCTTGTCCCCAGGGCCCATTGTGACATCCTGGGACCCCCCTTTGTCCCCAGTGCTCATTGTGAAATCCTGGGGACCCACTTTGTCCCCAGGGCCCATTGTGGCACCATGGGGAGCGCCTTTGTCACTGGGGACCATTGTGACATTCCAGGATTTTACTTTGTCCCCGGGGCCCATTGTGACATCCTGGGGATCCCCCTTTGTCGCCAGGGCCCACTGTGACACCGTGGGCACCCTCTTTGTCCCATGGGCCCATTGTGACCTTCAAGGGACCCCCCATTGTCCCCAGGGCCCATTGTGACATCCTGGGTACCCCCTTTGTCCCCAAGACCCATTGTGACATCCTAGTACCCCCCGCAGTCCCCAGGGCCCATTGTGACATCCTGGGGATCCCTTTGGCCCCAGGGCCCATTGTGACAGGGCGGGGATCCCCCTTGTCCCCAGGGCCCATTGTGAAACCGTGGGGACCCTCTTGTCCCCAGGGCCCATTGTGACATCGCAGGAGCCCCCATTGTCCCAAGGGCACATTGTTACATCCTGGGGACCCCCTTGTCCCCAGGGCCCATCGTGGCACCGTGGGGACCCCCCCTTTGTCTCCAGTGCCCATTGTGACATTCTTGGGACCCCCCTTGTCCCTAGGACCCGTTGTGACATCTTGGGGACCCCTATGTCACCAGAGCCCATTGTGATATCCTGGGGAGCCCCCTTTGTCCCCAGGGCCCATTGTGCACATCCTGTGGACCCCTCTTTGTCCCCAGGGCCCATTGTGAT
This sequence comes from Patagioenas fasciata, assembly GCF_037038585.1. Lineage (NCBI taxonomy): Eukaryota > Metazoa > Chordata > Aves > Columbiformes > Columbidae > Patagioenas > Patagioenas fasciata. The sequence continues at coordinate 2,211,498 of NC_092550.1, read as the reverse complement.
ATCCTGGGGAGCCCTCTTTTTCCCCAGGGCCTATTGTGACATCCTGGGGACCCCCTTTGTCCCCCGGGCCCATTGTGACATCCTGAAGACCCCCTTTGTCCCCAGGGCCTATTGTGACATGCCAGGACCCCCCCTTTTCTCCAGGGCCCATTGTGACGTCCCAGGACCCCCTATTGTCCCCAGAGCCCATTGTGACATCCCAGGACCCCCCATTGTCCCCAGGCCCCATTATACACATCCTGGGGTCCCCCTTTATCCCCAGGGCCATTGTGACACCATGGAGACCCCCTTTGTCCCCAGGGCCCATTGTGACGTCCCAGGATGCCCCATTGTCCCCTGGGCCCATTGTGAAATCATGGGGACCCCCTTTGTCCCCAGGGCCTATTGTGACATCCCAGGACCCCCCATTGTCCCCAGGGCCCATTGTGACACCGTGGAGACCCTCCTTGTCCTCAGGGCCCATTATGACATTCAGGGGACTCCTCTTTGTCCCCAGGGACTATTGTGACATCCTGGGGACGCCCCTTTACTCCAGGGCCCATTGTGACACCGTGGAGACCCCATTTGTCACTGGGGCCCATTGTGACATCCCAGGACACCCCATTGTCCCCAGGGCCCACTGAGACATCCCGGCGACCACCCTTTGTCCCCAGGGCCCATTATGCACATTCAGGGGACACCCCTTTGTCCCCAAGGCCCATTGTGACATCCTGGGGAGACCCCATTGTCCCCAAGGCCCATTGTGGCACCATGGGGACCCCCTTTGTCCCCAGTGCCCATTGTGACATCTTAGGACCCCACTTTGTCCCCAGGGCCCATTGTGACATCCTGGGGACCACCTGTGCCCCCAGGGCCCATTGTGACATCCCAGGAGCCACCGTTGTCCCCAGGGCCCATTGTGACATCCTGGGGACCCCCTTGTCCCCAGTGTCCATTGTGGCATCCTGGGACCCCCGTTGTCCCCAGGGCCCATTGTGGCACCATGTGGACCCCCTTTTTCCCGAGGGCCCATTATAACGTCCCAGGACCCCCCATTGTCCCCTGGGCCCATTGTGACATCCTGGGGTCCCCCTTTTGTCCCCTGGGCCCATTGTGACACTGTGGGGATCTCCTTTGTCCCCAGGGACCATTGTGACACTATGGGGACCCCCTTTGTCCCCAGGGCCCATTGTGACATCCTGGGGAATCCCTTTGTCTCCAGGGCCCATTGTGACGTCCCAGGACCCTGCTTTGTCCCCGGGGCCCATTGTGACATCCTGGGGAACCGCTTTGTCCCCAGGACCCATTGTGACGTCCCAGGACCCCCCCTTGTCCCCAGGGCTCATTGTGATGTCCCAGGATCCCCATTGTCCCCAGAGCCCATTGTGATGTCCTGGGAACCCCCTTTGACCCCAGGGTCCATTGTGACACCATGGGGACCCCATCTTGTCCCCAGGGCCCATCGTGGCACCGTGGGGACCCCCTTGTCACTGGGGACCCATTGTGACACTATGGGGACCCCCTTTGTCCCCCGGGCCCATTGTGACATCCTGAAGACCCCCTTTGTCCCCAGGGCCTATTGTGACATGCCAGGACCCCCCCTTTTCTCCAGGGCCCATTGTGACGTCCCAGGACCCCCTATTGTCCCCAGAGCCCATTGTGACATCCCAGGACCCCCCATTGTCCCCAGGCCCCATTATACACATCCTGGGGTCCCCCTTTATCCCCAGGGCCATTGTGACACCATGGAGACCCCCTTTCTCCCCAGGGCCCATTGTGACGTCCCAGGATGCCCCATTGTCCCCTGGGCCCATTGTGAAATCATGGGGACCCCCTTTGTCCCCAGGGCCTATTGTGACATCCCAGGACCCCCCATTGTCCCCAGGGCCCATTGTGACACCGTGGAGACCCTCCTTGTCCTCAGGGCCCATTATGACATTCAGGGGACTCCTCTTTGTCCCCAGGGACTATTGTGACATCCTGGGGACGCCCCTTTACTCCAGGGCCCATTGTGACACCGTGGAGACCCCATTTGTCACTGGGGCCCATTGTGACATCCCAGGACACCCCATTGTCCCCAGGGCCCACTGAGACATCCCGGCGACCACCCTTTGTCTTTAGGGCCCATTATGCACATTCAGGGGACACCCCTTTGTCCCCAAGGCCCATTGTGACATCCTGGGGAGACCCCATTGTCCCCAAGGCCCATTGTGGCACCATGGGGACCCCCTTTGTCCCCAGTGCCCATTGTGACATCTTAGGACCCCACTTTGTCCCCAGGGCCCATTGTGACATCCTGGGGACCACCTGTGTCCCCAGGGCCCATTGTGACATCCCAGGAGCCACCGTTGTCCCCAGGGCCCATTGTGACATCCTGGGGACCCCCTTGTCCCCAGTGTCCATTGTGGCATCCTGGGACCCCCGTTGTCCCCAGGGCCCATTGTGGCACCATGTGGACCCCCTTTTTCCCGAGGGCCCATTATAACGTCCCAGGACCCCCCATTGTCCCCTGGGCCCATTGTGACATCCTGGGGTCCCCCTTTTGTCCCCTGGGCCCATTGTGACACTGTGGGGATCTCCTTTGTCCCCAGGGACCATTGTGACACTATGGGGACCCCCTTTGTCCCCAGGGCCCATTGTGACATCCTGGGGAATCCCTTTGTCTCCAGGGCCCATTGTGACGTCCCAGGACCCTGCTTTGTCCCCGGGGCCCATTGTGACATCCTGGGGAACCGCTTTGTCCCCAGGACCCATTGTGACGTCCCAGGACCCCCCCTTGTCCCCAGGGCTCATTGTGATGTCCCAGGATCCCCATTGTCCCCAGAGCCCATTGTGATGTCCTGGGAACCCCCTTTGACCCCAGGGTCCATTGTGACACCATGGGGACCCCATCTTGTCCCCAGGGCCCATCGTGGCACCGTGGGGACCCCCTTGTCACTGGGGACCCATTGTGACACTATGGGGACCCCCCTTTGTGCCCAGGGCCCATTGTAACATCCTGGGGACCCCCTTGCCTCCAGGGCCCCTTGTGACATCAAAGGATCACCCTTTGTCCCCAGGACCCATTGTGACATCCCAGGACCCCACTTACTCCCCAGGGCCCATTGTGGCACCATGAGGACCCCCTTTGTCACTGGTGCCCATTGTGACATCCCAGGACCCCCCATTGTCTGCAGAGCCCATTGTGACACTATAGGGACCCCCCTTGTCACTGAGGACCCATTGTGACACCATGGGCACCTCCCCTTGTCGTCAGAGCCCATCGTGACATCCCAAAACCCCCAATTGTCTCCAGGGCCCATTGTGACATCCTGGGGACCTCCCTTTCTCCCCAGGGCCCATTGTGACGTTCCAGGAACCCCCATTGTCCTCAGGGCCCATTGTGACATTCAGGGGACCCCCTTTGTCTTCAGGGCCCATTGTGACACCATGGAGACCCCATTTGTCACTCGGGCGCATTGTGACATCCTAGGACCCCCCATTGTCATCAAGGCCCATTGCGACATCCTGGGGACCCCCCTTTGTCCTCAGGGCCCATTGTGACATTCAGGGCACCCCTCTGTGTCCCCAGGGCCCATTCTGATACCATGGGGACCACTTTGTCCCCAGGGCCCACTGTGACATCCTGGGGACGCCCTTTGTCCCCAGGGCCCATTTTGACACCATGTGCACCCCCCTTTGTGCCCAGGGCCGATTGTGACATCCTGGGGACCCTCTTTGTCCCCAGGGCCCATTGTGACATCCTGGGGACACCCCATTGTCTCCAGGGCCCATTGTGAACATCCTGGGGACCCCCTTGTCCCCAGGGCCCATCGTGGCACCGTGGGGACCCCCCGTTGTCCCCAGGGCCTATAGTGGCACCGTGGGTACCCCCTTTGTCCCCAGTGCCCATTGTGACATCCTGGGGACCCCCCTTGTCCCCAGGGCTTATTGTGACATCCTGGGGACCGCCTTTGTCCCCAGGGCCCATTGTGACATCCCAGGACCCCCCATTGTTGTCCCCAGGGCTTATTGTGATACCATGGGGACCCCCCTTGTCCCCAGGGCCCATTGTGACATTCAGGGGGACTCCTCTTTGTCCCCAGGGCCTATTGTGTCATCCTGGGGATCTCCCCTTGTCTCTAGGGCCCATTGCGAGACTGTGGAAGACCCCCTTTGTCCCCAAGTCCCATTGTGACGTCCCAGGACGCCTCGTTGTCCCCAGGACCCATTGTGACTCCATGGGAACCCCCCCTTGTCCCCAGGGCCCATTGTGACATCCTGGGACCCCCCTTTGTCCCCAGTGCTCATTGTGAAATCCTGGGGACCCACTTTGTCCCCAGGGCCCATTGTGGCACCATGGGGAGCGCCTTTGTCACTGGGGACCATTGTGACATTCCAGGATTTTACTTTGTCCCCGGGGCCCATTGTGACATCCTGGGGATCCCCCTTTGTCGCCAGGGCCCACTGTGACACCGTGGGCACCCTCTTTGTCCCATGGGCCCATTGTGACCTTCAAGGGACCCCCCATTGTCCCCAGGGCCCATTGTGACATCCTGGGTACCCCCTTTGTCCCCAAGACCCATTGTGACATCCTAGTACCCCCCGCAGTCCCCAGGGCCCATTGTGACATCCTGGGGATCCCTTTGGCCCCAGGGCCCATTGTAACATCCTGAGGACCCCCTTGCCTCCAGGGCCCCTTGTGACATCAAAGGATCACCCTTTGTCCCCAGGACCCATTGTGACATCCCAGGACCCCACTTACTCCCCAGGGCCCATTGTGGCACCATGAGGACCCCCTTTGTCACTGGTGCCCATTGTGACATCCCAGGACCCCCCATTGTCTGCAGAGCCCATTGTGACACTATAGGGACCCCCCTTGTCACTGAGGACCCATTGTGACACCATGGGCACCTCCCCTTGTCGTCAGAGCCCATCGTGACATCCCAAAACCCCCAATTGTCTCCAGGGCCCATTGTGACATCCTGGGGACCTCCCTTTCTCCCCAGGGCCCATTGTGACGTTCCAGGAACCCCCATTGTCCTCAGGGCCCATTGTGACATTCAGGGGACCCCCTTTGTCTTCAGGGCCCATTGTGACACCATGGAGACCCCATTTGTCACTCGGGCGCATTGTGACATCCTAGGACCCCCCATTGTCCCCAAGGCCCATTGCGACATCCTGGGGACCCCCCTTTGTCCTCAGGGCCCATTGTGACATTCAGGGCACCCCTCTTTGTCCCCAGGGCCCATTCTGATACCATGGGGACCACTTTGTCCCCAGGGCCCACTGTGACATCCTGGGGACGCCCTTTGTCCCCAGGGCCCATTTTGACACCATGTGCACCCCCCTTTGTGCCCAGGGCCGATTGTGACATCCTGGGGACCCTCTTTGTCCCCAGGGCCCATTGTGACATCCTGGGGACACCCCATTGTCTCCAGGGCCCATTGTGAACATCCTGGGGACCCCCTTGTCCCCAGGGCCCATCGTGGCACCGTGGGGACCCCCCGTTGTCCCCAGGGCCTATAGTGACACCGTGGGTACCCCCTTTGTCCCCAGTGCCCATTGTGACATCCTGGGGACCCCCCTTGTCCCCAGGGCTTATTGTGACATCCTGGGCACCGCCTTTGTCCCCAGGGCCCATTGTGACATCCCAGGACCCCAAGTTGTCCCCAGGGACCATTGTGACACCGTGGGGACCCCCTTTGTCCTCAGGGCCCGTTGTGAACATCCTGGGGACCCCCTTGTCCACACGACCCATCGTGGCACCGTGGGGACCCCCCGTTGTCCCCAGGGCCTATAGTGACACCGTGGGTACCCCCTTTATCCCATGAGCCCATTGTGACATCCTGGGGACCCCCTTGTCCCCAGGGCCCATTGTGACACCATGGGGATCGCCTTTGTCCCCGTGGCCCATTGTGACATCCCAGGACCCCGCGTTGTCCCCAGGGCCCATTGTGACATCCTGGGGACCCCCCTTGTCCCCAGGGCTTATTGTGACATCCTGGGGACCCCTTTGTCCCAGGGGCACATTGTGGCACCATGGGGACCCCCTTTATCCCCAGGGCCACTTGTGACATCCTGGGGACCCCCCTTGTCCCCAGGGCTTATTGTGACATCCTGGGGACCCCTTTGTCCCAGGGGCACATTGTGTCACCATGGGGACCCCCTTTATCCCCAGGGCCACTTGTGACATCCTGGGGACCCCCCTTGTCCCCAGTGCCCATTATGACATTCTGGGGACCCCCTTTGTCCCAGGGGCACATTGTGGCACCACGGGGACCCCCTTTGTCACCGGGGCCCATTGTGACATCCCAGGACCCCAAGTTGTCCCCAGGGCCCATTGTGACACCATGGGTACCCCCTTTGTCCCATGGGCCCATTGTGACATCCTGGGGACCCCCTTGTCGCCAGGGCCCATCATGGCACCGTGGGGACCCCCCTTTGTCCCCAGTGCCTATTGTGACATCCTGGGGACCCCCCTTGTCCCCATGGCTTATTGTGACACCCTGGGACCGCCTTTGTCCCCAGGGCCCATTGTGACGTCCCAGGACCCCCCATTGTCCCCAGGGACCATTGTGACATCCTGGGGACCCCCTTTGTCCCAAGACCCCATTGTGACATCCTGGGGACCCCACCTTGTCCCCAAAGCGCATTGTGACATCCTGGGGACCCTCTTTGTCCCCAGGGCCCATTGTGGCACCATGGGGACACCCTTTGTCACTGGGGCCAGTTGTGACATCCCAGGACCCCACTTTGTCCCCAGGGCTTATTGTGATACCATGGGGACCCCCCTTGTCCCCAGGGCCCATTGTGACATTCAGGGGGACTCCTCTTTGTCCCCAGGGCCTATTGTGTCATCCTGGGGATCTCCCCTTGTCTCTAGGGCCCATTGTGAGACTGTGGAAGACCCCCTTTGTCCCCAAGTCCCATTGTGACGTCCCAGGACGCCTCGTTGTCCCCAGGACCCATTGTGACTCCATGGGAACCCCCCCTTGTCCCCAGGGCCCATTGTGACATCCTGGGACCCCCCTTTGTCCCCAGTGCTCATTGTGAAATCCTGGGGACCCACTTTGTCCCCAGGGCCCATTGTGGCACCATGGGGAGCGCCTTTGTCACTGGGGACCATTGTGACATTCCAGGATTTTACTTTGTCCCCGGGGCCCATTGTGACATCCTGGGGATCCCCCTTTGTCGCCAGGGCCCACTGTGACACCGTGGGCACCCTCTTTGTCCCATGGGCCCATTGTGACCTTCAAGGGACCCCCCTTGTACCCAGGGCCCGTTGTGACATCCTGGGGACCCCCTTTATCCCCAGGGCCCATTGTGACATCCTGGGGACCCCCTTTGTCCCTAGGGTTCATTGTGACATCCCAGGACCCCCATTGTCCCCAGGGCCCATTGTGAACAACCTGGGGACCCCCCTTTTTCCCCGGGCCCATTGTGGCGTCCCAGGATGCTTCGTTGTCCCCTGGGCCCATTGTGACATCCCGGGGACCCCTTTTGTCCCCAGGGTCCATTGTGACATCCTGGGGCCTCCCTTTGTCCCCAGGGCCCATTGTGACATCGCAGGAGCCCCCATTGTCCCAAGGGCACATTGTTACATCCTGGGGACCCCCTTGTCCCCAGGGCCCATCGTGGCACCGTGGGGACCCCCCCTTTGTCTCCAGTGCCCATTGTGACATCCTTGGGACCCCCCTTGTCCCCAGGACCCGTTGTGACATCTTGGGGACCCCTATGTCACCAGAGCCCATTGTGATATCCTGGGGAGCCCCCTTTGTCCCCAGGGCCCATTGTGCACATCCTGTGGACCCCTCTTTGTCCCCAGGGCCCATTGTGATATCCTGGGGAGCCCTCTTTTTCCCCAGGGCCTATTGTGACATCCTGGGGACCCCCTTTGTCCCCCGGGCCCATTGTGACATCCTGAAGACCCCCTTTGTCCCCAGGGCCTATTGTGACATGCCAGGACCCCCCCTTTTCTCCAGGGCCCATTGTGACGTCCCAGGACCCCCTATTGTCCCCAGAGCCCATTGTGACATCCCAGGACCCCCCATTGTCCCCAGGCCCCATTATACACATCCTGGGGTCCCCCTTTATCCCCAGGGCCATTGTGACACCATGGAGACCCCCTTTGTCCCCAGGGCCCATTGTGACGTCCCAGGATGCCCCATTGTCCCCTGGGCCCATTGTGAAATCATGGGGACCCCCTTTGTCCCCAGGGCCTATTGTGACACCGTGGAGACCCTCCTTGTCCTCAGGGCCCATTATGACATTCAGGGGACTTCTCTTTGTCCCCAGGGACTATTGTGACATCCTGGGGACCCCCCTTTACTCCAGGGCCCATTGTGACACCATGGAGACCCCATTTGTCACTGGGGCCCATTGTGACATCCCAGGACACCCCATTGTCCCCAGGGCCCACTGAGACATCCCGGCGACCACCCTTTGTCCCCAGGGCCCATTATGCACATTCAGGGGACACCCCTTTGTCCCCAAGGCCCATTGTGACATCCTGGGGAGACCCCATTGTCCCCAAGGCCCATTGTGGCACCATGGGGACCCCCTTTGTCCCCAGTGCCCATTGTGACATCTTAGGACCCCACTTTGTCCCCAGGGCCCATTGTGACATCCTGGGGACCACCTGTGTCCCCAGGGCCCATTGTGACATCCCAGGAGCCACCGTTGTCCCCAGGGCCCATTGTGACATCCTGGGGACCCCCTTGTCCCCAGTGTCCATTGTGGCATCCTGGGACCCCCGTTGTCCCCAGGGCCCATTGTGGCACCATGTGGACCCCCTTTTTCCCGAGGGCCCATTATAACGTCCCAGGACCCCCCATTGTCCCCTGGGCCCATTGTGACATCCTGGGGTCCCCCTTTTGTCCCCTGGGCCCATTGTGACACTGTGGGGATCTCCTTTGTCCCCAGGGACCATTGTGACACTGTGGGGACCCCCTTTGTCCCCAGGGCCCATTGTGACATCCTGGGGACCCCCTTTGTCCCCCGGGCCCATTGTGACATCCTGAAGACCCCCTTTGTCCCCAGGACCTATTGTGACATCCCAGGACCCCCCCTTTTCTCCAGGGCCCATTGTGACGTCCCAGGACCCCCTATTGTCCCCAGAGCCCATTGTGACATCCCAGGACCCCACTTTGTCCCCAGGGCTTATTGTGATACCATGGGGACCCCCCTTGTCCCCAGGGCCCATTGTGACATTCAGGGGGACTCCTCTTTGTCCCCAGGGCCTATTGTGTCATCCTGGGGATCTCCCCTTGTCTCTAGGGCCCATTGTGAGACTGTGGAAGACCCCCTTTGTCCCCAAGTCCCATTGTGACGTCCCAGGACGCCTCGTTGTCCCCAGGACCCATTGTGACTCCATGGGAACCCCCCCTTGTCCCCAGGGCCCATTGTGACATCCTGGGACCCCCCTTTGTCCCCAGTGCTCATTGTGAAATCCTGGGGACCCACTTTGTCCCCAGGGCCCATTGTGGCACCATGGGGAGCGCCTTTGTCACTGGGGACCATTGTGACATCCTGGGGAATCCCTTTGTCTCCAGGGCCCATTGTGACGTCCCAGGACCCTGCTTTGTCCCCGGGGCCCATTGTGACATCCTGGGGAACCGCTTTGTCCCCAGGACCCATTGTGACGTCCCAGGACCCCCCCTTGTCCCCAGGGCTCATTGTGATGTCCCAGGATCCCCATTGTCCCCGGAGCCCATTGTGATGTCCTGGGAACCCCCTTTGACCCCAGGGTCCATTGTGACACCATGGGGACCCCCTCTTGTCCCCAGGGCCCATCGTGGCACCGTGGGGACCCCCTTGTCACTGGGGACCCATTGTGACACTATGGGGACCCCCCTTTGTGCCCAGGGCCCATTGTAACATCCTGGGGACCCCCTTGCCTCCAGGGCCCCTTGTGACATCAAAGGATCACCCTTTGTCCCCAGGACCCATTGTGACATCCCAGGACCCCACTTACTCCCCAGGGCCCATTGTGGCACCATGAGGACCCCCTTTGTCACTGGTGCCCATTGTGACATCCCAGGACCCCCCATTGTCTGCAGAGCCCATTGTGACACTATAGGGACCCCCCTTGTCACTGAGGACCCATTGTGACACCATGGGCACCTCCCCTTGTCGTCAGAGCCCATCGTGACATCCCAAAACCCCCAATTGTCTCCAGGGCCCATTGTGACATCCTGGGGACCTCCCTTTCTCCCCAGGGCCCATTGTGACGTTCCAGGAACCCCCATTGTCCTCAGGGCCCATTGTGACATTCAGGGGACCCCCTTTGTCTTCAGGGCCCATTGTGACACCATGGAGACCCCATTTGTCACTCGGGCCCATTGTGACATCCTAGGACCCCCCATTGTCCCCAAGGCCCATTGCGACATCCTGGGGACCCCCCTTTCTCCTCAGGGCCCATTGTGACATTCAGGGCACCCCTCTTTGTCCCCAGGGCCCATTCTGATACCATGGGGACCACTTTGTCCCCAGGGCCCACTGTGACATCCTGGGGACGCCCTTTGTCCCCAGGGCCCATTTTGACACCATGTGCACCCCCCTTTGTGCCCAGGGCCGATTGTGACATCCTGGGGACACCCCATTGTCTCCAGGGCCCATTGTGAACATCCTGGGGACCCCCTTGTCCCCAGGGCCCATCGTGGCACCGTGGGGACCCCCCGTTGTCCCCAGGGCCTATAGTGACACCGTGGGTACCCCCTTTGTCCCCAGTGCCCATTGTGACATCCTGGGGACCCCCCTTGTCCCCAGGGCTTATTGTGACATCCTGGGGACCGCCTTTGTCCCCAGGGCCCATTGTGACATCCCAGGACCCCAAGTTGTCCCCAGGGACCATTGTGACACCGTGGGGACCCCCTTTGTCCTCAGGGCCCGTTGTGAACATCCTGGGGACCCCCTTGTCCACACGACCCATCGTGGCACCGTGGGGACCCCCCGTTGTCCCCAGGGCCTATAGTGACACCGTGGGTACCCCCTTTATCCCATGAGCCCATTGTGACATCCTGGGGACCCCCTTGTCCCCAGGGCCCATTGTGACACCATGGGGATCGCCTTTGTCCCCGTGGCCCATTGTGACATCCCAGGACCCCGCGTTGTCCCCAGGGCCCATTCTGACATCCTGGGGACCCCCCTTGTCCCCAGGGCTTATTGTGACATCCTGGGGACCCCTTTGTCCCAGGGGCACATTGTGGCACCATGGGGACCCCCTTTATCCCCAGGGCCACTTGTGACATCCTGGGGACCCCCCTTGTCCCCAGTGCCCATTATGACATTCTGGGGACCCCCTTTGTCCCAGGGGCACATTGTGGCACCACGGGGACCCCCTTTGTCACCGGGGCCCATTGTGACATCCCAGGACCCCAAGTTGTCCCCAGGGCCCATTGTGACACCATGGGTACCCCCTTTGTCCCATGGGCCCATTGTGACATCCTGGGGACCCCCTTGTCGCCAGGGCCCATCATGGCACCGTGGGGACCCCCCTTTGTCCCCAGTGCCCATTGTGACATCCTGGGGACCCCCCTTGTCCCCATGGCTTATTGTGACACCCTGGGACCGCCTTTGTCCCCAGGGCCCATTGTGATGTCCCAGGACCCCCCATTGTCCCCAGGGACCATTGTGACATCCTGGGGACCCCCTTTGTCCCTAGGGTTCATTGTGACATCCCAGGACCCCCATTGTCCCCAGGGCCCATTGTGAACAACCTGGGGACCCCCCTTTTTCCCCGGGCCCATTGTGGCGTCCCAGGATGCTTCGTTGTCCCCTGGGCCCATTGTGACATCCCGGGGACCTATTTTGTCCCCAGGGTCCATTGTGACATCCTGGGGCCTCCCTTTGTCCCCAGGGCCCATTGTGACATCGCAGGAGCCCCCATTGTCCCAAGGGCACATTGTTACATCCTGGGGACCCCCTTGTCCCCAGGACCCATCGTGGCACCGTGGGGACCCCCCCTTTGTCTCCAGTGCCCATTGTGACATCCTTGGGACCCCCCTTGTCCCCAGGACCCGTTGTGACATCTTGGGGACCCCTATGTCACCAGAGCCCATTGTGATATCCTGGGGAGCCCCCTTTGTCCCCAGGGCCCATTGTGCACATCCTGGGGACCCCTCTTTGTCCCCAGGGCCCATTGTGATATCCTGGGGAGCCCTCTTTTTCCCCAGGGCCTATTGTGACATCCTGGGGTCCCCCTTTATCCCCCGGGCCCATTGTGACATCCTGAAGACCCCCTTTGTCCCCAGGGCCTATTGTGACATCCCAGGACCCCCCCTTTTCTCCAGGGCCCATTGTGACGTCCCAGGACCCCCTATTGTCCCCAGAGCCCATTGTGACATCCCAGGACCCCCCATTGTCCCCAGGCCCCATTATACACATCCTGGGGTCCCCCTTTATCCCCAGGGCCATTGTGACACCATGGGGACCCCCTTTGTCCCCAGGGCCCATTGTGACGTCCCAGGATGCCCCATTGTCCCCTGGGCCCATTGTGAAATCATGGGGACCCCCTTTGTCCCCAGGGCCTATTGTGACATCCCAGGACCCCCCATTGTCCCCAGGGCCCATTGTGACACCGTGGAGACCCTCCTTGTCCTCAGGGCCCATTATGACGTTCAGGGGACTCCTCTTTGTCCCCAGGGACTATTGTGACATCCTGGGGACCCCCCTTTACTCCAGGGCCCATTGTGACACCGTGGAGACCCCATTTGTCACTGGGGCCCATTGTGACATCCCAGGACACCCCATTGTCCCCAGGGCCCACTGAGACATCCCGGCGACCACCCTTTGTCCCCAGGGCCCATTATGCACATTCAGGGGACACCCCTTTGTCCCCAAGGCCCATTGTGACATCCTGGGGAGACCCCATTGTCCCCAAGGCCCATTGTGGCACCATGGGGACCCCCTTTGTCCCCAGTGCCCATTGTGACATCTTAGGACCCCACTTTGTCCCCAGGGCCCATTGTGACATCCTGGGGACCACCTGTGTCCCCAGGGCCCATTGTGACATCCCAGGAGCCACCGTTGTCCCCAGGGCCCATTGTGACATCCTGGGGACCCCCTTGTCCCCAGTGTCCATTGTGGCATCCTGGGACCCCCGTTGTCCCCAGGGCCCATTGTGGCACCATGTGGACCCCCTTTTTCCCGAGGGCCCATTATAACGTCCCAGGACCCCCCATTGTCCCCTGGGCCCATTGTGACATCCTGGGGTCCCCCTTTTGTCCCCTGGGCCCATTGTGACACTGTGGGGATCTCCTTTGTCCCCAGGGACCATTGTGACACTGTGGGGACCCCCTTTGTCCCCAGGGCCCATTGTGACATCCTGGGGAATCCCTTTGTCTCCAGGGCCCATTGTGACGTCCCAGGACCCTGCTTTGTCCCCGGGGCCCATTGTGACATCCTGGGGAACCGCTTTGTCCCCAGGACCCATTGTGACGTCCCAGGACCCCCCCTTGTCCCCAGGGCTCATTGTGATGTCCCAGGATCCCCATTGTCCCCAGAGCCCATTGTGATGTCCTGGGAACCCCCTTTGACCCCAGGGTCCAATGTGACACCATGGGGACCCCCTCTTGTCCCCAGGGCCCATCGTGGCACCGTGGGGACCCCCTTGTCACTGGGGACCCATTGTGACACTATGGGGACCCCCCTTTGTGCCCAGGGCCCATTGTAACATCCTGGGGACCCCCTTGCCTCCAGGGCCCCTTGTGACATCAAAGGATCACCCTTTGTCCCCAGGACCCATTGTGACATCCCAGGACCCCACTTACTCCCCAGGGCCCATTGTGGCACCATGAGGACCCCCTTTGTCACTGGTGCCCATTGTGACATCCCAGGACCCCCCATTGTCTGCAGAGCCCATTGTGACACTATAGGGACCCCCCTTGTCACTGAGGACCCATTGTGACACCATGGGCACCTCCCCTTGTCGTCAGAGCCCATCGTGACATCCCAAAACCCCCAATTGTCTCCAGGGCCCATTGTGACATCCTGGGGACCTCCCTTTCTCCCCAGGGCCCATTGTGACGTTCCAGGAACCCCCATTGTCCTCAGGGCCCATTGTGACATTCAGGGGACCCCCTTTGTCTTCAGGGCCCATTGTGACACCATGGAGACCCCATTTGTCACTCGGGCCCATTGTGACTCCTAGGACCCCCCATTGTCCCCAAGGCCCATTGCGACATCCTGGGGACCCCCCTTTGTCCTCAGGGCTTATTGTGACATCCTGGGGACCCCCTTTGTCCCCAGGGCCTATTGTGACATCCTGGGGAGTCCCCTTTATCCCCAGGGCCCATTGTGACATCCTGGGGACCCCCTTTGTCCCTAGGGTTCATTGTGACATCCCAGGACCCCCATTGTCCCCAGGGCCCATTGTGAACAACCTGGGGACCCCCCTTTTTCCCCGGGCCCATTGTGGCGTCCCAGGATGCTTCGTTGTCCCCTGGGCCCATTGTGACATCCCGGGGACCCCTTTTGTCCCCAGGGTCCATTGTGAACATCCTGGGGACGCCCTTTGTCCCCAGGGCCCATTTTGACACCATGTGCCCCCCCCTTTGTGCCCAGGGCCGATTGTGACATCCTGGGGACCCTCTTTGTCCCCAGGGCCCATTGTGACATCCTGGGGACACCCCATTGTCTCCAGGGCCCATTGTGAACATCCTGGGGACCCCCTTGTCCCCAGGGCCCATCGTGGCACCGTGGGGACCCCCCGTTGTCCCCAGGGCCTATAGTGACACCGTGGGTACCCCCTTTGTCCCCAGTGCCCATTGTGACATCCTGGGGACCCCCCTTGTCCCCAGGGCTTATTGTGACATCCTGGGGACCGCCTTTGTCCCCAGGGCCCATTGTGACATCCCAGGACCCCAAGTTGTCCCCAGGGACCATTGTGACACCGTGGGGACCCCCTTTGTCCTCAGGGCCCGTTGTGAACATCCTGGGGACCCCCTTGTCCACACGACCCATCGTGGCACCGTGGGGACCCCCCGTTGTCCCCAGGGCCTATAGTGACACCGTGGGTACCCCCTTTATCCCATGAGCCCATTGTGACATCCTGGGGACCCCCTTGTCCCCAGGGCCCATTGTGACACCATGGGGATCGCCTTTGTCCCCGTGGCCCATTGTGACATCCCAGGACCCCGCGTTGTCCCCAGGGCCCATTCTGACATCCTGGGGACCCCCCTTGTCCCCAGGGCTTATTGTGACATCCTGGGGACCCCTTTGTCCCAGGGGCACATTGTGGCACCATGGGGACCCCCTTTATCCCCAGGGCCACTTGTGACATCCTGGGGACCCCCCTTGTCCCCAGTGCCCATTATGACATTCTGGGGACCCCCTTTGTCCCAGGGGCACATTGTGGCACCACGGGGACCCCCTTTGTCACCGGGGCTCATTGTGACATCCCAGGATCCTAAGTTGTCCCCAGGGCCCATTATGACACCATGGGTACCCCCTTTGTCCCCAGTGCCCATTGTGACATCCTGGGGACCCCCCTTGTCCCCATGGCTTATTGTGACACCCTGGGACCGCCTTTGTCCCCAGGGGCCATTGTGACGTCCCAGGACCCCCCATTGTTCCCAGGGACCATTGTGACGTCCCAGGACCCCCCATTGTCCCCAGGGACCATTGTGACATCCTGGGGACCCCGCCTTGTCCCCAAAGCCCATTGTGACATCCTGGGGACCCTCTTTGTCCCCAGGGCCCATTGTGGCACCATGGGGACACCCTTTGTCACTGGGGCCAGTTGTGACATCCCAGGACCCCACTTTGTCCCCAGGGCTTATTGTGATACCATGGGGACCCCCCTTGTCCCCAGGGCCCATTGTGAAATTCAGGGGGACTCCTCTTTGTCCCCAGGGCCTATTGTGTCATCCTGGGGATCTCCCCTTGTCTCTAGGGCCCATTGTGAGACTGTGGAAGACCCCCTTTGTCCCCAAGTCCCATTGTGACGTCCCAGGATGCCTCGTTGTCCCCAGGGCCCATTGTGACATCCTGGGACCCCCCTTTGTCCCCAGTGCTCATTGTGAAATCCTGGGGACCCACTTTGTCCCCAGTGCTCATTGTGAAATCCTGGGGACCCACTTTGTCCCCAGGGCCCATTGTGGCACCATGGGGAGCGCCTTTGTCACTGGGGACCATTGTGACATTCCAGGATTTTACTTTGTCCCCGGGGCCCATTGTGACATCCTGGGGATCCCCCTTTGTCGCCAGGGCCCACTGGGACACCGTGGGCACCCTCTTTGTCCCATGGGCCCATTGTGACCTTCAAGGGACCCCCCATTGTCCCCAGGGCCCATTGTGACATCCTGGGTACCTACTTTGTCCCCAAGACCCATTGTGACATCCTAGTACCCCCCGCAGTCCCCAGGGCCCATTGTGACATCCTGGGGATCCCTTTGGCCCCAGGGCCCATTGTGACAGGGCGGGGATCCCCCTTGTCCCCAGGGCCCATTGTGACATCCTGGGGTCCCCCTTTTGTCCCCTGGGCCCATTGTGACACTGTGGGGACCCCCCCTTTGTCTCCAGTGCCCATTGTGATATCCTGGGGACCCCCTTTGTCCGCAGTGCTCATTGTGACAGGGTGGGACCCCCCTTGTACCCAGGGCCCGTTGTGACATCCTGGGGACCCCCTTTGTCCCCAGGGCCTATTGTGACATCCTGGGGAGTCCCCTTTATCCCCAGGGCCCGTTGTGACATCCTGGGGACCCCCTTTGTCCCCAGGGCCTATTGTGACATCCTGGGGAGTCCCCTTTATCCCCAGGGCCCATTGTGACATCCTGGGGACCCCCTTTGTCCCTAGGGTTCATTGTGACATCCCAGGACCCCCATTGTCCCCAGGGCCCATTGTGAACAACCTGGGGACCCCCCTTTTTCCCCGGGCCCATTGTGGCGTCCCAGGATGCTTCGTTGTCCCCTTGGTTCATTGTGACATCCTGAGGACCCCTTTTGTCCCCAGGGTCCATTGTGACATCCTGGGGCCTCCCTTTGTCCCCAGGGCCCATTGTGACACCGCAGGAGCCCCCATTGTCCCAAGGGCACATTGTTACATCCTGGGGACCCCCTTGTCCCCAGGGCCCATCGTGGCACCGTGGGGACCCCCCCTGTGTCTCCAGTGCCCATTGTGACATCCTTGGGACCCCCCTTGTCCCCAGGACCCGTTGTGACATCTTGGGGACCCCTATGTCACCAGAGCCCATTGTGATATCCTGGGGAGCCCCCTTTGTCCCCAGGGCCCATTGTGCACATCCTGTGGACCCCTCTTTGTCCCCAGGGCCCATTGTGATATCCTGGGGAGCCCTCTTTTTCCCCAGGGCCTATTGTGACATCCTGGGGACCCCCTTTGTCCCCCGGGCCCATTGTGACATCCTGAAGACCCCCTTTGTCCCCAGGGCCTATTGTGACATCCCAGGACCCCCCCTTTTCTCCAGGGCCCATTGTGACGTCCCAGGACCCCCTATTGTCCCCAGAGCCCATTGT
Source organism: Patagioenas fasciata (assembly GCF_037038585.1). Classification (NCBI taxonomy): domain Eukaryota; kingdom Metazoa; phylum Chordata; class Aves; order Columbiformes; family Columbidae; genus Patagioenas; species Patagioenas fasciata. Next base: position 2,194,065 of record NC_092550.1, on the reverse strand, counting down.
GACATCCCAGGACCCCCCATTGTCCCCAGGCCCCATTATACACATCCTGGGGTCCCCGTTTATCCCCAGGGCCATTGTGACACCATGGGGACCCCCTTTGTCCCCAGGGCCCATTGTGACGTCCCAGGATGCCCCATTGTCCCCTGGGCCCATTGTGAAATCATGGGGACCCCCTTTGTCCCCAGGGCCCATTGTGACATCCCAGGACCCCCCATTGTCCCCAGGGCCCATTGTGACATCCTGGGGACTCCCTTTGTCCCCAGGGCCCATTGTGACACCGTGGAGACCCTCCTTGTCCTCAGGGCCCATTATGACATTCAGGGGACTCCTCTTTGTCCCCGGGGCCTATTGTGACATCCTGGGGACCCCCCTTTTCTCCAGGGCCCATTGTGACGTCCCAGGACCCCCTATTGTTCCCCAGGCCCATTGTGAAATCCTGGGGACCCCCTCTTTTTCCCCAAGGCCCATTGTGACATCCCACGACCCCCCATTGTCCCCAGGCCCCATTATGCACATCCTGCGGTCCCCCTTTATCCCCCGGCCCCATTCTGACACTGTGGGGACCCCCGTTGTCCCCAGGACCCATTGTGACATCCTGGGGACCCCCTTTGTCCCCAGGGCCCATTGTGACATCCTGGGGACTCCCTTTGTCCCCAGGGCCCATTGTGACATCCCAGGACCCCCCATTGTACCCAGGGCCCATTGTGACATCCTGGGAACCCCCTTGTCCCCAGGGCCCATCGTGGCACCGTGGGGACCCTCCCCTTTTTCTCCAGTGCCAATTGTGACATCCTTGGGACCCCTCTTGTCCTCAGAGCCCATTGTGACATCCTGGGGAGCCCCCTTTGTCCCCAGGGCCCATTGTGACATCCCAGGACCCCCCATTTTCCCCAGGGCGCATTGTGACATCCTGGGGACCCCCTTTGTCCCCAGGGGCCATTGTGACATACCAGGACCCACCCTTGTCCCCAGAGTCCATTGTGACATCCTGGGCAGCCCCCTTTGTCCCCAGGCCCATTGTGACATCCTGGGGACCCTGTTGTCTCAAGGGCCCATTGTGACACCGTGGGGACCCCCTTTGTCACTGGGGCCCATTGTGGCATACCAGGACTCCACTTTGTCCCCAGGGCCCATTGTGACACCGTGGGGACCCCTTTGTCCCCAGGACCCATTGTGACATCCCATGACCCCCCTTGTCCCCAGGGCCCATTGTGACATCCTGGGGACCCCTTTGTCCCCAGGCACCATTGTGACAGGGCGGGACACCACTTGTCTCCAAGGCCCATTGTGACATCATGGGGATCCCGTTTGTGCCCAGGGCACATTGTTACATCCTGGGGACCCCCTTTGTCCCCAGAGGCCATTGTGACATCCGGGGGACCCCCCTTGTCCCCAGAGCCCATTGTGATATTCAGGGGACCCCCTCTTTTTCCCCAGGGCCTATTGTGACATCCTTGGGACCTCGTTTGTCCCCAGGGCCCATTGTTGTACCATGGGGACCCCCTTTGTCCCCAGGGCCCATTGTGGCACCATGGTGAACCCCTTTGTCACTGGGGCTCATTGTGACATCCCAGGACCCCCCGGTGTCCCCAGGGCCCATTGTGACATCCTGGGTCCCCCTTTGTCCCTGTCGAGGGTTAGGATTGCGGGGTGACAATCAAACCCTGGCAGATGTGTTGTCAACCTCCTCTCCCCCCCACTTCCCCCTTTTGCCCCTCCCTCTCCCCCCTTCCCACTCAGCACAGGCGATCGGGAGGGGAAGAAGCACAGAGGGGAGAGAGCTGGAAAAGTTCAAGATGTTTTACTGATGCTACTGATGAGAACAGAGAAAATAATACAAATATACAAAACCCATCTTGTAAGTCTGAGCAACTGCAGAGCCAGCACCCAAAGTCCTGGATCAGACTCTGCAGCCAACCGGAGCTGGATTCAGTCTCTCACTGGCCTCCGTTCGCAGGGACGACCAGCAAGGTCCTCTCCTGATGTCGGCCATGAGCAGAAGGGAAGGAAAAAGTCAAAAGGGAAGGGAAAAAGGGACGAGATCCTCGTGATCTCCCACTTTTATATGAAGTATTCACGTGAACGGAATGTTATACACAGTTGCTCACCGGTTTCTCGTTGCCCCTCTCGCGAGATGTCCATCTGTGCTTGTCAATAAGTTTCCATTCCATTGCTGGGTTTGCCAAAACATGTGTCTGGTTCTCCAGGAAAATGCAGCTGACATGAAGGCTTTGGCTGACAGGCAAAATTCACTAAAAGAGAAACTTGTTTTTTACCAAAACCAGGACAGGTGGGGGCGCAGAGGCTGCTGAGACATGGAGATGGACTGGGACACGGGGGTGGGCTGGGACATAGAGATAGGCTGGGACATGGATGGCCTGGGTCACAGAGACTGCTGGGATGTGCAGACGGGCTGGGTCATGGGCACGAGTCAGAGCCAGCACAGGAGCAGGGAGGCTGGGGCAGCTCCATCCTGCAGACGTGCTTGTCCTGGCCATGCCAGCCATGGGATACGTGCCCCAGCACAGACACACACCCGTGGGACACACAGCTGGCCACAGGGACCCCAGAGACACACGCACGCCCCGTGCCATCATTCCAGTTCATTGGTGGAGCCGTGGGGGTCACTGGGGTGGCGGTGGCGGTGGCCAAGGGTGGCGAGGGTGGCACCAAGGTGCTCACAGTCCAAACTGATCACTGTGTTTAAAAAGATAATCGAGGGGGAAGGGCAACCAAAGAGCCAGGAATCCATATTTCAAATAAATCAATAAGGTGAGAGGGTTGTTAATTAGATGAATGAGACAGGTAAACTGAGGCCAGCCCTGGGGAGTCTGTAACCCCTGCAGTGCCAAGCGCTGGGGAGCAGGGCAGGGAATGCGCAGCTGGGGTTGGTGGATGTGTAAGCGGGGGCTTTTTGTCCCATTCCCTGTGCTGTCTTTGGGTAGAACACCTGGTCTTGCCAAATCGTTTATAAAATACGCTTTGCTGAGAGATCCTGCCCGGGGCTGTTCTCTTGGCAAGGGGATTGTTTCCCACAGCAGGGTTTGGCAGCAGAAGTTTGGCAGGACAAGAGGGCCCATGAGGTCAGAAAGCACAGCAGAGCTGGAACGTGGGGTCACGGGCACCAAACGCAGCTCGGGTGGGAGCCAAGAGGGTCCCCTCGTGTGCAGGGCCCAAAGCGCCATCTGTGGCATCTGCCCGTCCTGAGCGCCCAGAGCCTCCCTCTTGGGGCCAAATCCCCATGTTTAGGGTCCCAACGTGTCTTTCATCACCCACGGCCTTTGGTCAGGGCCCGCAGCTTCATTTTCAGGTGGAGCCGCTGCCTGGCAACAACCGCCCGGAAGTCTGTGGACAGCCAGGGGATGAAATGCAGCCAATCACATTTGAGGAAGCGGGGCAAGTCATGTGATTGAAATGTAAGCAGCCAATCGAGCTTTGAGACCTGCAGGACAGTTGGCGACAGTTGGACAAACTGGGCAGCGCTCAGGGGCGGGCTGTGCTGGCTGCACCAATCACACCTGGTGGGAGTGCAGCAGAGGGATGATTGACAAATAACCTGACCAATTATTAGGTGGGGGGAGCCAGTGGGAAATCCCAGACAGCCAATCAGAGAAAAGAGCGGCTCAGGGAAGGCGGACACTGTGGGGGGAGTAACCCCTCAGGCCGCCAATCAGAGAGAGTATCACCTCAGGGCTGGGTGAGCCCCAAAGCAGGACAGAATCACTGCCCAGGCAGCCAATGAGCTGCAGGATCAGCTCAGGGGAGGAGACTGACAGCCCTCCCGACCAATGGTGGCGCAGCCCAGGCTGAGCAGGCGGTTGCTCTGCAGGCGGCCAGCGTGAGCTTTGCCATGGCGCCCGTGGAGCTGCCCGAGGCCGAGCAGCGCCCGGCCCAGCCCTGGGGCCCTGGAGATGTCTTGCTGCCTCTGGCCCAGGTGTGTGTGGGCTGCTCTGGCCTTGTTCTCCTGGGCGGGGGAGGGGGCAGGGGGCACTTTCTGGAGAGGAGCTGCTGGGGCTGGAGCTGGAGAGAGCAGGAGAAGGGGAAGCAGCTGGAGGGTGGAGTGCAGGGGATCCCCACAGCTGCTGCTGCAGCTGCACCAGAGACAGCTGCCCCTCTGGGTGAGGAAGAGTCCCTGTGAGCAGCCTCAGCAGAGCAGATCACAAACGTGCACCGCAGGGCCTGTGTAAGTGGGGAAAATCACTGTCCGGCCGTATAGTGTGTGTGTGTGTGGGGTGCGTCTGGGGAGCCTCGTGCTGTGAGAGCTGTCAGACACCCATGTGTTCTCTTAGGTGCGGGATGGACAAACGGCTGGAGCTACAGAATAGGAGGGGAAGGAAAGACAGGCAGACAGAAGTGCCTGAACTGCACAGCTTGCCTGGCAGTGCAGAGAGCAGGAACTGTGGTGAGTGCTGGGCCCTTGGGCTCATTTCATCCTGTTTTGTGCTCCCCTCCCTCCCTCCCTGCTCCCTCCTCTTTCCTACCGTGTCCTTCTCCCTCTTCATCTCTTCTCTCTCTGCCCCTCTCTGCTTCTTCCTCACCGTTTCCTCCACCCGTCTCCACCTCTGTGCAGGGTTTCTCGTATCTCCCTCTCTGTCTCCGCTGCTCTGTGCTTCTCATCATCCCTGGTTTCTCTTTGTCACCGTTCTGCTCTGTTGCTGTGTCCTGCTCCCTGCCCCATCATTTCTCACTGTATCCCTCTGTCCTGCTCCCTGCACCTATTCCTGCCCCTCTTCTTTTTTACTCCCTCTCCATCTTGCTGCCCGCCCCAGGATTTTTTCCCCAATCTCTGTCCTGCCCCCAACCCTTGTTGTTCTTTCTCTCTCCTGCTCCCCTTCTGTCTTCTGCCTGTCTTCCCTTTCCCGGCTGCTTCTTTCTCCAGCTCTGTCCAGATTACTGCCCCTCTTCCTTTTGATGTCTTTCTGTCCTGGTTTTCTTTCTGTCTCCCATCCCTGTTCCCAGTGCCATCCCTTCTCACTATATCACCCCTGTCCAGCTGGCTCTGCCTTTTCTTTGTCTTCTCTTCCTCTTTCCTGCTCTTCAGCCCTCTTTTCCTCTTTCTCCAGCTCCTTGCTGCATGTTTCCCCTTTCCAGTCTCTTCATTTGGATCCCAACTTTGCTTTATTTCTCACTCCCTTTGTTCTGTTCCCTGTCTTTCTTTTTGTCTCTCCATCTGTGCATCCCCCTCCCTGTCTTTCTCCAGCCCCTTCCTGCTTCTCCTCCTCCCCCCTCCCCATCCCTCTGTCCTGCTCATCAGCCCTGCTGGTTCTTCCTCCCTGTCTCATCCCAGCTCATTGTCCCTTTTTGCCTTCATCTCTCCGTCCTTTTCCCTGTGTGTTTCTTTCTCTCTCAGCTCCTCTGTCTTCTCTCTTGTCTGATTTGTCTCTTGCTAGTCCTCTGTCCTTCTCCCCAGCAGCTTCAACTGAATGGCCAGGTGTCCCTGCACTCTGGTGGTTCCTCATCACTGCCCTGGGCTGTGTCTGTAGGGCTGGGGATCATTTAGGAGCTGCTCTCCTTCTGCAGACAGCAGAGCCTGGTGCAGCTACAGCAGAGGTTGTTCTCAGCTGCTGCTTATGCAGCTCGTTGGAAGAGCAGCTGTGGGCCTTCTTTGGAAGGGAGGTTTCTTGTTCTGTGCTTACTGCTCCTGGGGACCCTGCACAGGAGCGGTGTTGGGGTCTGCAGGGACGGGTGGGACCTGCTGTGATTCCTGGTGAACGTGAACTGAACTTGTCCTGATGTACTCGAATGAAAACAGACTGACTGGAGATGGTTTACTGCCCTGTTTCAGTTCCAAACTACATGTTTGGCACTGGAGAACATGAGACTTTGTGCTGCGTTCCAGATGTCAGCTGAGAACATCACTGCCTTTGGTACCAGGGCAGGTGGTCTGTGATCAGGGGTGCGGACTTGCATGGCAGTGCTTTAATGAACATTTTATGGTCTTGCCACTTCAAAGCCCTTCATTTTCCTAGAAATTTGAAGATGGCATTTCTCATTCGGAGGTTCAGACTTCGGTTGGACTTGATGTTGAATGGTCCATACAATGGGGTGCATAAAAGAAGAATCTCGCTTCCTTGTTGTTTTCTAACGCTGTCTGAATTTGGTAAGCAAGAGGAAGAGTGGCTTGCAGTGTCTGCTTTTGAGAGGAACGTATTCCTGACTGTCTCCGTCTCTGTATGGTGAAGCTTTCTGCCTGCACTATGATTTTGCTGGGCTGTGAGGCTGTGTTGGAGCAGCAGAGGTCAGAAGTGGTGGCTTTAAAGGCATTGAAGCTGTGGTCAAACTAGCAGGAAAAGCTGGTTTCTTCCCAGAGAGCTGCCTGACAAATATAGCTACAAGTAAAGACCCTTGAAGTTGGCTTTTTTTATTTAAATTTACTATTAATATGTAGCTTTTGGGATTGATTGATTGATTGATTTCTGGGAAGCAAGAAGTGAGAGCCTGTGCACTCCCACAGGCAGAGCTGCCTCCCAAAATAGGTGCCCCCTTCTCCACTTCTGTTCCTTCCATGCTGGTGTAGCACAAGGCCATGCAGCAGTGTGCAGATGTGGTGATTCCAATGTGACTGTGAGGTCAGAGCCCCTCGGTGACGTGCTGTGCTGTGTCTTGGCAGCAGCAGCATCATGGGGCGAGCGTGGGGGCCATGGTCCTCACCCTGTTCCTCCTCCTGGTGTCCCTGCCAGCCCGGGACGCCCAGGCTGCTCCAGCCGAGCGCAGGGAGCAGGTGGGCGAGCAGGGGCAGCACCCAGCCCCGAGCAGCTCAGCAGGGCAGCAGTGGGGCCAGGGCTGGGGCTGGGGCCGGGAGAGCAGCCGGGCTGGGCCGGGCAGGGCGAGCCAGGCAGCACCAGGGTGTGGGCAGGGGGCAGACACCCGCAGGGAGGGGAGAGGGGCTGCGGCTGCTTCAGGGGCAGGTTCTGGGCAAGCAGGGGCTGGGAGTGCTGGCACAGGGCAGAAACCAGCACTGAGTCCCTGTGGGGCCCTCCCTGCCCCCCAGCCTCGTGCCACACGGCCCCATCCCAGGGCGCGCTTTGAGCCTTTGGGCCCGTTGCAAATCAAAGCTGGGATTGCTTTGGCACTTTGGGCCACTTTAGAGCTAAACCTGGGCACATTTGTGCCCTTTGGGATCGTTTCTGCCTATATCTGGGAGTTCTTTGGTTTTCCCGTTTTGTTTATACCCAAATCTGGGGGTGTTTGGGCCATTTTTGGCCATTTTTTTACCCAAATCTGGGCATACTTCGACTCTTTGGTCCAGTTTCACCCTGAATCTGGGGATGTTATACCCCTTTTTGGCCAGTTTTGCTCAAATCTAGTGGTGCTTTGGTTTTTCTGCCTCTCTTGACCCGATATACTCAGGTGCTTTTGCCCATTTTTTCCCCTGATATGGGCACTGTGATCCCAAATATGGGATGTTTTCATGTTTGCCGACAGCTTTGCACCCAAGTGTGGATGTTTTTGCCTCTTTGGGCCACTTTTTGCCCAAATACTCAGATTGTTTTGCCTGTGTTGACCAATTTAGCCCCCAAATATTTGGAATATTTTGTCATTTTGCCAGTTTTTTCCCCAAATACGGCTATTTTTCTGCAAGATATGGGCACTGTTGTCCTAAATATGCTGTGTTGTGTTTTGTTTTTTCTCTCTTGTCTATGTCCTCTTTTACCTGGAATGCAGGAGTGTTGCTCGGTGAGCCTGGAAACCTCTCTGATCTGTGCTTGACTCCAGGACATGGCCTTGGCAGAGTTGATCGAGCTTCTCAGCTGGGTCCTGGTTAGGAGCCTTGGGCTGTCCCAGAGGTGAGTTGTCACTGTCTGTCTGCTTGAGCGAATAAACACTCGTGTTTTAATAGGTTATTCGTGTGTGATTGTACCCAAGATCCTCTCAGAGGCTTTCCAAAAGCTTTTTGTGCCTTGGTGGTATTACACAGACAAGTCATGAATGTTCAATTTGCCTGAAAACCTGCTAGGTCTCAGCAAAAAGGTCACCCGTGCTCTGTTTCTAGCTGTGGGAACACACACCTCTGTATGTGTCTCGTGTCATTATCTCAGCCTCTCCCATCACAGCAGGTGACTGAGGAAGCAGGAGATCACAACGTGCCATGGAAGCTCCCACCCGTGTTTGACTCCCTGTTTGGTTCCTGCAGTCCATGCTGATCAAGCCTCTTGGTGTAATCCTGTTCCTGAGCCTGAGGGGAATCGCAGGGGTAAGTGTTCAGTGTTCATTGGTTACTGGCCTTTTGCGTTTGTTAGTATTTGGTTTATTATTTGTGAACGTTTTCTTGCAATAGTTGAGCCTTGCAGTAGCCAGCAGGCTCTGATTTAGGAGAAACATGGATGATCATTTTTTGCCCTGGTGCTCCATGCTCCCACGTTAGTGTGGGTTTCCTTTTGTGTGTGTGAGAGGTCTCCTGGTCAGAAGGCCCTGAGAGGCCCCGTGTTGGTCCATCTGGTCCTTGAGGGGTGTTGCGTGTGGCCTGGACACAGTAGTTTGGAAGCTGCCAGGTCCCAGACAAGGGGTCTGCAGCCCCTCTGCAGCTTTGGCAATTTCAGCATGCGTCTGGGTCCCGTGTTGTTGCCTGACCCCCGTCCAGGCGCTGCAGGTCATTTCACAACGTGAAATGGAAACGCTTTTCCTTTCTGCTCGATTCCAGCCGTCCCTGTAGGCAGCGGCTCCTTGACTGCTTCACCTGAGTGTGTCCGTGAGCCTCGGGGCGATCCCACAGGTACGACCTGGGAACAAATGAGCGTTTCCATGTTACTTTTCCGTTCCTGTGAAATTTAGCTTGCTGCTTTCTTGGCTGACGCTCGGTCACGCAGAGGGGAAGTGGGTCCAGCTCAGTGCTGTGCCCCAGAGGGCTCTGCCTTGCAAAGCTCTTTGCCAACTGCTCCATCTCTGCGCCGCTCGCAGTGCCGGCTGCCGAGGCAGCAGCAGGTTGGGGCTGAGTTTAGAGCTGGGTGAGCTCCAGGGAGTCCTTTCTCCTGACAGCTCCAGGCCTGCTTAGTGGCCACTGAGTTTGGGTTTGGGTTAGGGTTAGGCTTAGGTTTTGGAGTTTGGGTTAGGGTTAGGCTTAGGAGTTTGGGTTAGGCTTAGTCTTAAGCTTAGGAGTTTGGTTTAGGCTTAGACTTAGGGTTAGGAGTTTGAGTTAGGATTTAGGGTTAGTCTTAAGGCTAGGAGTTTGGGTTAGGGTTAGGAGTTTCCGTTAGGGTTAGGCTTAGTGTTAGGAGTTTGGCTTAGGCGTCTGGGTTGGGCTTAGGCGTCTGGGTTGGGCTTAGGCGTCTGGGTTGGGCTTAGGCTTAGAGTTAGGAGTTTGGGTTAGGGTTAAGGGATTGGGATAAGGGTTAAGAGATTGGGTTAGGGTTAAGGGATTGGGTTAGGATTGGGTTTAGGGTTAGGAATTAGGCTTAGGTTTAGGATTAGGATTAGCGTTATGGTCTGGGTTAGGAGTTGGGGTTAGGAGTTGGGGTTAGGAATCTTAACCCTCGACAGGGACAAAGGGGGTCCCCAGGATGTCACAATGGGCCCTGGGGACAACATGGGGCCCTGGGAATTCACAATGGGCCCTGGGGACAAAGAGGGGTCCTCTGAATGTCACAATGGGCCCTGGGGACAAATGGGGGTCCCGATGGTGTCACAATGGGCCCTGGGGACAAAGTAAGGTCCTGGAATGTCACAATGGGACCCAGTAACAAAGGGGGTCCCCATGGTGCGAAAATGGGCCCTGGGGACAAAGGGGAGTCATGGGACGTCCAATGGGCCCTGGGGACAAAGGGGGTCCCTAGGATGTCACAATGGGCTCTGGGGACAATGGGGGGTGTCCAGGATGTCACAATGGGCCCTGAGGACAAGGCGGGGTCCCCATGGTGTCACAAAACACCGTCCTCAGGGATATGGGTCAGTGCCAGGGGTAGGTTATGCTTGGCCTCCATGACCTCGAGGGTCTTTTCCAACCAAAATGAGTTCTTAGGGTTTATCCCAAATGATGGGAACCCCCGCTTCCAGCTCTGCTCTTCACCAAACACCTTTTAGAGGATGAAGAGGAAGGAGACGCAACACCTCAGCATACGGAGGGTCTTCCCCAAAGGGGTGGTCTGGGGTATCCAAAACACAAGGGGTGGTGTGGGCATCCAAAGCACAAGGGGTGGTCTGGGGTATCCAAAACACAAGGGGTGGTGTGGGCATCCGAAGCACAAGGGGTGGTCTGGGGCATCCAAAACACAAGGGGTGGTGTGGGCATCCGAAGCACAAGGGGTGGTCTGGGCCATCCAAAGCTCTCCTGGAGCGACTGCTGCTTCTTCTTGCTTTCCATCAGCTTCTTGATGTCTTCCCGCATGGGGCCGCGCTCGTCATCTTCGTCATCTTCATCATCTTCGTCATCTTCGTCATCTTCGTCATCTTCGTCATCTTCGTCATCTTCGTCATCTTCATCATCTTTGTCATGTTCATCATCTTCATCATCTTCATCATCTTCCTGCCCAGCATCCCAGGCCCATCCGCAGCTGCTGGAGCTTCCATGAAAGGCCTGGAGCCACGCACCGCTCCAGCTTCATCCAAAAGAGGTGGTGAGCTCCAAAAAGGAAGGAAGGAGGGAAGGAAGGAAGGAGGGAAGGAGGGAAGGAAGGAGGGAAGGAAGGAGGGAAGGAAGGAGGGAAGGAAGGAAGGAGGGAAGGAAGGAAGGAGGAAAGGAAGGAGGGAAGGAAGGAAGGAAGGAAGGAGGGAAGGAAGGAGGGAAGGAAGGAGGGAAGGAAGGAAGGAGGGAAGGAAGGAGGGAGGGAAGGAAGGAGGGAAGGAAGGAAGGAGGGAAGGAAGGAGGGAGGGAAGGAAGGAGGGAGGGAAGGAAGGAGGGAGGGAAGGAAGGAGGGAGGGAAGGAAGGAAGGAGGGAAGGAAGGAGGGAGGGAAGGAAGGAAGGAAGGAAGGAGGGAAGGAAGGAAGGAAGGAAGGAGGGAAGGAAGGAGGGAAGGAAGGAGAGAGGGAAGGAAGGAGGGAAGGAAGGAGGGAAGGAAGGAGGGAAGGAAGGAGGGAAGGAAGGAAGGAAGGAGGGAAGGAAGGAAGGAAGGAAGGAGGGAAGGAAGGAACCGGGGGTTCCCATCATTTGGGATAAACCCTAAAAACTCATTAATCACTTTGGTTGGAAAAAAGCACCCACCTCCATAGGACCCCATAGGGACCCATAGAGACCATAGAGGCCCATAGGGAGCCACAGAGCCCCATGGAACCCCATAGAGACCCATACGGACCGTAGAGCCTGTAGAGACCCATAGGGACCCATAGAGACCCATAGGGACCCATAGAGACCCAAAGGGACCCATAGAGAGGGAGGGTTTTAGGACCCTGGGGGTTCCATAGAGACCCATAGAGCATCAAGGAGCCCCATAAGGACCCATAGACACCCATAGGGACCCATAGAGCCCCATAGAGGCCCATAGGAAACCACAGAGCCCCATGGAACCCCATAGGGACCCATAGAGCTCCATAGGGACCCATAGAGACCCACAGGGACCCATAGAGAGGGAGGGTTTTAGGACCCCGGGGGTTCCATAGGGACCCACAGAGCCCCATTGGGACCCACAGAGACCCATAGGGACCCAAGGAACCCCATAGCGATCCTAGAGACCCATAGGGACCGTAGAGCCTGTAGAGACCCATAGGGACCCATAGAGACCCATAGAGCTCCATAGGACCCCATAGGGACCCATAGAGGCCCATAGGGAGCCACAGAGCCCCATGGAACCCCATAGAGACCCATAGGGACCCATAGAGACCCATAGGGAGCCACAGAGCCCCATGGAACCCCATAGAGCTCCATAGGGACCCATAGAGACCCATAGGGACCCATAGAGAGGGAGGGTTTTAGGACCCTGGGGGTTCCATAGAGACCCATAGAGCATCAAGGAGCCCCATAGGGACCCATAGAGCCCCAAAGAGCCCCATAGGGACCCACAGACACCCAAGGAGCCCCATAAGGACCCATAGGGACCCATAGGGACCCATAAAGGCCCATAGAGGCCCATAGGAAATCACAGAGCCCCATGGAACCCCATAGGGACCTATAGAGACCCATAGGACCCCATAGAGATCCAAGGAGCCCCATAGAGCTCCATAGGGACCCATAGAGAGGGAGGGTTTTAGGACCCCGGGGGTTCCTGCTGGGCTCAACTATGGCAAGAAAACCTTAATGAATAATTAACCGAATATTAATGAATGCAAAAGGCCAGGAACCAATGAGGAGTGAGCACTGAGCCCTGGGACAACCTGGGACAGCGGGGACAGGGACAGCGGGAATGTGACCCTGGGACCCATTGACCCCATTGACCCCCATTGACTCCCATTGACCCCATTGACCCCCATTGACCCCCATTGACCCCCATTGACCCCATTGATCCCCATTGACCCCATTGATCCCCATTGACCCCCATTGATCCCCATTGACCCATTGATCCCCATTGACCCCCATTGACCCCATTGGCCCCCATTGCCCCCCATTGATCCCCATTGACCCCATTGACCCATTGACCCCCATTGACCCCCATTGACCCCCATTGATCCCATTGACCCATTGACCCCATTGACTCCCATTGACCCATTGATCCCCATTGACCCCATTGACCCCCATTGACCCCATTGACTCCCATTGACCCATTGATCCCCATTGACCCATTGACCCCATTGACTCCCATTGCCCCATTGACTCCCATTGCCCCATTGACCCCATTGACCCCATTGCCCCATTGACCCCCATTGCCACATTGACCCCCATTGCCCCCCATTGATCCCCATTGACCCCATTGACCCCCATTGACCCCATTGACTCCCACTGACCCATTGATCCCCATTGACCCATTGACCCCATTGACCCCATTGCCCCATTGACCCCCATTGATCCCATTGACCCCATTGATCCCCATTGACCCCATTGACCCCGCTGACTCCCATTGACCCCCATTGACCCATTGATCCCCATTGACCCCATTGACCCCCATTGATCCCATTGACCCCATTGACTCCCATTGACCCCCATTGACTCCCATTGATCCCATTGACCCCATTGACCCCCATTGACCCCATTGACCCCATTGACCCATTGACCCCCATTGACCCCGTTGACTCATTGCCCCCCATTGCCCCCCATTGCCCCCCATTGACCCCCATTGACCCCATTGACCCCCATTGACACCCATTGACCCCATTGACCCCCATTGATCCCGTTGACCCATTGACCCCATTGACCCCATTGACCCATTGATCCCCATTGACCCCATTGACCCCCATTGACCCCATTGACTCCCATTGACCCATTGATCCCCATTGACCCATTGACCCCATTGACTCCCATTGCCCCATTGACCCTATTGCCCCATTGACCCCCATTGACCCATTGATCCCCATTGACCCCATTGACCCCCATTGATCCCATTGACCCATTGACCCCATTGACTCCCATTGACCCATTGACCCCATTGACCCATTGATCCCCATTGACCCCCATTGACCCCATTGACCCCATTGTCTCCCATTGACCCATTGATCCCCATTGACCCATTGACCCCATTGACCCCCATTGATCCCATTGACCCCATTGACCCCGCTGACTCCCATTGACCCCCATTGATCCCCATTGACCCCATTGACCCCCATTGATCCTATTGACCCCATTGACCCCATTGACTCCCATTGACCCCATTGACCCCATTGATCCCCATTGACCCATTGATCCCCATTGATCCCCATTGACCCCCATTGACCCCCATTGACCCCCATTGACCCCATTGACCCCCATTGACCCCCATTGATCCCCATTGATCCCCATTGATCCCATTGACCCATTGACCCCCATTGACCCCCATTGACCCCATTGACCCCATTGACCCATTGACCCCATTGACTCCCATTGACCCCCATTGACCCATTGACCCCATTGACCCCATTGACCCATTGATCCCCATTGCCCCCCATTGATCCCCATTGACCCATTGATCCCCTTTGACCCCATTGACCCATTGACTCATTGATCCCCATTGACCCCATTGAGCCATTGAGTCATTGACTTCATTGACCCCCCATTGACCCCCATTGCCCCCCATTGACTCCCATTGCCCCCATTGACCCCGTTGACCCATTGATCCCCATTGCCCCCCATTGACTCCCATTGACCCCATTGACCCATTGACTCCCATTGCCCCCCATTGACCCCATTGCCCCCCATTGACTCCCATTGCCCCCCATTGCCCCCATTGTCCCATTTCAGGTAAAAGAGGACATAAACAAGAGAGAAAAAACAAAACACAACACATTTGGGCACTCCTGGGTCCTTTGGGGCACTCCTGGGTCCTTTGGGGCACTCCTGGGTCCCTCCTGAACTCCTGGGTCCTTTGGGGCACTCCTGGGTCCCTCCTGAACTCCCCGTAGACCCCCATAATTTCCCCCTTAGGGACCCAGGAGTGCCCCATAGTGACCCATAAGTGACTCATGGAGCCCCCTAAGTGCGTTCGGGTCCCCTCGGGTCCTTCGGGTGAGTTCGGGCCCCACTCGGGTCCCTTCGGGTCCCTTCGGGTGTGTTCGGGTCCCCTCGGGTCCCTTCGGGTGCGTTCGGTTCCCTTCGGGTGCGTTCGGGTGCGTTCGGGCCCCACTCGGGTCCCTTCGGGTGCGTTCGGGTCCCTTCGGGTGCGTTCGGGTCCCTTCGGGTGCCTTAGGGTCCCCTCGGGTGCGTTCGGGCCCCACTCGGGTCCCTTCGGGTGCGTTCGGGTCCCTTCGGGTGCGTTCGGGTCCCTTCGGCTCCCTTCGTGTATCTTCGGCTCCTCTCGGAGCCGCCTCTGCGCACGCCACGCACAGTGGGCGTGGCCACGCACCCCCCCGCCGCTTCCCATTGGCCGCCTCCTGAGGAAGGGGGCGTGGCCTCGCTCGCAGCCGCCGCCGCGGCGGGAAACGATCGTGAGGCGGGAAAAGGGGGAGAAAGTGGGGGGAGGGGGGGGGGCGGGGAGGAAGAGGAGGGGCCGGGGGGGGAGCGGAACACGGGTTTTGGGGTAAAAAGGGGGGGATTTGGGAGTTTGGCGCCTTTTGGGGCACTTTCGGGTGGGTTCGGGTCCCTTCGGGGAGACTTCGGGTCCCTTCGGGGAGACTTCGGGCCCCTTCGGGTGGGTGCGGGTCCACTCAGGTGGGTTCGGGCCCCTTCGGGTGGGTTCGGGCCCCTTCGGGTGGGTTCGGGTCCACTCGGGTGGGTTCGGGTCCACTCGGGTGGGTTCAGGTCCCTTCGGGTGGGTTCGGGTCCACTCGGGTGGGTTCGGGTCCCTTCGGGTGCGTTCGGCTCCACTCGGACCCCTTCGGGAAGACTTCGGGTGCGTTCGGCCCCGGCCGGGACTCGGGCGCCGTTCGGCTCCGCTCGGGCGCCGTTCGGCTCCGCTCGGGCCCATTCGGCTCCGCTCGGGCGCCGTTCGGCTCCGCTCGGGCCCATTCGGCTCCGCTCGGGCCCGTTCGGCTCCGCTCGGCTCTTTCCGTCTCCGCTCGTTTTCCCGCGCTTTCCCTCAGAGCGCGAAACGAAGCGCGGGGACCCCCGGGGCCGCTTTTTTCGCGCTTTTCCCGAGTTGACAACAGCGGGGGCTTTGGGGACACAGCTCGGGGAGCATCACCGGGAGGGTTTTGGGTTGAAAAAGCGCTATTTTGGGTCAATTTTGAGGTGGTTTGTGGCCCTCCCGGCGGGGCAAGATGGCGGTTGCGGACATCGAGGGGCTGCTGGGTGAGTAATGAGGGGGAATTAGGGGTGATTAGCGCGAATTAGGGGGTAATTAGGGGGCAGCGGGGATATGGGGGGGTGGGGGGGGGTGTTAATTAGCGCTGCTGAGGGTGTTAATTGTTAATGAATGCAGAGGAGGAGCCGTTGCAGCAGCTGCACCCCGGGCTGGCCCCGCTGAGGGGGATTGGGGGGGTGGGAGCGGAGCTGGACAGGGAGGTGAGGCAGGTAAGGGGGCATTGGGGACAATGGGGACAATGGGGGTGGTGGGGACATTGGGGGTAATGGGGATCAATGGGGTCAATGGGACATTGGGGTCAATGGGGTGAATGGGACATTGGGGGTAATGGGACATTGGGGTCAATGGGACATTGGGGTCAATGGGGTGAATGGGACATGGGGGTGAATGGGACATTGGGGTCAATGGGGACATTGGGGGGAATGGGACATGGGGGTGAATGGGGACAATGGGGGGACACTGGGGTCAATGGGGTGAATGGGACATTGGGGTCAATGGGACATTGGGGGCAATGGGGTGAATGGGACATTGGGGTCAGTGGGGACAATGGGGGGACATTGGGGTCAATGGGGTAAATGGGACATTGGGGGTAATGGGGATCAATGGGGTCAGTGGGGTGAATGGGACATTGGGGTCAATGGGGGTGGTGGGGACATTGGGGCCAATGGGGTGAATGGGACATTGGGGTCAGTGGGGACATTGGGGCCAATGGGGTGAATGGGACATTGGGGTCAATGGGGGGACATTGGGGTCAATGGGCTCAATAGGACATTGAGGTCAATGGGACATTGGGGGTGAATGGAGATCAATGGGGGTCAATGGGACATTGGGGACAATGGGGGGACATTGGGGGCAATGGGGGGACATTGGGGTGAATGGGGATATTGGGGTATTGGGGATATTGGGGTCAATGGGGGGACATTGGGGCCAATGGGGTGAATGGGACAATGGGGGCCAATGGGGTCAATGGGACATTGGGGCCAATGGGGTCAATGGGACATTGAGGTCAATGAGGACAATGGGAGGACATTGGGGTGAATGGGGATATTGGGGTGATGGGGACATTGGGGTCAATGGGGTCAATGAGGGGCAATGGGGATCAATGGGGCCAATAGGGGTCAATGGGACATTGGGGTCAATGGGGGTAATGGGGACATTTGGGACAATGGGGACATTGGGGATGTTGGGGAAAATTGGGGTCAATGGGGGCATTGGGGTCAATGGGGACAATGGGGTGAATGGGACATTGGGGCCAATGGGGGGCAATGGGGACCAATGGGGGCAATGGGGTGAATGGGACATTGGGGTCAATGGGACATTGGGGACAATGGGGGTGGTGGGGACATTGGGGTCAATGGGGTGAATGGGACATTGGGGTGAATGGGACATTGGGGTCAATGGGGACAATGGGGGGACATTGGGGTCAATGTGACATTGGGGTGAATGGGGATATTGGGGTAATGGGGTCAATAGGGGTCAATGGGACATTGGGGTCAATGGGGGTAATGGGGACATTTGGGACAATGGGGACATTGGGGATGTTGGGGGAAAATTGGGGTCAGTGGGGGCATTGGGGTCAATGGGGACAATGGGGGGACATTGGGGTCAATGGGGTGAATGGGATATTGGGGTCAATGGGACATTGGGGACAATGGGGGGACATTGGGGTCAATGGGGTGAATGGGACATTGGGGTCAATGGGGACAATGGGGGGACATTGGGGTCAATGGGGTGAATAGGACATTGGGGTCAATGGGACATTGGGGACAATGGGGGGACATTGGGGTCAATGGGACATTGGGGTCAATGGGGACAATGGGGGGACATTGGGGTGAATGGGGATATTGGGGTAATGGGGTCAATGGGGGGACATTGGGGTCAATGGGACATTGGGGTCAATGGGGATATTGGGGTCAATGGGACATTGGGGTCAATGGGGGGACATTGGGGTCAATTGGGGCATTGGGGTCAATTGGGACATTGGGGTGAATGGGGGACATTGGGGGCAATGGGGACATTGGGGTCAATGGGATGAATGGGACATTGGGGTCAATGGGGACATTGGGGCCAATGGGGTGAATGGGACATTGGGGGCAATGGGGGTCAATGGGGGGACATTGGGGTCAATGGGGGGACATTGGGATCAATGGGGACATGGGGGTCAATGGGGGAACATTGGGGCCAATGGGGTGAATGGGACATTGGGGGGCAATGGGGGTCAATGGGACATTGGGGTCAATGGGGTGAATGGGACATTGGGGTCAATGCGAAATTGGGGGGAAATTGGGGGTCAATGGAACATTGAGGGTATTGGGGACATTGGGGATCAATGGGAGTCAGTGGGGACATTGGGATCAATGGGGTCAATGGGACATTGGGGGCTCAGGGTGACCCCGCTGACCTCTGGTGACCCCCAGGCATGGGCGGGGCTGGCGCTGGCCCGCAGCCAATGGCTGCGCTGGGAGGGGCTGTGGGCGGGGTTTCAGGAGCTGCTGCGCCAGGACCCGGCGGTGAGTGCCCCAAACCCCCAAAATCATGCCCCCCTGAAACGCTGCACTTCAAAACCCTGCACCCCTAAATCCTTCCCCCAAAACCCTGCCCCCCCAAACCCTACACCCCAAGGTCCTTCCCCCACCTCCTGGAACCCTAAACCCTGCACCCCAAAGAATTCCCTCCCAAACCTTGCACCTCCAAATCCTGCACCTCAAAGGCCTGGAAACCCAAGCCCTTCAACCCCATCCCTGCAACACCAAATCCTGTACCCCAAACCCAGCACCCCAGAATCCTGCACCCCAAATCCTGCCTACCAAACCTTTCACTGCAAACCCCTGCACCCCGAGGTTGTGCTGCCCTAAACACTGAACCCCCAAATCCTGCAGCCCCAGATCCTTGCCTCCCAAAACTCTGCACCCCAACATCCTGCACCCCAAATCTCTCACCCCCAAATCCTCCCCCCACCACCCTGCAGCCTCAAATCCTTCATCCCCTGCACCCCAAAACTCCACACCTCCAAATCCTGAACCCTGAAACCCCGCACCCCCAAATCCTGAGCCCCAGTCCTGTGCACCCCACACTCTGCAACCTTAAATTTCCCCCCAAGCCCCTGCACCCCAAACGCTGCACTCTTAGACCTGACTTCTAAACCCTGCACCCCCAAACAGTGCACCCCCAAATCCTGCACCCCTAATCCTCCACCCTCTTAACACTGCACCCCCAAAACCTGAACCACCAAATCTTTCACCCCCAAAACCTCCCTCCTCCAAACCCTGCACTTCAAAATGCTGCACCCCCAAATCCTTCTCCCCAACATCCTGCACCCCCAGATCCTGACCCCAAAACCCTGCACCCCAAATCCTGTACCCCAAAGCCCTGCACTCTCAAATCATACATGCCCAGAACGTGCACCCTAAACTGTGCACCCCAAAATCCTAAACCCCTTAACCCTGCACCCCAAAACCTCCAGACCCATGTCCCGAACCCAGCACCCCAAAATCTACCCCCCAAAACCTACATCCTCAAATCTGGCACCCCCAGGTCCTGAACAGCCAAAATCTGCACCCCCAATTCTGCCTCCCCAAGACCTGCACCCCCAATTCTGCCTCCACAAGACCTTCACCCCCAGTCCCTGCTCCACTAAATCCTGCACCCCCAAACCCTGCACCCCCAACCTCCTGGACCCCAAACCCTGCCCCCACAAGTTGCACCCTAAAATCGTGCACCCCATGTCCTGTCCTACCCAACCCTTCACCCCAAGATCCTGCTGCCCTAAACCCTGCACCCCAAAATCATCCCTCCCAGCCCTGCCCCCCAAACCCTGTCCCCCTAAAGCCTGACCCCGAAACCCTGCTTCCCAAAACCCTGCTACCCCAAATCTTGTACCCCCAGATCCTGCACCCAACACCCTGCAATCCCAAACCCTGCACCCCCAATTCTGGCGCTAAACCCTGCACCCCCAAAACCCTGCACCCCAAAACCTTGCACCCTGAAACCCTGCTCCCCCAATCCTCCCCCCCAAAACTCTGCACCCCAAAACCCTATACCCAAAACCCTGCACCCCACAAGTTGCACCCCATATCCCTGCACCCCCAAGTCCCTACACCCCCAAATCCTCCAACCCCCCAAGTCCTGCACCCCCAGGGGCTGAACACCTGAACCCCTCACCCCAGACCCCTCACCCCAAATCCCTGCACCCCAAATCCTGCCTCTAAACGCTGACCTACAAGGTTCTGTACCCCAACAGCCTGCTCACCCAGATCCTGCACCCCAGAACCCTGCACCCCCATATTCTGATCCCTGCAGCCTGCACCCCCAGCTCCTGAACCCCCAAAACCTGTACCCCTAAATCCTGCACCCTTCAACCCTGCAGCCCACAACGCTGCACCCCCAACCTCTGCAGCCCCAGTTCCTTAACGTGTGAAACCTGCGCCCCCAAGTCCTGCACCTCAAAACCTTACACCCGGAATCCTGCCCCCCAAACCATGCACCCCAAAATCAAGGCCCCTCAAACTTGCACTCAAAAGTCCGCACCAAGAAACCCTCCCCCCCCAGTTCCTAAAGACATGGAACCTGCACCCCCAAATCCCGCACCCCAAAACCCTGCACCCCAGTACCCCAGACCACCAAATCTTGCACCTCCAAATCCTGCCCCTATTAGCCCTGCACTTCAAACCCTGCACCCCAAATCCTGCACCCAAACCCTGTACCCCAAATCCTGCAACCAGCCCTTGTACCCCTAAATCCTTGACCTCCACATCCCGAATCTCCAAACGCAGCAACCCCAAAACCCTACACCCCCAATCCCTGCACCCCCAAATCATTGTCCTTCAAATCCCACACCCAACGCTCGTACACCCCAAGATCTTGCACCCCACACACTGCACCCCAAATCCTGCACCCCCAAATCCTCCAGCCCCACGTCCCAAACCCCCAAACCCTGCACCCTCAAGTCTTGCACCCCAATTCTGCCTCCCCAAGACCTGCACCCCCAAACCCTGCACCACTAAACCCTGCACCCCCAAACCCTGTACCCCAAATCCTGACCCCCACAAGTTGCACCCTAAAAACCTGCACCCCAAATCCTGTCCTACCCAACCCTTCACACCAAACCCCTTCACCCCAAGATCCTGCTGCCCTAAACCCTGCACCCCAAAATCATCCCTCCCAACCCTGCCCCCCAAACCCTGTCCCCCTAAAGCCTGACCCCGAAACCCTGCTCCCCAAAACCCTGCTACCCCCAATCTTGCACCCCCCAACTCTGCACCCCCAGATCCTGCTGCTCCAAACCCTGCACCCCCAAATCCTCCAGCCCCACGTCCCGATCTCCCAAACCCTGCACCCCAGAACCCTGCACCCCACAAACCCTTCACCCCCAAACCCTGCACCCCCAGCCCTACCCAATAAACTTTCCACCCCCAAATCCTGCCCTACCAAGCCCTCCACCCCAAACCCCTGCACCCCAAGATCCTGCACCCTAAACCCTGCACCTCCATACCCTCCTTCCCCAAACCCTGCACCCAAAAACACTGCACTCCAAACCACTGCACCCCTAAATCCGGCAACCCCAAATCCTGGCCCCCAAACCCGGCACCCCAAACTCCTGCACCCAAAGATCCTACTGCCCTAAACCCTGAACCCCCAAATCCTGCACCCCTGGAACCTGCAACCCCAGACTCTGCAGCCACAAATCAGGCCCCGCAAAATCCTGCTCCCCCAGCCTTGCACCCCCAAATCCTGCACCACCTAATCCTCCAATCCCCTAACACAACCCCCTAACCCCTTGTCCCCAGGACCCATTGTGACATCCCAGGACCCCCCATTGTTCCCAGGGCCCATTGTGACATCCTGGGGACCCCCCTTTGTCCCCAGGGCCCATTGTGAAGTTCCAGGACCCCCTTTGTCCCCAAGGCCCATTGTTGCATCCTGGGGTCCCCCGTCATCCCCAGGGCCCATTGTGACATCCTGGGGACGCCCTTTGTCCCCAGGGCCCATTGTGACGTCCCAGGAACCCCCTTTGTCCCCAGGGCCCATCGTGACACCATGTGGACCCCCCTTGTCTCTGGTAAGCCATTTTGACTGCATGGGGACCCCCCCTTGTCCTCAGGGCCCATTGTGATATCCTGGGCACACCTCATTGTCCCCAGGGCCCATTGTGACATCTTGGGGACCGCCTTGGACCTCTGGCCCATTGTGGCACTGTGGGGAGCCCCCTTATCACTCGGGACCCATTGTGACACCATGGGGACCCCCTCTTTCTCCCCAGGGCCCATTGTGACATCCTGGGGACCCCCTTTGTCCCCAGGGCCCATTGTGGCACCATGGGGACCCCCTTTGTCACTGTGGCCCAATGTGACATCCCAGCACCCCACTTTGTACCCAAGACCCATTGTGACACCATGGGGACCCCCTATGTCACTGGGGCCCATTGTGACTTCCCAGGACCTCACTTTGTCCCCAGGGCCCATTGTGACATCCTGGGCACCCCCCATAGTCCCCAGGGCCCATTGTGACTTCCGGGGGACCCTCTTTGTCCCCAGGGTCCATTGTGACATCCCAGGACCTCCCCTTGTCCCCAGGGCCCATTGTGACATTCAGGGGACCCCTCTTTGTCCCCAGGGCCTGTTGTGACATCCTGGGGACCCCCTTTGTCCCCAGCACCCATTGTGACACCATGGGGACCCCCTTTGTCCCCAGGGCCCATTGTGACATCCCAGGACCCCCCATTGTCCCCAGGGCTCATTGTGACATCCTGGGGATCCCCCCTTTGTCTCCAGGGCCCATTGTGACATCCCAGGACCCCCAATTGTCCCCAGGGCCCATTGTGACACCATGGGCAACGCCCTTGTTACTGGGGACGCATTGTGACACAATGGGGACCCCCCCTTTGTCTCAGGTGCCCATTGTGACATCCTGGGGACCCCCCTTGTCCCCAGGGCCTATTGTGACATCCTGGGGACTCCTCTTTGTCCCCTGGGCCCATTATGGCATCCCAGGACCCCCCTTTGTCCCCAGGGCCCATTGTGGCACCATGGGGACCCTCTTTGTCACTGGGGCCCATTGTGACATCCCAGGACCCCACTTTGTCTTAGAAGGTCACTGATCGGACTACTGGTGCATCCTGACTCTGCTTTCTCAATAAACATTGAAGAACACCTGGGGTTTGTTTGCTCCAAGGGAAAACTTCCCTGCCACGGTTCCTGGTTCCCGGTCCTGTTTCCCGGTCCGGTTTGGCTTCGCTATCAGAACAGCTGCTGCCTCCACAGCCGCGCTCAAAGTCCCCGTTGTGACACCGGGATGGCGGGAGAAGGGGGGTGGCGGGGGCGGCAGCGGCGGCGATTGGGGGGGGGCAGTCGGGGCTGGGCGGACAAGCGGCGGCTGCTGCGGCTCCTCAGGCAGCGACAGCAGCAGCGATCGGGGGGACGTGGGGGGGCGGACAAGCGGCGGCTGCTGCGGCTCCTCAGGCAGCGACAGCAGCAGCGATCGGGGGGACGTGGGGGGCGGACAAGCGGCGGCTGCTGCGGCTCCTCAGGCAGCGACAGCAGCAGCGATCGGGGGGACGTGGGGGGCGGACAAGCGGCGGCTCCTCCGGCCGCGGCCAGGACGTGGCTTCGCCGGCACCGGGGCCCGAGACCGCGCGCTGTGGGGCTGCGGGGCGGGTGTGGGGCCGGGGGTCTCCGGGGGTCCCGCAGCGGCCGCTGTGGGGCGGGATGGGGCGGCTGTGGAATTACCTGTGGGGCACTCATGGGGCTGCTGTAGGGGTCTTAAGAGGCACGTCTGGAGCACTTACGGGGCGACTATGGGGCAGGTGCTGGGCTGCTACAGCGGGACCTGTGGGGCAGCCATAGGGCTGCTATGGGGTTGGTTATGGGTCACAGATGGGAGGGGGCAGCTGGGTGTGGCCCCGCCTACATGGGGTGGGGTCAGTGCCGAGGGGCGGGTACTGAGAGGGCACGCCCACGGGAGCCCCTCGGGGGGGCGGAGCCTCTGTGTCACGCCCCATGGGGGGTGGTCTGGGGGTGGGCATTCTCTGGGGCACGCCCCCATGGGAGGAGCCTCTTGGGGTAGGGAGAGGGTGCGGTCAACATGGCACGGCCCCAAGGGGGCGTGGCTTAGCTCGGGAAGAGGTGGAGCCGAGAAGGGGCTGCCCGACCCGGCTCTCCAGGCGGCTCTGAGACGGAGCGGAGCGGGCCGGGCGGGGCCGGGCCGGGCACTCCCCGGGGCCTCGCAGAAACAGCGGCGCAGCGAGTCCGCTCCGGGCTCCAACGGTGCGCGCACGGGGCCGCCGAGAGCGCCCCGTGCACCTCGCAGCGCCCATTTCTGCGCATGCGCATTGGGAAGCCCTCGAGACAACCCTTCCCCCGCGGCCCGCCCCTTCTCTTCCCTCTCCGCAATCTGATTGGCCAGCTAAGCACGTCAATTTCCATTCTCTCCGCCTATCATCACCCGTCCCCGTTTGTCCCGCGCCGCGCTCTGATCCAGTGTCTATTTACACTTAAATACATTTAAACTTCCATTTTAACACTCAGGTATCTTTTCAAATTTACAGATTTTGACATATTTACAATTATATATATTTAGACTGGGATATCGATTTACATTTATTAATAAATTAAAGGTATGTATACGGGTGTGAGTGGATATATATAGATGATATTTATTACCTATTTAGACTATGTAACACGTAGTAATTATACATAGCTCTGCCTGCTCACACTTTTTTCTATTTTAAGTTCCTATCTAGATATTTTTTTCTTTTTCAAGTCCTTCACTTTTTAATCTACAAATAGATAAGATGTTTGTATTCTTAAAACCATCAACAGAAATTTTTTACATTCTAAAATCCTTTATATAACAGAGTAGAAAAGGGGTTTTATTTTAAAATCGTTTTATATCTACATGAATACCATTCTGCAATATATAAATACAAACGACAGACTTCTCTCTGTTTGAAATTCTCACGCTCATATTTACAGGGTTTAATAAGTTTTATCCTCCCCCAGGAATTTTCAGGCATTTTTGGACTGTGACCCCCTCTTTTCAGGGGGACTCCCTTTTGAGCCCCACATTGTGGGGGATTTGAGGGATTTTCTTGCAGTCAGTGAACATTGTATGGAACTGAACTGAACTGAACAGGGCTCTGAGGCCTCTGTGTCCTGCAAGAGAGCAGGAGAGCAGGAGCGGAGCAGCCCCCGTGTCTACGTGACTGTGCAGCCTTCTTCAGTGTCGGAACCGAGCTGCTTCGCCTTCTGTTTGTCCACGTGCACACACACCATTCCTCACTGGAAAACAGGCAGAAACCTTTCCACACGCACCCAGGTCTGTGCACCCAGGCCTTGTCTATTCCTGCCGGGTTTGCTGGGCTCTGTCAGGCTCCTCTGGCTCTGTCGTGCTGTGACAGCCTCTGTCAGGCCCTGCCAGACTCCACTGTTCGCTGTCAGGCGCTGTCGGGATTTGTCGGCCCCTGTTGAGTTCTATCAGGCTCTGTCAAGCCCTGTTGGGCTCTGTCGCGCTTTGTCAGGCTCTGCCTGGCTTTATCATGTTCCATAAGTGCTCCAAAAACTGGATGCTCTTGCGATGCTTGTATTCACACAATTATCGCATATTCATTACAATTTGGGGGAATTTTTAGCATCAAACGCATCCATAGTAAGAAAAAATGTCATAAACCTAGGGTTAGACTGAGGTTAATAATTTCATGGTCTTTGCTGCCATCTAGCGTCCCTTAAGAGAATGCACAGAACACGCATTCGGAGGGTGCCTGCAGGTATGTGCCTGTTCTTGGACGAACCTGTGCGCGAAAGCCTTAGTGCCTATAAACGTTGGTCTGTCCACATGTGAGTGCCTTGATGTCAGCTCCATTTATGCTAAAGCTGGAGCATCATCGTTCAGACGTGTGCGTGTGTGCAGTGTGCCAAACATCCACGCACGTGTTTACCCTCAAGCATGTCAGTACATTTCACGTACGTCTTTCTGTCAATAGATGGGACTGGGCACGCTTGTGGAAGTGTGCGTGTGTGTGGCCACGTGTTTGCTTACACATCAGTGTGCAGCTGCGTGTGCGTGCACGCGGTGCTGGGTGCACATACCTGGGTGCCCCACAGGTCCCGCTGTAGCAGCCCAGCACCTGCCCCATAGTCGCCCCATAAGTGCTCCAGACATGCCTCTTAAGACCCCTACAGCAGCCCCATGAGTGCCCCACAGGTAATTCCACAGCCGCCCCATCCCGCCCCACAGCGGCCGCTGCGGGACCCCCGGAGACCCCCGGCCCCACAGCCGCCCCGCAGCCCCACAGCGCGCGGTCTCGGGCCCCGGTGCCGGCGAAGCCACGTCCTGGCCGCGGCCGGAGGAGCCGCCGCTTGTCCGCCCCCCACGTCCCCCCGATCGCTGCTGCTGTCGCTGCCTGAGGAGCCGCAGGAGCCGCCGCTTGTCCGCCCCCCACGTCCCCCCGATCGCTGCTGCTGTCGCTGCCTGAGGAGCCGCAGCAGCCGCCGCTTGTCCGCCCCCCACGTCCCCCCGATCGCTGCTGCTGTCGCTGCCTGAGGAGCCGCAGCAGCCGCCGCTTGTCCGCCCCCCACGTCCCCCCGATCGCTGCTGCTGTCGCTGCCTGAGGAGCCGCAGCAGCCGCCGCTTGTCCGCCCAGCCCCGACTGCCCCCCCCAATCGCCGCCGCTGCCGCCCCCGCCACCCCCCTTCTCCCGCCATCCCGGTGTCACAACGGGGACTTTGAGCGCGGCTGTGGAGGCAGCAGCTGTTCTGATAGCGAAGCCAAACCGGACCGGGAAACAGGACCGGGAACCAGGAACCGTGGCAGGGAAGTTTTCCCTTGGAGCAAACAAACCCCAGGTGTTCTTCAATGTTTATTGAGAAAGCAGAGTCAGGATGTACCAGTAGTCCGATCAGTGACCTTCTAAGACAAAGTGGGGTCCTGGGATGTCACAATGGGCCCTGGGAACAAAGGGAGTCACCAGGATGTCACAATGGGCCCTGGGGACAAGGGGGGTCCCACCCTGTAACAATGGGCCCTGGGGACAAAGTGGGGCCCTGGGATGTCACAATGGGCCCTGGGGACAAATGGGGTCCTGGGACGTCACAATGGGTCCTGGGGATAAAGGGGGTCCCCAGGATGTCACAATGGGCACTTGAGACAAAGGTGGGGTCCCCATTGTGTCACAATGCGTCCCCATTGACAAGAGGGTTCCCCATGGTGTCACAATGGGCCCTGGGGACAATTGGGGGTCCTGGGATGTCACAATGGGCCCTGAGGACAACAGGGGGTCCCCACGGTGTCAAAATGGGCCCTGGTGACATACGGGGCAGCCCAGGATGTCACAATGGGCCCTGGGGACAAAGAGGGGTCCCCAGGATGTTCACAATGGGCCCTGGAGACAGTGGGGGGTCCAGAAATGTCACAATGGGCCCTGGGGACAAAGGGGGCTCCCCAGGATGTCACAATGGGCTCTGGGGACAAAGGGGGTCCCCACGGTGTCACAATGCACCCTGGGGACAATGGGGGGTCCTGAGACGTCACAATGGGCCCTGGGGACACAGGGGTCCCAAGGATGTGATAATGGGCTCTGGGGACAAGTGGGCTCCCCAGGATGTCACAATGGGCACTGGGGAGAAAGGGGTGGTCCCCATGGTGTCACAATGGGCCCTGGGGACAAAGGGAGGTCCTAGGACGTCACAGTGGGCCCTGGGGACAAAGTGGGGTCCCCTGAATGTCACATTGGGGCCTGCAGACAAAGGGGGGTCCTGGGATGTCACAATGGGCCCCAGTGACAAAGGGGGTCCCCAGGATGTCACAACAGGCCCTGGGGACAAAGAGGGCTCTCCTGAATGTCAAAATGGGCCCTGGGGACAAGGGGGGACCCCAGGATGCAACAACGGGCCCTGGGGACAAAGAGGGGTCCCCTGAATGTCACAAAGGGCCCTGGAGACAAGGGGTGTCCTGGGATGTCACAATGGGCCCCAGTGACAAAGGGCGTCCCTGTGGTGCCAAAATGGGCCCTGGGGACAAAGGGGGTCCCCAGGGTGTCACAATGGGTCCTGGGGACAAAGGGCATCCCCATGGTGCCACAATGGACCCTAGTAACAAACGAGGTCCCCAGGATGTCACAATGGGCCCTGGGGACAAAGATGAGTCCCCTAAATGTCACAATGGGCCCTGGAGACAGAGGGGCTCCCCATGGTGCCACAATGGGCCCTGAGGAAGAAGCGGGGTCGCCAGGATGTCACAATGGGCTCTTGGAAAAATGGAGGGTCCAGGGACGTCACAATGGGCCCTGGGGACAAAGGAGGTCCCCAGTATGTCACAATGACCCCTTGGGACAACGGGGCC
The DNA here is from genome assembly GCF_037038585.1 of Patagioenas fasciata. Taxonomy (NCBI): domain Eukaryota; kingdom Metazoa; phylum Chordata; class Aves; order Columbiformes; family Columbidae; genus Patagioenas; species Patagioenas fasciata. The sequence goes on along the minus strand of NC_092550.1, from coordinate 2,166,000 downwards.
ATTGTGGACATCACAATGGGTCCTGGGAACAAAGTGGGGTCCCCAGGATGTCACAATGGGCCCTGGGGACAAAGGGGGTCCCCAGAATTTCACAATGGACCCTGGGGACAAAGGGAGTCCCCACACTGTCACAATAGGCCCTGGGGACAAAGGGTGTGCCCAGAATGTCACAATGGGTCCTGGGGACAAAGGGGGTCCCCAGGATTTCACAATGGGCCCTGGGGACAAAGGGGGTCCCCATGGTGCCACAATGGACCCTGGGGACAAACGAGGTCCCCAGGATGTCACAATGGGCCCTAGGGACAAAGGGGGGTCCCCAGGATGTCAAAATAGGCCCTGGGGACAAAGGGGGGGCCTAGGACATCACAATGGGCCCTGGGGAGAATGGGGGGTCCTGGGATGTCACAATGAGCCCTGGGCACAATTGGGGGGTCCTTAGATGTCACAACGGGCTCTGGGGACAAAGGGCGTCTCCAGGATGTCACAATGGGCCCTGGGGACAAAGTGGGGTCCTGAAATGTCACAATGGGCTCTGAGGACAACGGGGATTCCAACGGTGTCACAATGGGCCCTTGGGACAAAGGCTGTCCCCTGAATGTCACAATGGGCCCTGGGGACAAAGGGGGTCCCCAAGATGTCACAATGGGTCTGGGGACAATGGGGGGTCCGGGGACGTCACAATGGGCCCTGGTGACAAAGGGGGTCCCCCGGAAGTCACAATGGGCCCTGGGGACAAAGTGAGGTCCTGGGAAGTCACAATGGGCCCCAGTGACAAAGGGGGTCCCAATGGTGCCACAATGGGTCCTGGGGAAAAAGGGCATCCCCAGGATGTCACAATGGGCTCTGGGGACAAGGGGGGGGTCCTGGGACATCACAGTGGGCCATGGGGAACAAGGGGGTCCCCAGGATGTCACAATGGGCTCTGGGGACAAGGGGGGATCCCCATAGTTTTACAATGGGTCCCAGTGACAAGGGTGGTCCCCACGGTGCCACGGTGGGTCCTGGAGACAAGGGGGGTCCCCAGGATGTCACAATGGGCCTTGGGTACAAAGTGGGGTCCTGGGATGTCACATTGGACCACAGTGACAAAAGGGGTCCCCATGGTGTCACAATGGGCCCTGGGGACAAAGGAGGTCCCCACGGTGCCACAACGGGCCAGAGGGACAAGGCGGTCCCCATGATGTCACAATAGGCCCTGGGGACAATGGGAGGTCCTGGGATGTCACAATGAGCCCTGGGGACAAACGGGGGTCCCCATGGTGTCACAATGGGTCACCAGTGACAAGGGGGGTCCCCAGGATGTCACAATGGGCCCTGGGGACAATGGAGGTCCCCATGGTGTATACAATGGGTCCCCAGTGACAAGGGGGGTCCCCAGGATGTCACAATGGGACCTGGGGACAAAGGGGGTCCTGGGACTTCACAATGGGCCCTGCGGACAAGGGCAGGTCCCCAGGATGTCACAATGGGCCCTGGGGACAATTGGGAGGTCCTGGGATGTGACAATGGGCCCTGGAGTCAAAGGGGTGTCCCCATGGTGTCACAATGGGCCCTGGGGACATAGGGGGGTCCTGGGATGTCACAATGGGCACTGGGAATAAAGAGGGGGTCCCCAGGGTGCAACTATGGGCCCTGGGGACAAGAGGGTCCCCAGGATGTCACAATGGGCCCTGAGGACAAGGGCAGGTCCCCATGGTGTCGTAATGGGTCCGCAGTGACGAGGAGGGTCCCCATGGTGTCACAATTGGCCCTGGGGACAACGGGGGTCCCGATGGTGTCACAATGGGCCCTTGGGAAAAAGGCTGTCCCCTAAATGTCACAATGGGCCCTGGGGACAATGGGGGTCCCAAGGATGTCACAATGGGCTCTGGGGACAATGGGGGGTCCGGGGATGTCACAATGGGCCCTGGGGACAAAGAGGGGTCCTGGGACGTCACAATGGGCCCTGGTGACAAAGAGGGGTCCTGGGATGTCACAATGGGCCCTTGGGACAAAGGGGGCTCACCAGAATGTCACAATGGGCTCTGGGGACAAAGGGGTCCCCAGGATGTCACAATGGGCACTGGGGAGAAAGGGGTGGTCCCCATGGTGTCACAATGGGTCCCCAGTGACAAGGGGAGTCCCCAGGATGTCACAATGGGCCCCGGGGATAAAAGGGGTACCCAGGATGCCACAATGGGCCCTGGAGACAACTGGGCGGTCCCCAGGATGTCACAATGGGCCCTGGAAACAATTGGGGTGTCCTGAGATGTCACAATGGGCCCTGGGGACAAAGGGGGATCCTGAGATGTCACAATGGGCCCTGGGGACAAAGGGAGTCCCCACCCTGTCACAATGGGCCCTGGGGACAAAGAGGGTCCCCAGGATGTCACAATGGACCCTGGGGACAAAGGGGGGTCCTGGAACGTCACAGTGGGCCCTGGGGACAAAGGAGGTCCCCAGGATTTCACAATGGGCCATGGGGACAAGGGGTGTCCTGGAATGTCACAATGGGCCCTGGGGACAAAGGGGGTGCCCAGGATTTCACAATAGGCACTGGGGACAAGGGGGTCCCCAGGATGTCACAATGGGCCCTGGGGACAAAGAGCGTCCCCAGCATGTCACAATGGGCTCTGGGGACAATGGGGGGTCCTGGGATGTCACAATGAGCCCTGCAGACAAGGGTGGTACCCACGGTGTCACTATGGGCCCTGGGCACAAGGGGGGGTCCCCATAGTGTCACAATGGACCCTGGGGACAAGTGGGGTCCCCACGATGTCACAATGGGCCCTGGGGACAATGGGGGGTACCCAGGATGTGAGAATGAGTCCTGAGGACAAGGAGGGGTCCCCATGGTGTCACAATAGGCCCTGGGGACAAAGTGGGGTCCTAGAATGTCACAATGGGCCCTGGGGACAAGGGGGTATCCCCATGGTGCCACAATGGGCCCTGGGAGCAAGGGGGTGCCCAGGATGTCACAATGGACCCTGAGGACAAGCAGGGGTCTCCATGGTGTCACAATGGGCCCCCAGTGACAAGGGGGAGTCCCCATGGTGCCACAATACGCCGTGGGGAGAAACGGGTCCCCAGGATGTCACAATGGGCCCTAGGGACAAAGGGGGGTCCGCCGGATGTCACAATGGGCCCTGGGGACCAGGGGGGGTCCTGGGATGTCACAATGGGCCCCAGTGACAAAGTGGGTCCCTATGGTGCCACAATGGGCCCTGGGGACAAAGGGGGTCCCCTGGATGTCACAATGGGCTCTGGAGACACGGAGGATCCCCAGGATGTCACAATGGGCCCTGGGGACAAACGGGGTCCCCACGGTATCAGAATGGGCCCTGGCGACAAAGGGGGGTCCCCTGAATGTCACAATGGGCCCTGGGGACAAGGGGGTGCAGAGGATGTCACAATGGGCCCTGGGGACAAGGGTGGTACCCACAGTGCCATAATGGGCCCTGGGCACAAGTGGATGTCCCCATAGTGTCACAATGGGTCCTGGGGACAAGTGGGGTCCCCAGGATGTCATAATGGGCCCTGGGGACAATGTGGGGTCCTGGGATGTCACAATGGGCCCCAGAGACAAAGGGGGTCCCCCTGAATGTCACAATGGGTCCTGGGGACAATGGGGGGTCCTAGGACGTCAAAATGGGCCCTGGGGACAAGGAGCGATCCCCAGGATGTCACAATGGGCCCTGGGGACTATGGGGGGTCCTGGGATGTCACAATGGGCCCTGGGGATAAGGGGGGGTCCCCAGGATGTCACAGTGTGCCCTGGGTATAAAGAGGCGTCCCTGGAATGTCACAATGGGCCCTGGGGACAAGGGGGTGCCCTGAATGTCACAATGGGCCCTGGAGACAATGGGGGGTCCTGGGACATCACAATGGGCCCGAGTGACAAGGGGGGGTCCCCAGGATGTCACAATGGGCCCTGGGGACAAAGAGGGGTCCCCTGAATGTCACAATGGGCCCTGGGGACAAGGGGGTGCCCTGAATGTCACAATGGGCCCTGGGGACAATGGGGGGTCCTGGGACGTCACAATGGGCCCGAGTGACAAGGGGGGGTCCCCAGGATGTCACAATGGGCCCTGGGGACAATGGCGGGTCCCCTGAATGTCACAATGGGCCCTGGGGACAAGGGGGTGCAGTGGATGTCACAATGGGCCCTGGGGACAATTGGGGGTCCTGGGACGTCACAATGGGCCCTGGGGACTAATGAGGTCCCCACGGTCTCAAAATATGTCCTGGAGACAAAGGGGGGTCCCCTGAATGTCACAATGGGCCCTGGTGACAAGGGGGGATCCCCAGGATGTCACAATGGGCCCTGGGGACAATGGGGGGTCCTGGGACGTCACAATGGGCCCTGCGGACAAGAGGGGGTCCCCAGGATGTCACAATGGGCCCTGGGGACAAAGAGGGGTCCCCTGAATGTCACAATGGGCCCTGGGGACAAGGGGGTGCCGAGGATGTCACAATGGGCCCTGGGGACAATGGGGGTCCTGGGACGTCACAATGGGCCTTGGGGACACAGAGGGGCCCTAGGACGTCACAATCAGCCCTGGGGACAAGGGGGGATCCCCTGAAAGTCACAATGAGACCTGGGAACAGAGGGGGGTCCTGGGACGTCACAATGGGCCCTGGGGACAAGGGGGGTTCTCCAGGATGTCACAATGGGCCCTGGGGACAAAGAGGGGTCCCTAAAGTGTCACAATGGCCCCTGGGGACACAGAGGGGCCCTGGGACGTCACAATCAGCCCTGGGGACAAAGTGGGGTCCTGGGATGTCACAATGGGCCCCAGTGACAAAGGGGGTCCCCATGGTGCCACAATGGGCCGTGGGGACAAAAGGGGTGCCCAGGATGTCACAATGGGCCCTGGGGACCAGGGTGGGTCCTGCGATGTCACAATGGGCCCTGGGGACAAAGGGGGTCCCCTGTATGTCACAATGGGCTCTGGGGACAAAGGGGGGTCCTGCGATGTCACAATGAGCCCTGCGGTCAAGGGTGGTACCCACGGTGTCACAATGGGCCCTGGGAACAAGGGGGGGTCCCCATAGGGTCACAATGGGTCCTGGGGAAAATGGGGTCCCCAGGATGTCACAATGGGCCCTGGGGACAATGGGCGGTCCTGGGATGTCACAATGGGCCCCAGTGACAAAGGGGTTCCCTGAATGTTACAATGGGTCCGGAGGACAATGGGGGGTCCTGGGACGTCACAATAGGCCCTGGGGACAAGGAGGGATCCCCAGGATGTCACAATGGGCCCTGGGGACAAGGGGGGGTCCCCAGGATGTCACAATGTGCCCTGGGTACAAAGAGGCGTCCCCTGAATGTCGCAATGGGCCCTGGGGACAATGGGGGGTCCTAAGACGTCACAATGGGCCCTGGGGACAAGGAGGGATCCCCAGGATGTCACAATGGGCGCTGGGGACAATGGGGGGTCCTGGGACGTCACAATGGGCCCCAGTGACAACGGGGGTCCCCAGGATGTCACAATGGGCCCTGGGGACAAGGGGGTGCAGTGGATGTCACAATGGGCCCTGGGGACAATGGGGGGTCCTGGAATGTCACAATGGGCCTTGGGGACAATGGGAGTCCCCAAGGTGTCAGAACGAGCCCTGGGGACAAAGTGAAATCCTGGAATGTCACAATGGCCCCCAGTGACAAAGGGGTTCCCCACGGTGTCACAATGGGCCCTGGGGACAAAAGGGGTCCCCAGGATTTCACAATAGCACTGGGGACAAAGGGGGGTCATGGGATGTCACAATGGGCCCTGGGGACAAGGGAGATCCCCATGGTGTCACAATAAGCCCTGGGGACAAAGTGGGGTCCTGGGATGTCACAATGGGCTCTGGGGACAACGAGGGTCCCCAGGATGTCACAATGGGCCCTGGAGACAAAGGGGGTCCCCACGGTATCAGAATGGGCCCTGGGGACAAAGGGGGTCCCCTGAATGTCACAATGGGCCCTGGGGACAGTGGGGGGTCCTGGGACGTCTCAATGGGCCCTGGGGACAAGGGGGGGTCCCCAGGATGTCACAATGGGCCCTGGGGACAAAGAGGGGTCCCCTGAATGTCACAATGGGCCCTGGGGACAAGGGGGTGCAGTGGATGTCACAATGGGCCCTGGGGACAATGGGGGGTGTCCAGGATGTGAGAATGAGTCCTGAGGACAAGGGGGGGTCCCCATGGTGTCACAATGGGTCCCCAGTGACAAGGAGGGGTCCCCATGGTGTCACAATAGGCCCTGGGGACAAAGTGGGGTCCAAGAATGTCACAATGGGCCCTGGGGACAAAAGGGGTTGCCATGGTGCCACAATGGGCCCTGGGGTCAAAGGGGGTCCCCATGGTGCTACAATGGCCCTGGGGACAAAGGGGGGTCCTGGGATGTCACAATGGGTCCTGGGGACAAAGGGGGTGTCCCCATGGTGACACAACGGGCCCTGGGAGCAAGGGGGTGGCCAGGATGTCACAATGGGTCCTGCGGAAAATGGGGGGTGCCCAGGATGTCACAATGGACCCTGGGTACAAAGAGGCGTCCCCGGAATGTCACAATGGGCCCTGGGGACAAGGGGGTGCCCTGAATGTCACAATGGGCCCTGGGGACAATGGGGGGTCCTAAGACGTCACAATGGGCCCTGGGGACAAGGAGGGATCCCCAGGATGTCACAATGGGCCCTGGGGACAATGGGGGGTCCTGGGACGTCACAATGGGCCCCAGTGACAAGGGTGGGTCCCCAGGATGTCACAATGGGCCCTGGGGACAAAGAGGGGTCCCCTGAATGTCACAATGGGCCCTGGGGACAAGGGGGTGCAGTGGATGTCACAATGGGCCCTGGGGACAATGGGGGGTCCTGGAATGTCACAGTGGGCCCTGGGGACAATGGGGGTCCCCAGGATGTCACAATGGGCCCTGGGGACAATGGGAGTCCCCAAGGTGTCAGAACGAGCCCTGGGGACAAAGTGGAATCCTGGAATGTCACAATGGCCCCCAGTGACAAAGGGGTTCCCCATGGTGCCACAATGGGCCCTGGGGACAAAAGGGGTCCCCAGGATTTCACAATAGCACTGGGGATAAAGGGGTGTCCTGGGATGTCACAATGGGCCGTGGGGACAAAGGGGGGTCCTGGGATGTCACAATGGGGCCCAGTGACAAAGAGGGTCCTCATGGTGCCACAATGGGCCCTGGGGACAAAGGGGGTCCCCTGGATGTCACAATGGGCTCTGGGTACAAAGAGGCGTCCCTGGAATGTCACAATGGGCCCTGGGGACAAGGGGGTGCCCTGAATGTCACAATGGGCCCTGGGGACAATGGGGGGTCCTGGGACATCACAATGGGCCCGAGTGACAAGGGGGGGTCCCCAGGATGTCACAATGGGCCCTGGGGACAAAGAGGGGTCCCCTGAATGTCACAATGGGTCCTGGGGACAAGGGGGTGCCCTGAATGTCACAATGGGCCCTGGGGACAATGGGGGGTCCTGGGACGTCACAATGGGCCCGAGTGACAAGGGGGGGTCCCCAGGATGTCACAATGGGCCCTGGGGACAATGGCGGGTCCCCTGAATGTCACAATGGGCCCTGGGGACAAGGGGGTGCAGTGGATGTCACAATGGGCCCTGGGGACAATGGGGGGTCCTGGAATGTCACAATGGGCCCTAGGGACAATGGGGGTCCCCAGGATGTCACAATGGGCCCTGGGGACAAGGGGGTGCCCTGAATGTCACAATGGGCCCTGGGGACAATGGGGGGTCCTGGGACATCACAATGGGCCCGAGTGACAAGGGGGGGTCCCCAGGATGTCACAATGGGCCCTGGGGACAAAGAGGGGTCCCCTGAATGTCACAATGGGTCCTGGGGACAAGGGGGTGCCCTGAATGTCACAATGGGCCCTGGGGACAATGGGGGGTCCTGGGACGTCACAATGGGCCCGAGTGACAAGGGGGGGTCCCCAGGATGTCACAATGGGCCCTGGGGACAATGGCGGGTCCCCTGAATGTCACAATGGGCCCTGGGGACAAGGGGGTGCAGTGGATGTCACAATGGGCCCTGGGGACAATGGGGGGTCCTGGAATGTCACAATGGGCCCTAGGGACAATGGGGGTCCCCAGGATGTCACAATGGGCCCTGGGGACAAGGGGGTTCCCCTGGATGTCACAATGGGCTCTGGGGACAAGGAGGGTCCCCAGGATGTCACAATGGGCCCTGGGGACAATGGGGGGTCCCGTGAATGTCACAATGGACCCTAGGGACAAGGGGGTGCCGAGGAGGTCACAATGGGCCCTGGGGACAATGGGGGGTCCTGGGACGTCACAATGGGCCCTGGGGACAAGAGGGGATCCCTAGGATGTCACAATGGGCCCTGGGGACTAATGAGGTCCCCACGGTCTCACAATATGTCCTGGAGACAAAGGGGGGTCCCCTGAATGTCACAATGGGCCCTGGTGACAAGGGGGGATCCCCAGGATGTCACAATGGGCCCTGGGGACAATGGGGGGTCCTGGGACGTCACAATGGGCCCTGGGGACAAGAGGGGGTCCCCAGGATGTCACAATGGGCCCTGGGGACAAGGGGGGGTCCCCAGGATGTCACAATGTGCCCTGGGTACAAAGAGGCGTCCCGTGAATGTCGCAATGGGCCCTGGGGACAATGGGGGGTCCTAAGACGTCACAATGGGCCCTGGGGACAAGCAGGGATCCCCAGGATGTCACAATGGGCCCTGGGGACAATGGGGGGTCCTGGGACGTCCCAATGGGCCCCAGTGACAACGGGGGTCCCCAGGATGTCACAATGGGCCCGGGGGACAAAGAGGGGTCCCCTGAATGTCACAATGGGCCCTGGGGACAAGGGGGTGCAGTGGATGTCACAATGGGCCCTGGGGACAATGGGGGGTCCTGGAATGTCACAATGGGCCTTGGGGACAATGGGGGTCCCCAGGATGTCACAATGGGCCCTGGGGACAATGGGGTTGCCCAGGATGTCACAATGGGCCCTGGGGACAAGGGGGGGTCCCCAGGATGTCACAATGTGCCCTGGGTACAAAGAGGCGTCCCCTGAATGTTGCAATGGGCCCTGGGGACAATGGGGGGTCCTAAGACGTCACAATGGGCCCTGGGGACAAGGAGGGATCCCCAGGATGTCACAATGGGCCCTGGGAGCAAGGGGGTGCCCAGGATGACACAATGGACCCTGAGGACAAGCGGGGGTCTCCATGGTGTCACAATGGGCCCCAGTGACAAAGGGGCTCCCCTGAATGTCACAATAGGTCCTGGGGACAATGGGGGGTGCTGGGACGTCACAATGGGCCCTGGGGACAATGAGGGATCCCCAGGATGTCACAATGGGCCCTGGGGACAAAGAGGGGTCCCCTGAATGTCACAATGGGCTCTGGGGACAATGGGCGGTCCTGGGACGTCACAATGGGCCCTGAGGACAAGGAGGGATCCCCAGGATGTCACAATGGGCCCTGGGGACAATGGGGGGTCGTTAGACGTCACAATGGCCCCTGGGGACAAAGAGGGGTCCCCTGAATGTCACAATGGGCCCTGGGGACAATGGGGGGTCCTGGGACGTCACAATGGGCCCTGGGGACAAGAGGGGGTCCCCTGGATGTCACAATGGGCTCTGGGGACAAGGGGGGTCCTCAGGATGTCACAATGGGCCCTGGGGACAAAGGGGGGTGTCGACGGTGTCACAATGGGCCCCAGTGTCAAAGGGGGTCCCCATGGTGCCACAATGGGCCCTGGAGACAAAGGGGGTCCCTTGGATGTCACAATGGGCTCTGGGGACAAGGAGGGTCCCCAGGATGTCTCAATGGGCCGTGGGGACAAGGAGGGATCCCCAGGATGTCACAATGGGCCCTGGGGACAATGGGGGGTCCTTTGACTTCACAATGGGTCCTGGGGACAAAGAGGGGTCCCCTGAATGTCACAATGGGCCCTGGGGACAATGGGGGGTCCTGGGACGTCACAATGGGCCCCAGTGACAAGAGGGGGTCCCCAGAATGTCACAATGGGCCCTGGGAACAAAGGGGGTCCCCTGAATGTCACAATGGGCCCTGGGGACAAGGGGGTGCCGAGGATGTCACAATGGGCCCTGGGGACAATGGGGGTTCCTGGGACGTCACAATGGGCCCTGGGGACAAGGAGGGATCCCCAGGATGTCACAATGGGCCCTGGGGACAATGGGGGGTCCTGGGACGTCACAATGGGCTCTGGGGACAAGGGGGGGTCCCCAGGATATCACAATGTGCCCTGGGTTTCAAAGAGGCGTCCCCTGAATGTCACAATGGGCCCTGGGGACAATGGGGGGTCCTAAGACGTCACAATGGACCCTGAGGACAAGGAGGGATCCCCAGGATGTCACAATGGGTCCTGGGGACAATGGGGGGTCCTGGGACGTCACAATGGGCCCCAGTGACAAGGGGGGGTCTCCAGGATGTCAGAATGGGCCCTGGGGACAAAGAGGGGTCCCCTGAATGTCACAATGGGCCCTGGGGACAAGGGGGTGCAGTGGATGTCACAATGGGCCCTGGGGACAATGGGGGGTCCTGGAATGTCACAATGGGCCCTGGGGACAAAGGGGATGTCCCCATGGTGCCACAATGGGCCCTGGGAGCAAGGGGGTCCCCAGGATGTCACAATGGGTCCTGGGGACAATGGGAGGTGCCCAAGATGTCACAATGGACCCTGAGGACAAGCAGGGGTCTCCATGGTGTCACAATGGGTCCCCAGTGACAAGGGGGGGTCCCCATGGTGTCACAATGGGCTCTGGGGACAAACGTGGTTCCCCTCAATATCAAAATGGGTCCTGGGGAGAAAGTGGGCTCCTCGGATGTCACAATGGACACTGGGGACAACGGGAGGTCCTGGGACGTCACAATGGGCCCTGGGGACAAAGTTGGTCCCCACGATGTCTCAATGAGCCCCAGTGACAAAGGGGGGTACCCAGGATGTCACAATGGGCCGTGGGGACAATGAGGGGTCCTGGGACATCACAATGTGTCCTGGGGACAAGGGGGGGACCCCTGAATGTCACAATGGGCCCTGGGGACAATGTGGGGTCCTGGGATGTCACAATGGGCCCCAGTGACAAAGGGGGTCCCCTGAATGTCACAATGGGCCCTGGGGACAATGGGGGATCCTGGGACGTCAGAATGGGCCCTGGGGACACGGAGGGATCCCCAGGATGTCACAATGGGCCCTGGGGACAAGGAGGGATCCCCAGGATGTCACAATGGGCTCTAGGGACAATGGCGGGTCCTGGGAAGTCACAATGGGCCCTGGGGACAAGGGGGCGGGTCCCCTGAATGTCACGATGGGCCCTGGGGAGAAAGGGGGTCCCCAGGATGTCAAAATGGGCCTTGGGGACAAAGTGGGGTTCTTGGATATCACAATGTGACACAGTGACAAAGGGGGTCCCCATGGTGCCGCAATGAGCCCTGGGGACAAAGGGAGGTCCCTAGGATGTCACAATGGGCCCTTGGGACAATGGGGTTCCTGGGATGTCACAATGGGTCCCCAGTGACAAAGGGGGTCCCCAGGATGTCTCAATGGGCCCTGAGGACAATGGGAGGTCCCCATGGTGTCACAAAGGGTCCCCAGTGACAAGGGAGGTCCCCACGGTGCCAGGATGGGTCCTGCGGACAAGGAGGTCCCCAGGATGTCACCATGGGCCCTGGGGACAAAGGGGGTCCCCAGGATGTCACAATGGGCACTGGGGACAAAGAGACTCCCCAGGATGTCACAATGGGACCTGGGGACAAGGGGGTCCCCAGGAACTCACAATGGGCTCTGGGGACAATGGAGGTTCCCCAGGATGTTCACAATAGGCCCTGAGGACAAGGGGTGGTCCCCATGGTGTCACAATGGGTCCCCAGTGACAAGGGGGTCCCCAAGGTGTCACAATGGGCCCTGGGAACAATGGGGGGTCCTGGGACGTAACAATAGGCCCTAGGGACAAAGGGGGTCCCCACGGTGTTACTATGGTCCCGGGTGACAAAGGGGGATGCCCAGAATGTCACAATGGGCCCTGAGGACAAGGAGGGGTCTCCATGGTGTCACAATGGGTCCCCAGTGACAAGGAGGGTCCCCATGGTGTCACGATGGGTCCTGGGGACAAGGGGGTCCCCAGGATGTAAGAATGAACCCTGGGGACAATGGGGGGTCCTGGGACGTCACAATGGGTCCTGGGGACAAAGGGTGTCTCCAGGATGTCACAATGGGCTCTGGGGACAATGCAGGGTCCTGGGACGTCACAATGGGTCCTTAGGACAAAGAGGGGTCCCCTGAATGTCACAATGGGCCCTGGGGACAATGGGGGGGTCCTGGGACGTCACAATGGGCCCTGGGGACAAGCAGGGATCCCCAGGATGTCACAATGGGCCCTGGGGACAATGGGGGGTCCTGGGACGTCACAATGGGCCCTGGGGACAAGGGGGGGTCCCCAGGATGTCACAATGGGCCCTGGGGACAAAGAGGTGTCCCCTGAATGTCACAATGGGCCCTGGGGACAAGGGGGTGCAGGGGATGTCACAATAGGCCCTGGGGACAATGGGGGGTCCTGGGACGTCACAATGGGCCCTGGGGACAAGGAGGGATCCCCAGGATGTCACAATGGGCCCTGGGGACAATGGGGGGTCCCAGGACATCACAATGGGCCCGGGGAACAAGGGGGGATCCCCTGAAAGTCACAATGAGCCTTGGGAGCAGAGGGGGCTCCCCAGGACGTCACAATGGGCCCTGGGGACAAGGAGGGATCCCCAGGATGTCACAATGGGCCCTGGGGACAAAGAGGGGCCCTACAACGTCACAATCAGCCCTGGGTACAAGGGGGGATCCCCTGAAAGTCACAATGAGCCTTGGGAGCAGAGGGGGCTCCCCAGGACGTCACAATGGGCCCTGGGAACAATGGGGGTCCCTTGAAGGTCACAATGGGCCCTGGGGACAATGGTGGGTCCCCTGAATGTCAAAATGGGCCCTGGAGACAAAGGGGGGTCCGCAGGATGTCACAATGGGCACTGGGGACAAAGGGGAGGTCCCCATGGTGTCACAATGGGCCCAAGTGACAAGGAGGGTCCCCACGTTACCACTATGGGTCCTGGGGACAAGGGGGTCCCCCAGATGTCACAATGGGCCGTGGGGACAATGGGGTTGCCCAGGATGTCACAATGGACCCTGGGGACAAAGGGGGATCCCCAGGATGTCACAATGGGCCCTGGGGACCAGGGGGGTCCTGCGATGTCACAATGGGCCCTGGGGACAATGGAGTTGCCCAGGATGTCACAATGGACCCTGGGGACAAAGAGGGATCCCCAGGATGTCACAATGGGCCCTGGGGACCAGGGGGGTCCTGCGATGTCACAATGGGCCCTGGGGAGAAAGGGGGTCCCCTGGATGTCACAATGGGCTCTGGGGACAAGGAGGGTCCCCAGGATGTCACAATGACCCCTGCGGACAAGGGGGGTGTCGATGGTGTCACAATGGGCCCTGGGAACAAGGGGGGGTCCCCATAGTGTCACAATGGGTCCTGGGGACAAGTGGGGTCCCCAGGATGTCACAATGGGTCCTGGGGACAATGTGGAGTCCTGGGATGTCACAATGGGCCCCAGTGACAAAGGGGTTCCCCATGGTGCCACAATGGCCCCTGGGGACAAAGGGGGTCCCCAGGATTTGACAATAGCACTGGGGACAAATGGGGGTCATGGGATGTCACAGTGGGCCCTGGGGACAAGGGAGGTCCCCATGGTGTCACAATAAGCCCTGGGGACAAAGTGGGGTGCTGGGATGTCACAATGGGCCCCAGTGACAAAAGGGGGTCCCCATGGTGCCACAATGGGCCGTGGGGACCAGGGGGGGTACTGCGATGTCACAATGGGCCCTGGGGATAAAGGGGGTCCCCTGGATGTCACAATGGGCTCTGGGGACAAGGAGTGTCCCCAGGATGTCACAATGGGCCCTGGGGACAAACGGGGGTGTCGACGGTGTCAAAATGGGTCCTGGGGACAAAGGGCGTCCCCAGGATGTCACAATATGCCCTGGGGACAAAGGGGGTCCCCACGGTATCAGAATGGGCCCTGGGGACAAAGGGGGGTCCCCTGAATGTCACAATGGGCCCTGGGGACAATGGGGGTCCTGGGATGTCACAATGAGCCCTGCGGACAAGGGTGGTACCCACAGTGTCATAATGGGCCCTGGGCACAAGGGGTGGTCCCCATAGTGTCACAATGGGTCCTGGGGACAAGTGGGGTCCCCAGGATGTCACAATAGGTCCTGGGGACAATGTGGGGTCCTGGGATGTCACAATGGGCCCCAGTGACAAAGGGGGTCCCCTGAATGTCACAATGGGTCCTGGGTACAATGTGGGGTCCTGGGACGTCACAATGGGCCCTGGGGACAAGGAGGGATCCCCAAAATGTCACAATGGGCCCTGGGGACAATGGGGGGTCCTGGGACGTCACAATGGCCCCAGTGACAAGAGGGGGTCCCCAGGATGTCACAATGGGCCCTGAGGACAAAGAGGGGTCCCATGAATGTCACAATGGGCCCTGGGGACAAGGGCGTGCCGAGGATGTCACAATGGGCCCTGGGGACAATGGGGGGTCCTGGAATGTGACAATAGGCACTGGGGACTATGGGGGTTCCCAGGATGTCACTATGGGCCTTGGGGACAATAGGAGGTTCTGGGATGTCACAATGGGCCCTGGGGACAATGGGGGGTACCCAGGATGTGAAAATGAGTCCTGAGGACATGGGGGGGTCCCCAGGATGTCACAATGGGTCCCCAGTGACAAGGAGGGGTCCCCATGGTGTCACAATAGGCCCTGGGGACAATGGGGTCCCCTGAATGTCACAATGGGCCCTGGGAACAAAAGTGGTTGCCATGGTGCCACAAGGGGCCCTGGGGTCAAAGGCGGTCCCCATGGTGCTGAAATGGGCCCTGGGAGCAAGGGGGTGGCCAGGATGTCACAATGGGTCCCGGGGACAATGGGGGGTGCCCAGGATGTCACAATGGACCCTGAGGACAAGGGGGGGTCTCCATGGTGTCACAATGGGTCCCCAGTGACAAGGGGGGGTCCCCATGGTGCCACAATGAGCCCTGGGGACAAAGGGAGGTCCCTACGATGTCACAATGGGCCCTGGGGACTAATGAGGTCCCCACGGTGTCACAATGCGTCCTGGAGAAAAAGGGGGGTCCCCAGGATGTTACAATGGGCTCTTGGCACAATGGGGTTCCTGGGATGTCACAATGGGTCCCCAGTGACAAAGGGGGTCCCCAGGATGTCTCAATGGGCCCTGAGGACAATGGGAGGTCCCCATGGTGTCACAAAGGGTCCCCAGTGACAAGGGAGGTCCCCACGGTGCCACTATGGGTCCTGGGGACAAGGAGGTCCCCAGGATGCCACAATGGGCCCTGGGGATAAAGGGGGTCCCCAGGATGCCACAATGGGACCTGGGGACAAGGGGCTCCACAGGATCTCACAATGGGCTCTGGGGACAATGGAGGTTCCCCAGGATGTTCACAATAGGCCCTGAGGACAAGGGGTGGTCCCCATGGTGTCACAATGGGCCCTGGGGACAATGGGGGTCCTGGGACGTAACAATAGGCCCTGGGGAGAAGGGGGGGTCCCCTGAATGTCACAATGGCCCCTGGGGAGAAAGGGGGTCCCCAGGATGTCAAAATGGGCCATGGGGACAAAGTGGGGTTCTGGGATATCACAATGTGCCACAGTGACAAAGGGGGTCCCCATGGTGCCACAATGAGCCCTGGGGACAAAGGGAGGTCCCTAGGATGTCACAATGGTCCCCGGGGACTAATGAGGTCCCCACGGTGTCACAATGCGTCCTGGAGACAAAGGGGGGTCCCCTGGATGTCACAATGGGCCCTTGG
This sequence comes from Patagioenas fasciata, assembly GCF_037038585.1. Taxonomy (NCBI): domain Eukaryota; kingdom Metazoa; phylum Chordata; class Aves; order Columbiformes; family Columbidae; genus Patagioenas; species Patagioenas fasciata. The sequence continues at coordinate 2,150,139 of NC_092550.1, read as the reverse complement.
GACAATGGGGTTCCTGGGATGTCGCAATGGGTCCCCAGTGACAAAGGGGGTCCCCAATATGTCTCAATGGGCACTGAGGACAATGGGAGATCCCCAGGATGTCACAATGGGCCCTGGCGACAATGGGGGGTCCTGGGACGTCACAATGGGCCCTGGGGACAAAGGGGGTCCCCTGAATGTCACAATGGGCCCTGGGGACAAAGGGGGTCCCCTGAATGTCACAATGGGCCCTGGGGAAAATGTGGGGTCCTGGGACATCACAATGGGCCCTGGGGACAAAGGGGGTCCCCAGGATGTCACAATGGGCCCTGGGGACAAAGAGGCTCCCCAGGATGTCACAATGGGACCTGGGGACAAGGGGGTCCACAGGACTAACAGTGGGCTCTGGGGACAATGGAGGTTCCCCAGGATGTTCACAATAGGCCCTGAGGACAAGGGGTGGTCCCCAAGGTGTCACAATGGGCCCTGGGGACAATGGGGGTCCCGGGACGGAATAATAGGCCCTGGGGACAAGGGGGGTCCCCACAGTGTCACAATGGGCCCTGGGGACAAAGGGGGTCCCCACGGTGTTACAATGGTCCCGGGGGACAAAGGGGGATGCCCAGGATGTCACAATGGGCCCTGAGGACAAGGAGGGCTCCCCAGGGGGTCGGAATGGGTCCCCAGTGACAAGGAGGGTCCCCATGGTGTCACGATGGGTCCTGGGGACAAGGGGGTCCCCAGGATGTAACAATGGACCCTGGGGACAATGGGGGGTCCTGGGACGTCACAATGGGCCCTGGAGACAAAGGGGGTCCCCAGGATGTCACAATGAGCCCTGGGGACAATGTGGGGTCCTGGGACGTCACAATGGGCCCCAGTGACAAAGGGGGTCCCCAGGATGTCACAATGGGCCCTGGGGACAATCTGGGGTCCTGGGACGTCACAATGGGCCCTGGGGACAAGCAGGGATCCCCAGGATGTCACAATGGGCCCTGGGGACAATGGGGGGTCCTGGGACGTCACAATGGGCCCTGGGGACAAGAGGGGGTCCCCAGGATGTCACAATGGGCCCTGGGGACAAAGAGGGGTCCCCTGAATATCACAATGGGCCCTGGGGACAAGGGGGTGCCGAGGATGTCACAATGGGCCCTGGGGACAAGGGGGGGTCCCCAGGATGTCACAATGGGCCCTGGGGACAAAGAGGGGTCTCTAAAGTGTCACAATGGGCCCTGGGGACACAGAGGGGCCCTAGGACATCACAATCAGCCCTGGGGACAAGGGGGGGGTCCCCTGAAAGTCACAATGAGCCCTGGGAACAGAGGGGGTCCCCAGGACGTCACAATGGGCCCTGGGAACAATGGGGGTCCCTTGAAGGTCACAATGGGCCCTGGGGACAATGGTGGGTCCCCTGAATGTCAAAATGGGCCCTGGGGACAAAGGGGGCGTCCCCATGGTGTCACAATGGGCCCAAGTGACAAGGAGGGCCCCACGGTGCCACGATGGGTCCTGGGGACAAGGGGGTCCCCTAGATGTCACAATGGGCCGTGGGGACAATGGGGTTGCCCAGGATGTCACAATGGACCCTGGGGACAAAGGGGGATCCCCAGGATGTCACAATGGGCCCTGGGGACAATGGGAGTGCCCAAGGTGTCAGAACGAGCCCTGGGGACAAAGTGGAATCCTGGAATGTCACAATGGCCCCCAGTGACAAAGGGGTTCCCCATGGTGCCACAATGGGCCCTGGGCACAAAGGGGGTCCCCAGGATTTCACAATAGCACTGGGGACAAAGGGGGTTCACGGGATGTCACAATGGGCCCTGGGGACAAGGGAGGTCCCCATGGTGTCACAATAAGCCCTGGGGACAAAGTGGGGTCCTGGGATGTCACAATGGGCCCCAGTGACAAAGGGGGTCCCCATGGTGCCACAATGGGCCGTAGGGACAAAAGGGGTCCGCAGGATGTCACAATGGGCCCTGGGGACCAGGGGGGGTCCTGCGATGTCACAATGGGCCCTGGGGACAAAGGGGGTCCCCTGGATGTCACAATGGGCTCTGGGGACAAGGGTGGTACCCACGGTGTCACAATGGGCCCTGGGAACAAGGCGGGGTGCCCATAGTGTCACAATGGGTCCTGGGGACAAGTGGGGTCCCCAGGATGTCACAATGGACCCTGGGGACAATGTGGGGTCCTGGGATGTCACAATGGGCCCTGGGGACAAGGGGGGGTCCCCAGGATGTCACAATGTGCCCTGGGTACAAAGAGGCGTCCCCTGAATGTCGCAATGGGCCCTGGGGACAATGGGGGGTCCTGGGATGTCACAATGGGCCCTGGGGCCAAACAGGGATCCCCAGGATGTCACAATGGGCCCTGGGGACAATGGGGGGTCCTGGGAACGTCACAATGGGCCCCAGTGATAAGGGGGCATCCCCAGGATGTCATAATGGGCCCTGGGGACCAGAGGGGTCCTTCGATATCACAATGGGCCCTGGGGACAAAGGGGGTCCCCTGGATGTCACAATGGGCCCTGGGGACAAAGGGGGGTCCTGGGATGTCACAATGGGCCCCAGTGACAAAGGGGCCCCCTGAATGTCACAATGGGTCCTGGGGACAATGGGGGGTCCTGGGACGTCACAATGGGCCCTGGGGACAAAGAGGCGTCCCCGGAATGTCACAATGGGCCCTGGGGACAAGGGGGTGCCCTGAATGTCACAATGGGCCCTGGGGACAAGTGGGGTCCTATGACGTCACAATGGGCCCTGGGAACAAGGAGGGATCCTGGGACGTCACAATGGGCCCCAGTGACAAGGGGGGGTTCCCAGGATGTCACAATGGGCCCTGGGGACAAAGAGAGGTCCCCAGGATGTCACAATGGGCCCTGGGGACAATGGGGGGTCCTAAGGCGTCACAATGAACCCTGGGGACAACGGGGGGTCCTGGGACGTCACAATGGGCCCCAGTGACAAGGGGGGGTCCCCAGGATGTCACAATGGGCCCTGGGGACAAAGAGGGGTCCCCTGAATGTCACAATGGGCCCTGGGGACAAGGGGGTGCAGTGGATGTCACAATAGGCCCTGGGGACAATGGGGGGTCCTGGAATGTCACAATGGGCCCTGGGGACAATGGGGGTCCCCAGGATGTCACAATGGGCCCTGGGGACAATAGGAGGTTCTGGGATGTCACAATGGGCCCTGGGGACAATGAGGGTCCCCAGGATGTCACAATGGGCCCTGGGGACAATGGGGGGTCCCCAGGATGTCACAATGGGCCCTGGGGACAAAGAGGGGTCTCTAAAGTGTCACAATGGGCCCTGGGGACACAGAGGGGCCCTAGGACATCACAATCAGCCCTGGGGACAAGGGGGGGGTCCCCTGAAAGTCACAATGAGCCCTGGGAACAGAGGGGGTCCCCAGGACGTCACAATGGGCCCTGGGAACAATGGGGGTCCCTTGAAGGTCACAATGGGCCCTGGGGACAATGGTGGGTCCCCTGAATGTCAAAATGGGCCCTGGGGACAAAGGGGGGTCGCAGGATGTCACAATGGGCACTGGGGACAAAGGGGGCGTCCCCATGGTGTCACAATGGGCCCAAGTGACAAGGAGGGCCCCACGGTGCCACGATGGGTCCTGGGGACAAGGGGGTCCCCTAGATGTCACAATGGGCCGTGGGGACAATGGGGTTGCCCAGGATGTCACAATGGACCCTGGGGACAAAGGGGGATCCCCAGGATGTCACAATGGGCCCTGGGGACAATGGGAGTGCCCAAGGTGTCAGAACGAGCCCTGGGGACAAAGTGGAATCCTGGAATGTCACAATGGCCCCCAGTGACAAAGGGGTTCCCCATGGTGCCACAATGGGCCCTGGGCACAAAGGGGGTCCCCAGGATTTCACAATAGCACTGGGGACAAAGGGGGTTCACGGGATGTCACAATGGGCCCTGGGGACAAGGGAGGTCCCCATGGTGTCACAATAAGCCCTGGGGACAAAGTGGGGTCCTGGGATGTCACAATGGGCCCCAGTGACAAAGGGGGTCCCCATGGTGCGACAATGGGCCGTAGGGACAAAAGGGGTCCGCAGGATGTCACAATGGGCCCTGGGGACCAGGGGGGGTCCTGCGATGTCACAATGGGCCCTGGGGACAAAGGGGGTCCCCTGGATGTCACAATGGGCTCTGGGGACAAGGGTGGTACCCACGGTGTCACAATGGGCCCTGGGAACAAGGCGGGGTGCCCATAGTGTCACAATGGGTCCTGGGGACAAGTGGGGTCCCCAGGATGTCACAATGGACCCTGGGGACAATGTGGGGTCCTGGGATGTCACAATGGGCCCTGGGGACAAGGGGGGGTCCCCAGGATGTCACAATGTGCCCTGGGTACAAAGAGGCGTCCCCTGAATGTCGCAATGGGCCCTGGGGACAATGGGGGGTCCTGGGATGTCACAATGGGCCCTGGGGCCAAACAGGGATCCCCAGGATGTCACAATGGGCCCTGGGGACAATGGGGGGTCCTGGGAACGTCACAATGGGCCCCAGTGATAAGGGGGCATCCCCAGGATGTCATAATGGGCCCTGGGGACCAGAGGGGTCCTTCGATATCACAATGGGCCCTGGGGACAAAGGGGGTCCCCTGGATGTCACAATGGGCCCTGGGGACAAAGGGGGGTCCTGGGATGTCACAATGGGCCCCAGTGACAAAGGGGCCCCCTGAATGTCACAATGGGTCCTGGGGACAATGGGGGGTCCTGGGACGTCACAATGGGCCCTGGGGACAAAGAGGCGTCCCCGGAATGTCACAATGGGCCCTGGGGACAAGGGGGTGCCCTGAATGTCACAATGGGCCCTGGGGACAAGTGGGGTCCTAAGACGTCACAATGGGCCCTGGGAACAAGGAGGGATCCTGGGACGTCACAATGGGCCCCAGTGACAAGGGGGGGTTCCCAGGATGTCACAATGGGCCCTGGGGACAAAGAGAGGTCCCCAGGATGTCACAATGGGCCCTGGGGACAATGGGGGGTCCTAAGACGTCACAATGAACCCTGGGGACAACGGGGGGTCCTGGGACGTCACAATGGGCCCCAGTGACAAGGGGGGGTCCCCAGGATGTCACAATGGGCCCTGGGGACAAAGAGGGGTCCCCTGAATGTCACAATGGGCCCTGGGGACAAGGGGGTGCAGTGGATGTCACAATAGGCCCTGGGGACAATGGGGGGTCCTGGAATGTCACAATGGGCCCTGGGGACAATGGGGGTCCCCAGGATGTCACAATGGGCCCTGGGGACAATAGGAGGTTCTGGGATGTCACAATGGGCCCTGGGGACAATGAGGGTCCCCAGGATGTCACAATGGGCCCTGGGGACAAAGAGGGGTCTCTAAAGTGTCACAATGGGCCCTGGGGACACAGAGGGGCCCTAGGACATCACAATCAGCCCTGGGGACAAGGGGGGGGTCCCCTGAAAGTCACAATGAGCCCTGGGAACAGAGGGGGTCCCCAGGACGTCACAATGGGCCCTGGGAACAATGGGGGTCCCTTGAAGGTCACAATGGGCCCTGGGGACAGTGGTGGGTCCCCTGAATGTCAAAATGGGCCCTGGGGACAAAGGGGGGTCGCAGGATGTCACAATGGGCACTGGGGACAAAGGGGGCGTCCCCATGGTGTCACAATGGGCCCAAGTGACAAGGAGGGCCCCACGGTGCCACGATGGGTCCTGGGGACAAGGGGGTCCCCTAGATGTCACAATGGGCCGTGGGGACAATGGGGTTGCCCAGGATGTCACAATGGACCCTGGGGACAAAGGGGGATCCCCAGGATGTCACAATGGGCCCTGGGGACAATGGGAGTGCCCAAGGTGTCAGAACGAGCCCTGGGGACAAAGTGGAATCCTGGAATGTCACAATGGCCCCCAGTGACAAAGGGGTTCCCCATGGTGCCACAATGGGCCCTGGGGACAAAAGGGGTCCCCAGGATTTCACAATAGCACTGGGGACAAAGGGGGTTCACGGGATGTCACAATGGGCCCTGGGGACAAGGGAGGTCCCCATGGTGTCACAATAAGCCCTGGGGACAAAGTGGGGTCCTGGGATGTCACAATGGGCCCCAGTGACAAAGGGGGTCCCCATGGTGCGACAATGGGCCGTAGGGACAAAAGGGGTCCGCAGGATGTCACAATGGGCCCTGGGGACCAGGGGGGGTCCTGCGATGTCACAATGGGCCCTGGGGACAAAGGGGGTCCCCTGGATGTCACAATGGGCTCTGGGGACAAGGGTGGTACCCACGGTGTCACAATGGGCCCTGGGAACAAGGCGGGGTGCCCATAGTGTCACAATGGGTCCTGGGGACAAGTGGGGTCCCCAGGATGTCACAATGGACCCTGGGGACAATGTGGGGTCCTGGGATGTCACAATGGGCCCTGGGGACAAGGGGGGGTCCCCAGGATGTCACAATGTGCCCTGGGTACAAAGAGGCGTCCCCTGAATGTCGCAATGGGCCCTGGGGACAATGGGGGGTCCTGGGATGTCACAATGGGCCCTGGGGCCAAACAGGGATCCCCAGGATGTCACAATGGGCCCTGGGGACAATGGGGGGTCCTGGGAACGTCACAATGGGCCCCAGTGATAAGGGGGCATCCCCAGGATGTCATAATGGGCCCTGGGGACCAGAGGGGTCCTTCGATATCACAATGGGCCCTGGGGACAAAGGGGGTCCCCTGGATGTCACAATGGGCCCTGGGGACAAAGGGGGGTCCTGGGACGTCACAATGGGCCCTGGGGACAAAGAGGCGTCCCCGGAATGTCACAATGGGCCCTGGGGACAAGGGGGTGCCCTGAATGTCACAATGGGCCCTGGGGACAAGTGGGGTCCTAAGACGTCACAATGGGCCCTGGGAACAAGGAGGGATCCTGGGACGTCACAATGGGCCCCAGTGACAAGGGGGGGTTCCCAGGATGTCACAATGGGCCCTGGGGACAAAGAGAGGTCCCCAGGATGTCACAATGGGCCCTGGGGACAATGGGGGGTCCTAAGACGTCACAATGAACCCTGGGGACAACGGGGGGTCCTGGGACGTCACAATGGGCCCCAGTGACAAGGGGGGGTCCCCAGGATGTCACAATGGGCCCTGGGGACAAAGAGGGGTCCCCTGAATGTCACAATGGGCCCTGGGGACAAGGGGGTGCAGTGGATGTCACAATAGGCCCTGGGGACAATGGGGGGTCCTGGAATGTCACAATGGGCCCTGGGGACAATAGGAGGTTCTGGGATGTCACAATGGGCCCTGGGGACAATGGGGGTCCCCAGGATGTCACAATGGGCTCTGGGGACAATGGGGGGTGCTCAGGATGTGAGAATGAGTCCTGAAAAGAAGGGGGGGTCCCCATGGTGTCATAATGGGTCCCCAGTGACAAGGAGGGGTCCCCATGGTGTCACAATAGGCCCTGGGGACAAAGTGGGGTCCTAGAATGTCACAATGGGCCCTGGGGCAAAAGGGGTTGCCATGGTGCCACAATGGGCCCTGGGGTAAAAGGGGGTCCCCATGGTGCTAAAATGGGCCCTGGGGACAAAGCGGGGTCCTGGGATGTCACAATGGTTCCTGGGGACAAAGGTGATGTCCTCATGGTGCCATAATGGGCCCTGGGAGCAAGGGGGTCCCCAGGATGTCACAATAGGTCCTGGGGACAATGGGAGGTGCCCAAGATGTCACAATGGACCTGAGGACAAGCGGGGGACTCCATGGTGTCACAATGGGCCCCCAGTGACAAGGGGGGGTCCCCATGGTGTCACAATGGGTCCTGGGGTCAATGGGAGGTGCCCAAGATGTCACAATGGACCCTGAGGACAAGCGGGGGTCTCCATGCCCGACAGATCCTGACAGGGCCCGAGCAAACCTGACAGGGCCCGACGGAGCCCGACAGGGCACGAGCATACCCGACAGGGCCTGACGGAGCCTGACAGGGAACGAAGGAGCCCGACAGGCCCCGAGCAAACCCGACAGGGCCCGACAGAGCCCAACAGGACCCAAGCAAACCCGACAGGGCCCGAGCAAACCCGACAGGGTTCGACAAAGCCTGACAGGGCTCGATGGAGCCCGACAGGGCCCGAGGAAACCCGACAAGGCCCGACGGAGCCTGACAGGGCCCGAGCAAACCCGACAGGGCTCGACGGAGCCTTACAGGGCCCGAGCAAACCCGACAGGGCCCGAGCAAACCTGACAGGGCACGAAGGAGCCCGACAGGGCCCGAGCAAACCCGACAAGGCCCAACGGATCCCGACAGGGCCTGAGCAAACCTGACAGGGCCCGACGGAGCCCGACAGGGCACGAGCAAACCCGACAGGGCCTGACGGAGCCTGACAGGGCCTGAGCAAACCCGACAGGGCCCGAGCAAATCTGACAGGGCCCGACGGAGCCCGACAGGACGCGGGCAAACCCGACAGGTCCCGAGCAAACCCGACAGGGCCTGACAAGGCCTGACAGGGCCCGAGCAAACCCGACAGGGCCCGAGCAAACCTGATAGGGCACGAAGGAGCCCGACAGGGCCCGAGCAAACCCGACAGGGCCCGACAAGGCCCGACAGGGCCCGAGCAAACCTGACACGTCCTGACAAAGCCTGACAGGGCCCGACGGAGCCCGCCAGGGCCCGAGCAAACCCGACAGAGCCCGACGGAGCCTGACAGGGCTCAGTGGAGTCCGACAGGGCCCAAGGAAACCCGACAGGGCCCGACGGAATCCGACAGGGCCTGAGCAAACCCGACAGGGCCCGAGCAAAACCGACAGAGCCCGAAGGAGCCTGACAAGGCCCGAGAAAACCTGACAGGGCTTGACGGAGCCCGACAGGGCCCGAGCACACATGACAGGGTCCGACGAAGCCTGACAGGGCTTCAGAAAACCCGACAGGGCCCGAGCAAGCTGACAGGGCCCAACGGAGCCTGACAGGGCCCGAGCAAACCCGACAGGGCCTGACGGAGCCCGACAGGGCCCGAGCAAACCCGACAGGACCCGATGGAGCCCGACAGGGCTCGAGCAAACCCGACAGGGCCTGAGCAAATCCGACAGGGCCCGACGGAGCCCGACAGGGCGCGAGCAAACCCGACAGAGGCTGACAAGGCCCGACAGGGCCTGAGCAAACCCGACAGGACCCGCCAAAGCCTGATAGCGTCCGATGGAGCCCGACAGGGCCCGAGCAAACCCGACAGGGCCCGAGCAAACCTGACAGGGCTCGATGGAGCCCAAGAGGGCCCGAGGAAACCCGACAGGGCGCGACGGAGCCTGACAGGGCCCGAGCAAACCCGACAGGGTTCGACGGAGCCCGACAGGGCCCGAGCAAACCCGACAGGGTCCGACGAAGCCTGACAGGGCTTCAGCAAACCCGACAGGGCCCGAGCAAACCCGACAGGGCCCGAGCAAACCCGACAGGGCCAGACGGAGCCCGACAGGGCCCGAGGAAACCAGACAGGGCCCGACAGAGCCCGACAGGGCGCGACAGAGCCCGACAGGGCCCGAGCAAACCCGACAGGGTTTGACAAAGCCTGACAGGGCTTGATGGAGCCCGACAGGGCCCGAGGAAACCCGACAGGGCCCGACGGAGCCTGACAGAGCCCGAGCAAACACGACAGGGCTCGACGGAGCCCGATAGGGCCCGAGCAAACCCGACAGGGCCTGACGGAGCCCGACAGGGCCTGACGGAGCCCAACAGGGCCCGAGCAAACCCGAAAGGGCCCGACGAAGCCTGACAGGGCTCGATGGAGCCCGACAGGGCCCGAGGAAACCCGACAGGGCCCGACGGAGCCCGATAGGGCCCGAGCAAACCCGACAGGGCCCGATGGAGCCCGACAGGGCTCGAGCAAACCCGACAGGGTCCGACGAATCCTGACAGGGCTTCAGCAAACCCGACATGGCCCGAGCAAACCCGACAGGGCCCGACAGAGCCCGACAGAGCCCGAGGAAACCAGACAGGGCCCGATGGAGCCCGACAGGGCCCGAGCAAACCCGACAGGGCCCGACAGAGCCCGACAGGGCCCGAGCAAACCCGAAAGGGCCCGACAGAGCCTGACAGGGCTCGATGGAGCCAGACAGTGCCCGAGGAAACCCGACAGGGTCTGATTGAACCTGATAGAGCCCGAGCAAACCCGACAGGGCCTGACGGAGCCTGACAGGGCCCGGGCAAACCCGACAGGGCACGCTGGAGCCCGACAGAGCCCGAGCAAACCCGACAGGGCCCAACAAGGCCCGACAGGGCCCGAGCAAACCTGACACGTCCTGACAAAGCCTGACAGGGCCCGACGGAGCCCGCCAGGGCCCGAGCAAACCCGACAGAGCCCGACGGAGCCTGACAGGGCTCAGTGGAGTCCGACAGGGCCCAAGGAAACCCGACAGGGCCCGACGGAATCCGACAGGGCCTGAGCAAACCCGACAGGGCCCGAGCAAAACCGACAGAGCCCGAAGGAGCCTGACAAGGCCCGAGAAAACCTGACAGGGCTTGACGGAGCCCGACAGGGCCCGAGCACACATGACAGGGTCCGACGAAGCCTGACAGGGCTTCAGAAAACCCGACAGGGCCCGAGCAAGCTGACAGGGCCCAACGGAGCCTGACAGGGCCCGAGCAAACCCGACAGGGCCTGACGGAGCCCGACAGGGCCCGAGCAAACCCGACAGGACCCGATGGAGCCCGACAGGGCTCGAGCAAACCCGACAGGGCCTGAGCAAATCCGACAGGGCCCGACGGAGCCCGACAGGGCCCGAGCAAACCCGAAAGGGCCCGACGGAGCCTGACAGGGCTCGATGGAGCCCGACAGGGCCCGAGGAAACCCGACAGGGCCCCACGGAGCCCGATAGGGCCCGAGCAAACTCGACAGGGCCTGATGGAGCCTGACAGGGCCCGGGCAAACCCGACAGGTCACGCTGGAGCCCGACAGAGCCCGAGCAAACCCGACAGGGCCCGACAAGGCCCGACAGGGCCCGAGCAAACCTGACAGGACCTGACAAAGCCTGACAGGGCCCGACGGAGCCCGACAGGGCCTGAGCAAACCTGAAAGAGCCCGACGGAGCCTGACAGGGCTCGATAGAGTCCGACAGGGCCCGAGGAAACCCAACAGGGCCCGACGGAACCCAAGAGGGCCCGACGGAACCCGAGAGGGCCCGAGGGAATCCCACAGGGCCCGACGGAGACTGACAGGGCCCGAGCAAACCCGACAGAGCCCGACAGGGCCCGACAGGACCCGAGCAAACCCGACAGGGCCCGAGCAAACCCGACAGGGTTCGACAAAGCCTGACAGGGCTCGATGGAGCCCGACAGGGCCCGAGGAAACCCGACAGGGCCCGACGGAGCCTGACAGGGCCCGAGCAAACCCGACAGGGCTCGACGGAGCCTGACAGGGCCCGAGCAAACCCGACAGGGCCCGAGCAAACCTGACAGGGCACGAAGGAGCCCGACAGGGCCCGAGCAAACCTGACAAGGCCCAACGGACCCCGACAGGGCCTGAGCAAACCTGACAGGGCCCGACGGAGCCCGACAGGGCACGAGCAAACCCGACAGGGCCTGACGGAGCCTGACAGGGCCCGAGCAAACCCGACAGGGCCCGAGCGAATCTGACAGGGCCCGACAGAGCCCGACAGGATGCGGGCAAACCCGACAGGTCCCGAGCAAACCCGACAGGGCCTGACAAGGCCCGACAGGGCCCGAGCAAACCTGACAGGGCTCGATAGAGCCCGACAGGGCCCGAGGAAGCCCGATAGGGCCTGACGGAGCCTGACAGGGCCCGAGCAAACCCGACAGGGTTTGACGGAGCCCGACAGGGCCCGAGCAAACCCGACAGGGTCGGACGAAGCCTGACAGCGCTTCAGCAAACCCGACAGGGCCCGAGCAAACCCGGCAGGGCCCAACGGAGCCCGACAGGGCCCGAGGATACCAGACAGGGCCCGACAGAGCCCGACAGGGCCCGAGCAAACCCGACAGGGCCTGAGCAAACCTGACAGGGTTCGACAAAGCCTGACAGGGCCCGACGGAGCCCGACAGTGCCCAAGCAAACCTTACAGGGCCCGACGGAGCCCGACAGGGTACGAGCAAACCAGACAGGGCCTGACGGAGCCTGACAGGGCCCGAGCAAACCCGACAGGGCTTTACGGAGCCTGACAGGGCCTGAGCAAACCCGACAGGGCCGGAGCAAACCTGACAGGGCTCGACGGAGCCTGACAGGGCCCGAGCAAACCCGACAGGGCCCGAGCAAACCTGACAGGGCACGAAGGAGCCCGACAGGGCCCGAGCAAACCCGACAGGGCCCAACGGATCCCGACAGGGCCTGAGCAAACCTAACAGGGCCCGACAGAGCCTGACAGGGCCCGAGCAAACCCGACAGGTCCCGAGCGAATCTGACAGGGCCCGACGGAGCCCCACAGGACGCGAGCAAACCCGACAAGGCCCGAGCAAACCCGAAAGTGCCTGACAAGGCCCGACAGGGCCTGAGCAAACCCGACAGGACCCGACAAAGCCTGACGGGGTCCGATGGTGCCCGACAGGGCCTGAGCAAACCCGACAGGGCTCGATGGATCCCGACAGGGCCCGAGGAAACCCGACAAGGCGCGACAGAGCCTGACAGGGCCCGAGCAAACCCGACAGGGCTCGACGGAACCCGACAGGGCCTGAGCAAACCAGACAGGGCCCGACGGAGCCCGACAGGGCCCTAGCAAACCCGACAGGGCCTGAGCAAACCCGACAGGGCTCGACGGAGCCCGACAGGGCCTGAGGAAACCAGACAGGGCCCAACGGAGCCCGACAGGGCCCTAGCAAACCCGACAGGGCTTGACAAAGCCTGACAGGGCCCGAGCAAACCCGACAGGGCCCGAGCAAACCCGACAGGGCCCGACGGAGCCCGACAGGGCCCGAGCAAACCCGTAAGGGCCCGACGGAGCCTGACAGGGCTCGATGGAGCCCGACAGGGCGCGAGCAAACCCGAAAGGGCCCGATGAAGCCTGACAGGGCTCGATGGAGCCCGACAGGGCATGAGGAAACCCGACAGGGCCCGACGGAGCCCGATAGGGCCCGAGCAAACCCGACAGGACCCGATGGAGCCCGACAGGGCTCAAGCAAACCCGACAGGGCCTGAGCAAATCCGACAGGGCCCGACGGAGCCCGACAGGTCTTGAGCAAACCCGAAAGGGCCCGACGGAGCCTGACAGGGCTCGATGGAGCCCGACCGGGCCCGAGGAAACCCGACAGGGCCCGACAAGGCCCGACAGGGCCCGAGCAAACCTGACAGGACCTTACAAAGCCTGACAGGGCCCGACGCAGCCCGACAGGGCCTGAGCAAACCCGAAAGAGCCCGACGGAGCCTTACAGGGCCCGAGCAAACCCAACAGGGCCCGAGCAAACCTGACAGGGCACGAAGGAGCCCGACAGGGCCCGAGCAAACCCGACAAGGCCCAACGGATCCCGACAGGGCCTGAGCAAACCTGACAGGGCCCGACGGAGCCCGACAGGACACGAGCAAACCCGACAGGACCTGACGGAGCCTGACAGGGCCCGAGCAAACCCGACAGGGTTCGACGGAGCCCGACAGGGCCCGAGCAAACCCGACAGGGTCGGACGAAGCCTGACAGCGCTTCAGCAAACGCGACAGGGCCCGAGCAAACCCGGCAGGGCCCAACGGAGCCCGACAGGGCCAGAGGATACCAGACAGGGCCCGACAGAGCCCGACAGGGCCCGAGCAAACCCGACAGGGCCTGAGCAAACCCGACAGGGTTCGACAAAGCCTGACAGGGCCCGACGGAGCCCGACAGTGCCCAAGCAAACCTTACAGGGCCCGACGGAGCCCGACAGGGTACGAGCAAACCAGACAGGGCCTGACGGAGCCTGACAGGGCCCGAGCAAACCCGACAGGGCTCGACGGAGCCTGACAGGGCCTGAGCAAACCCGACAGGGCCGGAGCAAACCTGACAGGGCTCGACGGAGCCTGACAGGGCCCGAGCAAACCCGACAGGGCCCGAGCAAACCTGACAGGGCACGAAGGAGCCCGACAGGGCCCGAGCAAACCCGACAGGGCCCAACGGATCCCGACAGGGCCTGAGCAAACCTAACAGGGCCCGACAGAGCCTGACAGGGCCCGAGCAAACCCGACAGGGCCCAAGCGAATCTGACAGGGCCCGACGGAGCCCCACAGGACGCGAGCAAACCCGACAGGACCTGACGGAGCCTGACAGGGCCCGAGCAAACCCGACAGGGCCCGAGCGAATCTGACAGGGCCCGACGGAGCCCGACAGGACGCGGGCAAACCCGACAGGTCCCGAGCAAACCCGACAGGGCCTGACAAGGCCCGACAGGGCCCGAGCAAAACTGACAGGGCCTGACGGAGCCCGACAGGGCTCGAGCAAACCCGATAGGGCCTGATGGAGCCTGACAGGGCCCGAGCAAACCTGACAGGGCCCGAGAGAACCTGACAGGGCCCGACGGAGCCCGACAGGGCGCGAGCAAACCTGACAGGGGCTGACAAAGCCCGACAGGGCCTGAGCAAACCCGACAGGACCCGCCAAAGCCTGATAGGGTCCGATGGAGCCCGACAGGGCCCGAGCAAACCCGACAGGGCCCGAGCAAACCTGACAGGGCTCGATGGAGCCCGACAGGGCCCGAGGAAACCCGACAGGGCGCGACGGAGCCTGACAGGGCCCGAGCAAACCCGACAGGGTTCGACGGAGCCCGACAGGGCCCGAGCAAACCCGACAGGGTCCGACGAAGCCTGACAGGGCTTCAGCAAACCCGACAGGGCCCGAGCAAATCCGACAGGGCCCGACGGAGCCCGACAGGGCCCGAGGAAACCAGACAGGGCCCGACAGAGCCCGACAGGGCCCGAGGAAACCCGACAGGGCCCGACGGAGCCCGATAGGGCCCGAGCAAACCCGACAGGACCCGATGGAGCCCGACAGGGCTCAAGCAAACCCGACAGGGCCTGAGCAAATCCGACAGGGCCCGACGGAGCCCGACAGGGCCCAAGCAAACCCGAAAGGGCCCGACGAAGCCTGACAGGGCTCGATGGAGCCCGACAGGGCCCGAGCAAACCCGACAGGGCCCAATGGAGCCCGACAGGGCTCCAGCAAACCCAACAGTGTCCGACGAAGCCTGACAGGGCTTCAGCAAACCCGACATAGCCCGAGCAAACCCGACAGGGCCCGATGGAGCCCAACAGAGCCCGAGGAAACCAGACAGGGCCCGACGGAGCCCGACAGAACCCGAGCAAACCCGACAGGGCCCGACGGAGCCCGACAGGGCCCGAGCAAACCCGAAAGGGCCCGAGCGAATCTGACAGGGCTCGATGGAGCCCGACAGGGCCCGAGGAAACCCGACAGGGCCTGATTGAGCCCGATAGGGCCCGAGCAAACCCGACAGGGCCTGACGGAGCCTGACAGGGCCCGGGCAAACCCGACAGGGCACGCTGGAGCCCGACAGAGCCCGAGCAAACCCGACAGGGCCCGACAAGGCCCGACAGGGCCCGAGCAAACCTGACACGTCCTGACAAAGCCTGACAGGGCCCGACAGAGCCCGGCAGGGCCCGAGCAAACCCGAAAGAGCCTGACGGAGCCTGACAGGGCTCAGTGGAGTCCGACAGGGCCCGAGGAAACCCGACAGGGCCCGACGGAACCCGACAGGGCCTGAGCAAACCCGACAGGGCCCGAGCAAACCCGACAGGGCCCGACAAAGCCTGACAAGGCCCGAGAAAACCTGACAGGGCTCGACGGAGCCCGACAGGGCCTGAGCACACTCGACAGGGTCCGACGAAGCCTGACAGGGCTTCAGAAAACCCGACAGGGCCCGAGCAAACCGACAGGGCCCAACGGAGCCCGACAGGGCCCGAGGAAACCAGACAGGGCCCGACAGAGCCCGACAGGGCCCGAGCAAACCCGACAGGACCTGAGCAAATCCGACAGGGTTCGACAAAGCCTGACAGGGCTCGATGGAGCCCGACAGGGCCCAAGGAAACCCGACAGGGCCCGACAGAGCCCAACAGTGCCCAACCAAACCTGACAGGGCCCGACGGAGCCCGACAGGGCACGAGCAAACCAGACAGGGCCTGACGGAGCCTGACAGGGCCCGAGCAAACCCGACAGGGCTCGACGGAGCCTTACAGGGCCCGAGCAAACCCGACAGGGCCTGAGCAAACCTGACAAAGCTCGACGGAGCCTGACAGGGCCCGAGCAAACCCGAAAGGGCCCGAGCAAACCTGACAGGGCACGAAGGAGCCCGACAGGGCCCGAGCAAACCCGACAGGGCCCAAAGGATCCCGACAGGGCCTGAGCAAACCTGACAGGGCCCGACGGAGCCCGACAGGACGCGGGCAAACCCGACAGGGCCCGAGCAAACCCGACAGGGCCTGAGAAGGCCCGACGGGGCCTGAGCAAACCCGACAGGACCCGACAAAGCCTGACAGGGTCCGATGGAGCCCGACAGGGCCCGAGCAAACCCGACAGGGCTCGATGGAGCCCGACAGGGCCCGAGGAAACCCGACAGGGCGCGATGGAGCCTGACAGGGCCCGAGCAAACCCGACAGGGATCGATGGAGCCCGACAGGGCCCGAGCAAACCCGGCAGGGCCTGAGCAAACCCGACAGGGCCCGACGGAGCCCGACAGGGCCTGAGGAAACCAGACAGGGCCCGACGGAGCCCGACAGGGCCCTAGCAAACCCGACAGGGCTTGACAAAGCCTGACAGGGCCCGAGCAAACCCGACAGGGCCCGACGGAGCCCGACAGGGCCAGAGCAAACCCGTAAGGGCCCGACGGAGCCTGACAGGGCCCGGACAAACCCGACAGGGCCTGACGGAGCCCGACAGGGCGCGAGCAACCCCGACAGGGCCTGACGGAGCCTGACAGGGCCCGGACAAACCCGACAGGGCCCGAGCGAATCTGACAGGGCCCGAGCAAACCTGACAGGGCCTGACGGAGCCTGACAGGGCTCGAGCAAACCTGACAGGGCCCGAGAGAACCTGACAGGGTCCGACATAGCCCGACAGGGCGCGAGCAAACCCGACAGGGGCTGACAAGGCCCGACAGGGCCTGAGCAAACCCGACAGGACCCGCCAAAGCCTGATAGGGTCCGATGGAGCCCGACAGGGCCCGAGGAAACCCGACAGGGCGCGACGGAGCCTGACAGGGCCCGACCAAACCCGACAGGGTTCGACGGAGCCCGACAGGGCCCGAGCAAACCCGACAGGGTCCGACGAAGCCTGACAGGGCTTCAGCAAACCCGACAGGGCCTGAGCAAACCCGACAGGGCCCGACGGAGCCCGACAGGGCCCGAGGAAACCAGACAGGGCCCGACAGAGCCCGACAGGGCCCGAGCAAACCTGACAGGGCCTGAGCAAACCCGACAGGGTTCGACAAAGCCTGACAGGGCTTGATGGAGCCCGACAGGGCCCGAGGAAACCCGACAGGGCCCGACGGAGCCCGATAGGGCCCGAGCAAACCCGACAGGGCCTGACGGAGCCCGACAGGGCCCGAGCAAACCCAAAAGGGCCCGACGAAGCCTGACAGGGCTCGATGGAGCCCGACAGGGCCCGAGGAAACCCGACAGGGCCCGACGGAGCCCGATAGGGCCCGAGCAAACCCGACAGGGCCCGATGGAGCCCGACAGGGCTCGAGCAAACCCGACAGGGTCCGAGCAAACCTGACAGGGCACGAAGGAGCCCGACAGGGCCCGAGCAAACCCGACAGGGCTCGACGGAGCCTTACAGGGCCCGAGCAAACCCGACAGGGCCCGAGCAAACCTGACAAAGCTCGACGGAGCCTGACAGGGCCCGAGCAAACCCGAAAGGGCCCGAGCAAACCTGACAGGGCACGAAGGAGCCCGACAGGGCCCGAGCAAACCCGACAGGGCCCAAAGGATCCCGACAGGGCCTGAGCAAACCTGACAGGGCCCGACGGAGCCCGACAGGACGCGGGCAAACCCGACAGGGCCCGAGCAAACCCGACAGGGCCTGAGAAGGCCCGACGGGGCCTGAGCAAACCCGACAGGACCCGACAAAGCCTGACAGGGTCCGATGGAGCCCGACAGGGCCCGAGCAAACCCGACAGGGCTCGATGGAGCCCGACAGGGCCCGAGGAAACCCGACAGGGCGCGACGGAGCCTGACAGGGCCCGAGCAAACCCGGCAGGGCCTGAGCAAACCCGACAGGGCCCGACGGAGCCCGACAGGGCCTGAGGAAACCAGACAGGGCCCGACGGAGCCCGACAGGGCCCTAGCAAACCCGACAGGGCTTGACAAAGCCTGACAGGGCCCGAGCAAACCCGACAGGGCCCGACGGAGCCCGACAGGGCCAGAGCAAACCCGTAAGGGCCCGACGGAGCCTGACAGGGCCCGGGCAAACCCGACAGGGCCTGACGGAGCCCGACAGGGCGCGAGCAACCCCGACAGGGCCTGACGGAGCCTGACAGGGCCCGGGCAAACCCGACAGGGCCCGAGCGAATCTGACAGGGCCCGAGCAAACCTGACAGGGCCTGACGGAGCCCGACAGGGCCCGAGCAAACCCGAAAGGGCCCGACGAAGCCTGAGAGGGCTCGATGGAGCCCGACAGGGCCCGAGGAAACCCGACAGGGCCCGACGGAGCCCGATAGGGCCCGAGCAAACCCGACAGGACCCGATGGAGCCCGACAGGGCTCGAGCAAACCCGACAGGGCCTGAGCAAATCCGACAGGGCCCGACGGAGCCCGACAGGGCCCGAGCAAACCCGAAAGGGCTCGATGGAGCCCGACAGGGCCCGAGGAAACCCAACAGGGCCCCACGGAGCCCGATAGGGCTCGAGCAAACCCGACAGGGCCTGATGGAGCCTGACAGGGCCCGGGCAAACCCGACAGGGCACGCTGGAGCCCGACAGAGCCCGAGCAAACCCGACAGGGCCCGACAAGGCCCGACAGGGCCCGAGCAAACCTGACAGGACCTGACAAAGCCTGACAGGGCCCGACGGAGCCCGACAGGGCCTGAGCAAACCCGAAAGAGACCGACGGAGCCTGACAGGGCTCGATAGAGTCCGACAGGGCCCGAGGAAACACGACAGGGCCCGACGGAACCCGAGAGGGCTCGACGGAACCCGAGAGGGCCCGAGGGAATCCGACAGGGCCCGACGGAGCCTGACAGGGCCCGAGAAAACCCGACAGGGCCCGACAGAGCCCGACAGGACCCGAGCAAACCCGACAGGGCCCGAGCAAACCCGACAGGGTTCGACAAAGCCTGACAGGGCTCGATGGAGCCTGACAAGGCCCGAGGAAACCCGACAGGGCCCGACGGAGCCTGACAGGGCCCGAGCAAACCCGACAGGGCTCGACGGAGCCTGACAGGGCCCGAGCAAACCCGACAGGGCCCGAGCAAACCTGACAGGGCACGAAGGAGCCCGACAGGGCCCGAGCAAACCCGACAAGGCCCAACGGATCCCGACAGGGCCTGAGCAAACCTGACAGGGCCCAACAGAGCCCGACAGGGCACTAGCAAATCCGACAGGGCCTGACGGAGCCTGACAGGGCCCGAGCAAACCCGACAGGGCCCGAGCGAATCTGACAGGGCCCGACGGAGCCCGACAGGACGCGGGCAAACCCGACAGGTCCCGAGCAAACCCGACAGGGCCTGACAAGGCCCGACAGGGCCCAAGCAAACCTGACAGGGCCTGACGGTGCCCGACAGGGCTCGAGCAAACCCGATAGGGCCTGACGGAGCCTGACAGGGCTCGAGCAAACCTGACAGGGCCCGAGAGAACCTGACAGGGTCCGACATAGCCCGACAGGGCGCGAGCAAACCCGACAGGGGCTGACAAGGCCCGACAGGGCCTGAGCAAACCCGACAGGACCCGCCAAAGCCTGATAGGGTCCGATGGAGCCCGACAGGGCCCGAGGAAACCCGACAGGGCGCGACGGAGCCTGACAGGGCCCGACCAAACCCGACAGGGTTCGACGGAGCCCGACAGGGCCCGAGCAAACCCGACAGGGTCCGACGAAGCCTGACAGGGCTTCAGCAAACCCGACAGGGCCTGAGCAAACCCGACAGGGCCCGACGGAGCCCGACAGGGCCCGAGGAAACCAGACAGGGCCCGACAGAGCCCGACAGGGCCCGAGCAAACCTGACAGGGCCTGAGCAAACCCGACAGGGTTCGACAAAGCCTGACAGGGCTTGATGGAGCCCGACAGGGCCCGAGGAAACCCGACAGGGCCCGACGGAGCCTGACAGAGCCCGAGCAAACCCGACAGGGCTCGACGGAGCCCGATAGGGCCCGAGCAAACCCGACAGGGCCTGACGGAGCCCGACAGGGCCCGAGCAAACCCAAAAGGGCCCGACGAAGCCTGACAGGGCTCGATGGAGCCCGACAGGGCCCGAGGAAACCCGACAGGGCCCGACGGAGCCCGATAGGGCCTGAGCAAACCCGACAGGGCCCGATGGAGCCCGACAGGGCTCGAGCAAACCCGACAGGGTCCGAGCAAACCTGACAGGGCACGAAGGAGCCCGACAGGGCCCGAGCAAACCCGACAGGGCTCGACGGAGCCTTACAGGGCCCGAGCAAACCCGACAGGGCCCGAGCAAACCTGACAAAGCTCGACGGAGCCTGACAGGGCCCGAGCAAACCCGAAAGGGCCCGAGCAAACCTGACAGGGCACGAAGGAGCCCGATAGGGCCCGAGCAAACCCGACAGGGCCCAAAGGATCCCGACAGGGCCTGAGCAAACCTGACAGGGCCCGACGGAGCCCGACAGGACGCGGGCAAACCCGACAGGGCCCGAGCAAACCCGACAGGGCCTGAGAAGGCCCGACGGGGCCTGAGCAAACCCGACAGGACCCGACAAAGCCTGACAGGGTCCGATGGAGCCCGACAGGGCCCGAGCAAACCCGACAGGGCTCGATGGAGCCCGACAGGGCCCGAGGAAACCCGACAGGGCGCGACGGAGCCTGACAGGGCCCGAGCAAACCCGGCAGGGCCTGAGCAAACCCGACAGGGCCCGACGGAGCCCGACAGGGCCTGAGGAAACCAGACAGGGCCCGACGGAGCCCGACAGGGCCCTAGCAAACCCGACAGGGCTTGACAAAGCCTGACAGGGCCCGAGCAAACCCGACAGGGCCCGACGGAGCCCGACAGGGCCAGAGCAAACCCGTAAGGGCCCGACGGAGCCTGACAGGGCCCGGGCAAACCCGACAGGGCCTGACGGAGCCCGACAGGGCGCGAGCAACCCCGACAGGGCCTGACGGAGCCTGACAGGGCCCGGGCAAACCCGACAGGGCCCGAGCGAATCTGACAGGGCCCGAGCAAACCTGACAGGGCCTGACGGAGCCCGACAGGGCCCGAGCAAACCCGAAAGGGCCCGACGAAGCCTGAGAGGGCTCGATGGAGCCCGACAGGGCCCGAGGAAACCCGACAGGGCCCGACGGAGCCCGATAGGGCCCGAGCAAACCCGACAGGACCCGATGGAGCCCGACAGGGCTCGAGCAAACCCGACAGGGCCTGAGCAAATCCGACAGGGCCCGACGGAGCCCGACAGGGCCCGAGCAAACCCGAAAGGGCTCGATGGAGCCCGACAGGGCCCGAGGAAACCCAACAGGGCCCCACGGAGCCCGATAGGGCTCGAGCAAACCCGACAGGGCCTGATGGAGCCTGACAGGGCCCGGGCAAACCCGACAGGGCACGCTGGAGCCCGACAGAGCCCGAGCAAACCCGACAGGGCCCGACAAGGCCCGACAGGGCCCGAGCAAACCTGACAGGACCTGACAAAGCCTGACAGGGCCCGACGGAGCCCGACAGGGCCTGAGCAAACCCGAAAGAGACCGACGGAGCCTGACAGGGCTCGATAGAGTCCGACAGGGCCCGAGGAAACACGACAGGGCCCGACGGAACCCGAGAGGGCTCGACGGAACCCGAGAGGGCCCGAGGGAATCCGACAGGGCCCGACGGAGCCTGACAGGGCCCGAGAAAACCCGACAGGGCCCGACAGAGCCCGACAGGACCCGAGCAAACCCGACAGGGCCCGAGCAAACCCGACAGGGTTCGACAAAGCCTGACAGGGCTCGATGGAGCCTGACAAGGCCCGAGGAAACCCGACAGGGCCCGACGGAGCCTGACAGGGCCCGAGCAAACCCGACAGGGCTCGACGGAGCCTGACAGGGCCCGAGCAAACCCGACAGGGCCCGAGCAAACCTGACAGGGCACGAAGGAGCCCGACAGGGCCCGAGCAAACCCGACAAGGCCCAACGGATCCCGACAGGGCCTGAGCAAACCTGACAGGGCCCAACAGAGCCCGACAGGGCACTAGCAAATCCGACAGGGCCTGACGGAGCCTGACAGGGCCCGAGCAAACCCGACAGGGCCCGAGCGAATCTGACAGGGCCCGACGGAGCCCGACAGGACGCGGGCAAACCCGACAGGTCCCGAGCAAACCCGACAGGGCCTGACAAGGCCCGACAGGGCCCAAGCAAACCTGACAGGGCCTGACGGTGCCCGACAGGGCTCGAGCAAACCCGATAGGGCCTGACGGAGCCTGACAGGGCTCGAGCAAACCTGACAGGGCCCGAGAGAACCTGACAGGGTCCGACATAGCCCGACAGGGCGCGAGCAAACCCGACAGGGGCTGACAAGGCCCGACAGGGCCTGAGCAAACCCGACAGGACCCGCCAAAGCCTGATAGGGTCCGATGGAGCCCGACAGGGCCCGAGGAAACCCGACAGGGCGCGACGGAGCCTGACAGGGCCCGACCAAACCCGACAGGGTTCGACGGAGCCCGACAGGGCCCGAGCAAACCCGACAGGGTCCGACGAAGCCTGACAGGGCTTCAGCAAACCCGACAGGGCCCGAGCAAACCCGACAGGGCCCGACGGAGCCCGACAGGGCCCGAGGAAACCAGACAGGGCCCGACAGAGCCCGACAGGGCCCGAGCAAACCTGACAGGGCCTGAGCAAACCCGACAGGGTTCGACAAAGCCTGACAGGGCTTGATGGAGCCCGACAGGGCCCGAGGAAACCCGACAGGGCCCGACGGAGCCTGACAGAGCCCGAGCAAACCCGACAGGGCTCGACGGAGCCCGATAGGGCCCGAGCAAACCCGACAGGGCCTGACGGAGCCCGACAGGGCCCGAGCAAACCCAAAAGGGCCCGACGAAGCCTGACAGGGCTCGATGGAGCCCGACAGGGCCTGAGGAAACCCGACAGGGCCCGACGGAGCCCGATAGGGCCCGAGCAAACCCGACAGGGCCCGATGGAGCCCGACAGGGCTCGAGCAAACCCGACAGGGTCCGAGCAAACCTGACAGGGCACGAAGGAGCCCGACAGGGCCCGAGCAAACCCGACAGGGCTCGACGGAGCCTTACAGGGCCCGAGCAAACCCGACAGGGCCCGAGCAAACCTGACAAAGCTCGACGGAGCCTGACAGGGCCCGAGCAAACCCGAAAGGGCCCGAGCAAACCTGACAGGGCACGAAGGAGCCCGACAGGGCCCGAGCAAACCCGACAGGGCCCAAAGGATCCCGACAGGGCCTGAGCAAACCTGACAGGGCCCGACGGAGCCCGACAGGACGCGGGCAAACCCGACAGGGCCCGAGCAAACCCGACAGGGCCTGAGAAGGCCCGACGGGGCCTGAGCAAACCCGACAGGACCCGACAAAGCCTGACAGGGTCCGATGGAGCCCGACAGGGCCCGAGCAAACCCGACAGGGCTCGATGGAGCCCGACAGGGCCCGAGCAAACCCGACAGGGTCCGACGAAGCCTGACAGGGCTTCAGCAAACCCGACAGGGCCCGAGCAAACCCGACAGGGCCCGACGGAGCCCGACAGGGCCTGAGGAAACCAGACAGGGCCCGACGGAGCCCGACAGGGCCCTAGCAAACCCGACAGGGCTTGACAAAGCCTGACAGGGCCCGAGCAAACCCGACAGGGCCCGAGCAAATCTGACAGGGCCCGAGCAAACCTGACAGGGCCTGACGGAGCCCGACAGGGCCCGAGCAAACCCGAAAGGGCCCGACGAAGCCTGAGAGGGCTCGATGGAGCCCGACAGGGCCCGAGGAAACCCGACAGGGCCCGACGGAGCCCGATAGGGCCCGAGCAAACCCGACAGGACCCGATGGAGCCCGACAGGGCTCGAGCAAACCCGACAGGGCCTGAGCAAATCCGACAGGGCCCGACGGAGCCCGACAGGGCCCGAGCAAACCCGAAAGGGCTCGATGGAGCCCGACAGGGCCCGAGGAAACCCAACAGGGCCCCACGGAGCCCGATAGGGCTCGAGCAAACCCGACAGGGCCTGATGGAGCCTGACAGGGCCCGGGCAAACCCGACAGGGCACGCTGGAGCCCGACAGAGCCCGAGCAAACCCGACAGGGCCCGACAAGGCCCGACAGGGCCCGAGCAAACCTGACAGGACCTGACAAAGCCTGACAGGGCCCGACGGAGCCCGACAGGGCCTGAGCAAACCCGAAAGAGACCGACGGAGCCTGACAGGGCTCGATAGAGTCCGACAGGGCCCGAGGAAACACGACAGGGCCCGACGGAACCCGAGAGGGCTCGACGGAACCCGAGAGGGCCCGAGGGAATCCGACAGGGCCCGACGGAGCCTGACAGGGCCCGAGAAAACCCGACAGGGCCCGACAGAGCCCGACAGGACCCGAGCAAACCCGACAGGGCCCGAGCAAACCCGACAGGGTTCGACAAAGCCTGACAGGGCTCGATGGAGCCTGACAAGGCCCGAGGAAACCCGACAGGGCCCGACGGAGCCTGACAGGGCCCGAGCAAACCCGACAGGGCTCGACGGAGCCTGACAGGGCCCGAGCAAACCCGACAGGGCCCGAGCAAACCTGACAGGGCACGAAGGAGCCCGACAGGGCCCGAGCAAACCCGACAAGGCCCAACGGATCCCGACAGGGCCTGAGCAAACCTGACAGGGCCCAACAGAGCCCGACAGGACGCGGGCAAACCCGACAGGTCCCGAGCAAACCCGACAGGGCCTGACAAGGCCCGACAGGGCCCAAGCAAACCTGACAGGGCCTGACGGTGCCCGACAGGGCTCGAGCAAACCCGATAGGGCCTGACGGAGCCTGACAGGGCTCGAGCAAACCGGACAGGGCCCGAGAGAACCTGACAGGGTCCGACATAGCCCGACAGGGCGCGAGCAAACCCGACAGGGGCTGACAAGGCCCGACAGGGCCTGAGCAAACCCGACAGGACCCGCCAAAGCCTGATAGGGTCCGATGGAGCCCGACAGGGCCCGAGGAAACCCGACAGGGCGCGACGGAGCCTGACAGGGCCCGACCAAACCCGACAGGGTTCGACGGAGCCCGACAGGGCCCGAGCAAACCCGACAGGGTCCGACGAAGCCTGACAGGGCTTCAGCAAACCCGACAGGGCCCGAGCAAACCCGACAGGGCCCGACGGAGCCCGACAGGGCCCGAGGAAACCAGACAGGGCCCGACAGAGCCCGACAGGGCCCGAGCAAACCTGACAGGGCCCGAGCAAACCCGACAGGGTTCGACAAAGCCTGACAGGGCTTGATGGAGCCCGACAGGGCCCGAGGAAACCCGACAGGGCCCGACGGAGCCTGACAGAGCCCGAGCAAACCCGACAGGGCTCGACGGAGCCCGATAGGGCCCGAGCAAACCCGACAGGGCCTGACGGAGCCCGACAGGGCCCGAGCAAACCCAAAAGGGCCCGACGAAGCCTGACAGGGCTCGATGGAGACCGACAGGGCCCGAGGAAACCCGACAGGGCCCGACGGAGCCCGATAGGGCCCGAGCAAACCCGACAGGGCCCGATGGAGCCCGACAGGGCTCGAGCAAACCCGACAGGGTCCGACGAAGCCTGACAGGGCTTCAGCAAACCCGACATGGCCCGAGCAAACCCGACAGGGCCCGACGGAGCCCGACAGAGCCCGAGGAAACCAGACAGGGCCCGACGGAGCCCGACAGGGCTCGAGCAAACCCGACAGGGCCCGACGGAGCCCGACAGGGCCCGAGCAAACCCGAAAGGGCCCGACGGAGCCTGACAGGGCTCGATGGAGCCCGACAGGGCCCGAGGAAACCCGACAGGGCCTGATTGAGCCCGATAGGGCCCGAGCAACCCCGACAGGGCCTGACGGAGCCTGACAGGGCCCGGGCAAACCCGACAGGGCACGCTAGAGCCCGACAGAGCCCGAGAAAACCCGACAGGGCCCGACAAGGCCCGACAGGGCCCGAGCAAACCTGACACGTCCTGACAAAGCCTGACAGGGCCCGACGGAGCCCGCCAGGGCCCGAGCAAACCCGAAAGAGCCCGACGGAGCCTGACAGGGCTCAGTGGAGTCCGACAGGGCCCGAGGAAACCCGACAGGGCCCGACGGAGCCCGATAGGGCCCGAGGAAACCCGACAGGGCCCGATGGAGCCTGACAGGGCTCGAACAAACCCGACAGGGCCTGACAAGGCCCGACAGGGCCCAAGCAAACCTGACAGGGCCTGACGGTGCCCGACAGGGCTCGAGCAAACCCGATAGGGCCTGATGGAGCCTGACAGGGCTCGAGCAAACCTGACAGGGCCCGAGAGAACCTGACAGGGTCCGACATAGCCCGACAGGGCGCGAGCAAACCCGACAGGGGCTGACAAGGCCCGACAGGGCCTGAGCAAACCCGACAGGACCCGCCAAAGCCTGATAGGGTCCGATGGAGCCCGACAGGGCCCGAGGAAACCCGACAGGGCGCGACGGAGCCTGACAGGGCCCGACCAAACCCGACAGGGTTCGACGGAGCCCGACAGGGCCCGAGCAAACCCGACAGGGTCCGACGAAGCCTGACAGGGCTTCAGCAAACCCGACAGGGCCCGAGCAAACCCGACAGGGCCCGACGGAGCCCGACAGGGCCCGAGGAAACCAGACAGGGCCCGACAGAGCCCGACAGGGCCCGAGCAAACCTGACAGGGCCTGAGCAAACCCGACAGGGTTCGACAAAGCCTGACAGGGCTTGATGGAGCCCGACAGGGCCCGAGGAAACCCGACAGGGCCCGACGGAGCCTGACAGAGCCCGAGCAAACCCGACAGGGCTCGACGGAGCCCGATAGGGCCCGAGCAAACCCGACAGGGCCTGACGGAGCCCGACAGGGCCCGAGCAAACCCAAAAGGGCCCGACGAAGCCTGACAGGGCTCGATGGAGCCCGACAGGGCCCGAGGAAACCCGACAGGGCCCGACGGAGCCCGATAGGGCCCGAGCAAACCCGACAGGGCCCGATGGAGCCCGACAGGGCTCGAGCAAACCCGACAGGGTCCGAGCAAACCTGACAGGGCACGAAGGAGCCCGACAGGGCCCGAGCAAACCCGACAGGGCTCGACGGAGCCTTACAGGGCCCGAGCAAACCCGACAGGGCCCGAGCAAACCTGACAAAGCTCGACGGAGCCTGACAGGGCCCGAGCAAACCCGAAAGGGCCCGAGCAAACCTGACAGGGCACGAAGGAGCCCGACAGGGCCCGAGCAAACCCGACAGGGCCCAAAGGATCCCGACAGGGCCTGAGCAAACCTGACAGGGCCCGACGGAGCCCGACAGGACGCGGGCAAACCCGACAGGGCCCGAGCAAACCCGACAGGGCCTGAGAAGGCCCGACGGGGCCTGAGCAAACCCGACAGGACCCGACAAAGCCTGACAGGGTCCGATGGAGCCCGACAGGGCCCGAGCAAACCCGACAGGGCTCGATGGAGCCCGACAGGGCCCGAGGAAACCCGACAGGGCGCGACGGAGCCTGACAGGGCCCGAGCAAACCCGGCAGGGCCTGAGCAAACCCGACAGGGCCCGACGGAGCCCGACAGGGCCTGAGGAAACCAGACAGGGCCCGACGGAGCCCGACAGGGCCCTAGCAAACCCGACAGGGCTTGACAAAGCCTGACAGGGCCCGAGCAAACCCGACAGGGCCCGACGGAGCCCGACAGGGCCAGAGCAAACCCGTAAGGGCCCGACGGAGCCTGACAGGGCCCGGGCAAACCCGACAGGGCCTGACGGAGCCCGACAGGGCGCGAGCAACCCCGACAGGGCCTGACGGAGCCTGACAGGGCCCGGGCAAACCCGACAGGGCCCGAGCGAATCTGACAGGGCCCGAGCAAACCTGACAGGGCCTGACGGAGCCCGACAGGGCCCGAGCAAACCCGAAAGGGCCCGACGAAGCCTGAGAGGGCTCGATGGAGCCCGACAGGGCCCGAGGAAACCCGACAGGGCCCGACGGAGCCCGATAGGGCCCGAGCAAACCCGACAGGACCCGATGGAGCCCGACAGGGCTCGAGCAAACCCGACAGGGCCTGAGCAAATCCGACAGGGCCCGACGGAGCCCGACAGGGCCCGAGCAAACCCGAAAGGGCTCGATGGAGCCCGACAGGGCCCGAGGAAACCCAACAGGGCCCCACGGAGCCCGATAGGGCTCGAGCAAACCCGACAGGGCCTGATGGAGCCTGACAGGGCCCGGGCAAACCCGACAGGGCACGCTGGAGCCCGACAGAGCCCGAGCAAACCCGACAGGGCCCGACAAGGCCCGACAGGGCCCGAGCAAACCTGACAGGACCTGACAAAGCCTGACAGGGCCCGACGGAGCCCGACAGGGCCTGAGCAAACCCGAAAGAGACCGACGGAGCCTGACAGGGCTCGATAGAGTCCGACAGGGCCCGAGGAAACACGACAGGGCCCGACGGAACCCGAGAGGGCTCGACGGAACCCGAGAGGGCCCGAGGGAATCCGACAGGGCCCGACGGAGCCTGACAGGGCCCGAGAAAACCCGACAGGGCCCGACAGAGCCCGACAGGACCCGAGCAAACCCGACAGGGCCCGAGCAAACCCGACAGGGTTCGACAAAGCCTGACAGGGCTCGATGGAGCCTGACAAGGCCCGAGGAAACCCGACAGGGCCCGACGGAGCCTGACAGGGCCCGAGCAAACCCGACAGGGCTCGACGGAGCCTGACAGGGCCCGAGCAAACCCGACAGGGCCCGAGCAAACCTGACAGGGCACGAAGGAGCCCGACAGGGCCCGAGCAAACCCGACAAGGCCCAACGGATCCCGACAGGGCCTGAGCAAACCTGACAGGGCCCAACAGAGCCCGACAGGGCACTAGCAAATCCGACAGGGCCTGACGGAGCCTGACAGGGCCCGAGCAAACCCGACAGGGCCCAAGCGAATCTGACAGGGCCCGACGGAGCCCGACAGGACGCGGGCAAACCCGACAGGTCCCGAGCAAACCCGACAGGGCCTGACAAGGCCCGACAGGGCCCAAGCAAACCTGACAGGGCCTGACGGTGCCCGACAGGGCTCGAGCAAACCCGATAGGGCCTGACGGAGCCTGACAGGGCTCGAGCAAACCTGAGAGGGCCCGAGAGAACCTGACAGGGTCCGACATAGCCCGACAGGGCGCGAGCAAACCCGACAGGGGCTGACAAGGCCCGACAGGGCCTGAGCAAACCCGACAGGACCCGCCAAAGCCTGATAGGGTCCGATGGAGCCCGACAGGGCCCGAGGAAACCCGACAGGGCGCGACGGAGCCTGACAGGGCCCGACCAAACCCGACAGGGTTCGACGGAGCCCGACAGGGCCCGAGCAAACCCGACAGGGTCCGACGAAGCCTGACAGGGCTTCAGCAAACCCGACAGGGCCCGAGCAAACCCGACAGGGCCCGACGGAGCCCGACAGGGCCCGAGGAAACCAGACAGGGCCCGACAGAGCCCGACAGGGCCCGAGCAAACCTGACAGGGCCCGAGCAAACCCGACAGGGTTCGACAAAGCCTGACAGGGCTTGATGGAGCCCGACAGGGCCCGAGGAAACCCGACAGGGCCCGACGGAGCCTGACAGAGCCCGAGCAAACCCGACAGGGCTCGACGGAGCCCGATAGGGCCCGAGCAAACCCGACAGGGCCTGACGGAGCCCGACAGGGCCCGAGCAAACCCAAAAGGGCCCGACGAAGCCTGACAGGGCTCGATGGAGCCCGACAGGGCCCGAGGAAACCCGACAGGGCCCGATGGAGCCCGATAGGGCCCGAGCAAACCCGACAGGGCCCGATGGAGCCCGACAGGGCTCGAGCAAACCCGACAGGGTCCGACGAAGCCTGACAGGGCTTCAGCAAACCCGACATGGCCCGAGCAAACCCGACAGGGCCCGACGGAGCCCGACAGAGCCCGAGGAAACCAGACAGGGCCCGACGGAGCCCGACAGGGCTCGAGCAAACCCGACAGGGCCCGACGGAGCCCGACAGGGCCCGAGCAAACCCGAAAGGGCCCGACGGAGCCTGACAGGGCTCGATGGAGCCCGACAGGGCCCGAGGAAACCCGACAGGGCCTGATTGAGCCCGATAGGGCCCGAGCAACCCCGACAGGGCCTGACGGAGCCTGACAGGGCCCGGGCAAACCCGACAGGGCACGCTGGAGCCCGACAGAGCCCGAGAAAACCCGACAGGGCCCGACAAGGCCCGACAGGGCCCGAGCAAACCTGACACGTCCTGACAAAGCCTGACAGGGCCCGACGGAGCCCGCCAGGGCCCGAGCAAACCCGAAAGAGCCCGACGGAGCCTGACAGGGCTCAGTGGAGTCCGACAGGGCCCGAGGAAACCCGACAGGGCCCGACGGAGCCCGATAGGGCCCGAGGAAACCCGACAGGGCCCGATGGAGCCTGACAGGGCTCGAACAAACCCGACAGGGCCTGAGCAAATCCGACAGGGCCCGACGGAGCCTGACACGGCTCGATGGAGCCCGACAGGGCCCGAGGAAACCCGACAGGGCCCCACGGAGCCCGATAGGGCCCGAGCAAACCCGACAGGGCCTGACGGAGCCCGACAGGGCCCGAGCAAACCCGACAGGGCACGCTGGAGCCCGACAGAGCCCGAGCAAACCCGACAGAGCCCGACAAGGCCCGACAGGGCCCGAGCAAACCTGACACGACCTGACAAAGCCTGACAGGGCCCGACGGAGCCCGACAGGGCTTGAGCAAACCCGAAAGAGCCCGACGGAGCCTGACAGGGCTCGATGGAGCCCGACAGGGCCCGAGGAAACCCGACAGGGCCCCACGGAGCCCGATAGGGCCCGAGCAAACCCGACAGGGCCTGATGGAGCCTGACAGGGCCCGGGCAAACCCGAGAGGGCACGCTGGAGCCCGACAGAGCCCGAGCAAACCCAACAGGGCCCGACAAGGCCCGACAGGGCCCGAGCAAACCTGACAGGACCTGACAAAGCCTGACAGGGCCCGACGGAGCCCGACAGGGCCTGAGCAAACCCGAAAGAGCCCGACGGAGCCTGACAGGGCTCGATAGAGTCCGACAGGGCCCGAGGAAACCCGACAGGGCCCGACGGAACCCGAGAGGGCCCGACGGAACCCGAGAGAGCCCGAGGAAATCCGACAGGGCTTGACAGAGCCTGACAGGACCCGAGCAAACCCGACAGGGCCCGAGCAAACCCGACAGGGTTCGACAAAGCCTGACAGGGCTCGATGGAGCCCGACAGGGCCCGAGGAAATCCGACAGGGCCCGACGGAGCCTGACAGGGCCCGAGCAAACCCGACAGGGCTCGACGGAACCCGAGAGGGCTCGACGGAACCCGAGAGGGCCCGAGGGAATCCGACAGGGCCTGACGGAGCCTGACAGGGCCCGAGCAAACCCGACAGGGCTCGACGGAGCCTGACAGGGCCCGAGCAAACCCGACAGGGCCCGAGCAAACCTCACAGGGCACGAAGGAGCCCGACAGGGCCCGAGCAAACCCGACAAGGCCCAACGGATCCCGACAGGGCCTGAGCAAACCTGACAGGGCCCAACAGAGCCCGACAGGGCACTAGCAAATCCGACAGGGCCTGACGGAGCCTGACAGGGCCCGAGCAAACCCGACAGGGCCCGAGCGAATCTGACAGGGCCCGAGCAAACCCGACAGGGCTCGACGGAACCCGAGAGGGCTCGACGGAACCCGAGAGGGCCCGAGGGAATCCGACAGGGCCTGACGGAGCCTGACAGGACCCGAGCAAACCCGACAGGGCCCGAGCAAACCCGACAGGGTTCGACAAAGCCTGACAGGGCTCGATGGAGCCTGACAAGGCCCGAGGAAACCCGACAGGGCCCGACGGAGCCTGACAGGGCCCGAGCAAACCCGACAGGGCTCGACGGAGCCTGACAGGGCCCGAGCAAACCCGACAGGGCCCGAGCAAACCTGACAGGGCACGAAGGAGCCCGACAGGGCCCGAGCAAACCCGACAAGGCCCAACGGATCCCGACAGGGCCTGAGCAAACCTGACAGGGCCCAACAGAGCCCGACAGGGCACTAGCAAATCCGACAGGGC
Source organism: Patagioenas fasciata (assembly GCF_037038585.1). Classification (NCBI taxonomy): domain Eukaryota; kingdom Metazoa; phylum Chordata; class Aves; order Columbiformes; family Columbidae; genus Patagioenas; species Patagioenas fasciata. The sequence continues at coordinate 2,117,934 of NC_092550.1, read as the reverse complement.
CTGACGGAGCCTGACAGGGCCCGAGCAAACCCGACAGGGCCCGAGCGAATCTGACAGGGCCCGAGCAAACCCAACAGAGCCCGACGGAGCCTGACAGGGCTCAGTGGAGTCCGACAGGGCCCGAGGAAACCCGACAGGGCCCGACGGAGCCCGATAGGGCCCGAGCAAACCCGACAGGGCCCGATGGAGCCCGACAGGGCTCGAACAAACCCGACAGGGCCTGAGCAAATTCGACAGGGCCCGACGGAGCCCGACAGGGCCTGAGCAAACCCGAAAGGGCCCGACGGAGCCTGACACGGCTCGATGGAGCCCGACAGGGCCCGAGGAAACCCGACAGGGCCCCACGGAGCCCGATAGGGCCCGAGCAAACCCGACAGGGCCTGACGGAGCCCGACAGGGCCCGAGCAAACCCGACAGGGCACGCTGGAGCCCGACAGAGCCCGAGCAAACCCGACAGGGCCCGACAAGGCCCGACAGGGCCCGAGCAAACCTGACACGACCTGACAAAGCCTGACAGGGCCCGACGGAGCCCGACAGGGCTTGAGCAAACCCGAAAGACCCCGACGGAGCCTGACAGGGCTCGATGGAGCCCGACAGGGCCCGAGGAAACCCGACAGGGCCCCACGGAGCCCGATAGGGCCCGAGCAAACCCGACAGGGCCTGATGGAGCCTGACAGGGCCCGGGCAAACCCGAGAGGGCACGCTGGAGCCCGACAGAGCCCGAGCAAACCCAACAGGGCCCGACAAGGCCCGACAGGGCCCGAGCAAACCTGACAGGACCTGACAAAGCCTGACAGGGCCCGACGGAGCCCGACAGGGCCTGAGCAAACCCGAAAGAGCCCGACAGAGACTGACAGGGCTCGATAGAGTCCGACAGGGCCCGAGGAAACCCGACAGGGCCCGACGGAACCCGAGAGGGCCCGACAGAACCCGAGAGGGCCCGAGGAAATCCGACAGGGCTTGACAGAGCCCGACAGGACCCGAGCAAACCCGACAGGGCCCGAGCAAACCCGACAGGGTTCGACAAAGCCTGACAGGGCTCGATGGAACCCGACAGGGCCCGAGGAAACCCGACAGGGCCCGAGCAAACCTGACAGGACCTGACAAAGCCTGACAGGGCCCGACGGAGCCCGACAGGGCCTGAGCAAACCCGAAAGAGCCCGACGGAGCCTGACAGGGCTCGATAGAGTCCGACAGGGTCCGAGGAAACCCGACAGGGCCCGACGGAACCCGAGAGGGCCCGACGGAACCCGAGAGAGCCCGAGGAAATCCGACAGGGCTTGACAGAGCCCGACAGGACCCGAGCAAACCCGACAGGGCCTGAGCAAACCCGACAGGGTTCGACAAAGCCTGACAGGGCTCGATGGAGCCCGACAGGGCCCGAGGAAACCCGACAGGGCCCGACGGAGCCTGACAGGGCCCGAGCAAACCCGACAGGGCTCGACGGAACCCGAGAGGGCTCGATGGAACCCGAGAGGACCCGAGGGAATCCGACAGGGCCTGACGGAGCCTGACAGGGCCCGAGCAAACCCGACAGGGCCCGACAGAGCCCGACAGGACCCGAGCAAACCCGACAGGGCCCGAGCAAACCCGACAGGGTTCGACAAAGCCTGACAGGGCTCGATGGAGCCTGACAAGGCCCGAGGAAACCCGACAGGGCCCGACGGAACCTGACAGGGTCCGAGCAAACCCGACAGGGCTCAACGGAGCCTGACAGGGCCCGAGCAAACCCAACAGGGCCCGAGCAAACCTGACAGGGCACGAAGGAGCCCGACAGGGCCCGAGCAAACCCGACAAGGCCCAACGGATCCCGACAGGGCCTGAGCAAACCTGACAGGGCCCAACAGAGCCCGACAGGGCACTAGCAAATCCGACAGGGCCTGACGGAGCCTGACAGGGCCCGAGCAAACCCGACAGGGCCCGAGCGAATCTGACAGGGCCCGACGGAGCCCGACAGGACGCGGGCAAACCCGACAGGTCCCGAGCAAACCCGACAGGGCCTGACAAGGCCCGACAGGGCCCAAGCAAACATGACAGGGCCTGACGGTGCCCGACAGGGCTCGAGCAAACCCGATAGGGCCTGACGGAGCCTGACAGGGCCCGAGCAAACCTGACAGGGCCCGAGAGAACCTGACAGGGCCCGACATAGCCCGACAGGGCGCGAGCAAACCCGACAGGGGCTGACAAGGCCCGACAGGGCCTGAGCAAACCCAACAGGACCCGCCAAAGCCTGATAGGGTCCGATGGAGCCCGACAGGGCCCGAGGAAACCCGACAGGGCGCGACGGAGCCTGACAGGGCCCGAGCAAACCCGACAGGGTTCGACGGAGCCTTACAGGGCCCGAGCAAACCCGACAGGGTCCGACGAAGCCTGACAGGGCTTCAGCAAACCCGACAGGGCCCGAGCAAACCCGACAGGGCCCGACAGAGCCCGACAGGGCCCGAGGAAACCAGACAGGGCCCGACAGAGCCCGACAGGGCCCGAGCAAACCCGACAGGGCCCGAGCAAACCTGACAGGGTTCGACAAAGCCTGACAGGGCTTGATGGAGCCCGACAGGGCCCGAGGAAACCCGACAGGGCCTGACGGAGCCTGACAGAGCCCGAGCAAACCCGACAGGGCTCGACGGAGCCCGATAGGGCCCGAGCAAACCCGACAGGGCCTGACGGAGCCCGACAGGGCCCGAGCAAACCCGGAAGGGCCCGACGAAGCCTGACAGGGCTCGATGGAGCCCGACAGGGCCCGAGGAAATCCGACAGGGCCCGACGGAGCCCGATAGGGCCCGAGCAAACCCGACAGGGCCCGATGGAGCCCGACAGGGCTCGAGCAAACCCGACAGGGTCCGACGAAGCCTGACAGGGCTTCAGCAAACCCGACATGGCCCGAGCAAACCCGACAGGGCCCGACGGAGCCCGACAGACCCCGAGGAAACCAGACAGGGCCCGACGGAGCCCGACAGGGCTCGAGCAAACCCGACAGGGCCCGACGGAGCCCGACAGGGCCCGAGCAAACCCGAAAGGGCCCGACGGAGCCTGACACGGCTCGATGGAGCCCGACAGGGCCCGAGGAAACCCGACAGGGCCTGATTGAGCCCGATAGGGCCCGAGCAACCCCGACAGGGCCTGACGGAGCCTGACAGGGCCCGGGCAAACCCGACAGGGCACGCTGGAGCCCGACAGAGCCCGAGCAAACCCGACAGGGCCCGACAAGGCCCGACAGGGCCCGAGCAAACCTGACACGTCCTGACAAAGCCTGACAGGGCCCGACGGAGCCCGCCAGGGCCCGAGCAAACCCGACAGAGCCCGACAGAGCCTGACAGGGCTCAGTGGAGTCCGACAGGGCCCGAGGAATCCCGACAGGGCCCGACGGAGCCCGATAGGGCCCGAGCAAACCCGACAGGGCCCGATGGAGCCCGACAGGGCTCGAACAAACCCGACAGGGCCTGAGCAAATTCGACAGGGCCCGACGGAGCCCGACAGGGCCCGAGCAAACCCGAAAGGGCCCGACGGAGCCTGACACGGCTCGATGGAGCCCGACAGGGCCCGAGGAAACCCGACAGGGCCCCACGGAGCCCGATAGGGCCCGAGCAAACCCGACAGGGCCTGACGGAGCCCGACAGGGCCCGAGCAAACCCGACAGGGCACGCTGGAGCCTGACAGAGCCCGAGCAAACCCGACAGGGGCCGACAAGGCCCGACAGGGCCCGAGCAAACCTGCCACGACCTGACAAAGCCTGACAGGGCCCGACGGAGCCCGACAGGGCCTGAGCAAACCCGAAAGAGCCCGACGGAGCCTACACAGGGCTCGATGGAGCCCGACAGGGCCCGAGGAAACCCGACAGGGCCCCACGGAGCCCGATAGGGCCCGAGCAAACCCGACAGGGCCTGATGGAGCCTGACAGGGCCCGGGCAAACCCGACAGGGCACGCTGGAGCCCGACAGAGCCCGAGCAAACCCAACAGGGCCCGACAAGGCCCGACAAAGCCCGAGCAAACCTGACAGGACCTGACAAAGCCTGACAGGGCCCGACGGAGCCCGACAGGGCCTGAGCAAACCCGAAAGAGCCCGACGGAGCCTGACAGGGCTCGATAGAGTCCGACAGGGCCCGAGGAAACCCGACAGGGCCCGACGGAGCCTGACAGGGCCCGAGCAAACCCGACAGGTACCGAGCAATCCTGACAGGGCACGAAGGAGCCCGACAGGGCCCGAGCAAACCCGACAAGGCCCAACGAAACCCGACAGGGCCTGAGCAAACCTGACAGGGCCCGACGGAGCCCGACAGGGCACGAGCAAACCCGACAGGGCCTGACGGAGCCTGACAGGGCCCGAGCAAACCCGACAGGGCCCGAGCGAATCTGACAGGGCCCGACGTAGCCCGACAGGGCGCGAGCAAACCCGACAGGGGCTGACAAGGCCCGACAGGGCCTGAGCAAAACCGACAGGACCCGCCAAAGCCTGATAGGGTCCGATGGAGCCCGACAGGGCCCGAGCAAACCCGACAGGGCCCGACAGAGCCCGACAGGACCCGAGCAAACCCGACAGGGCCCGAGCAAACCCGACAGGGTTCGACAAAGCCTGACAGGGCTCGATGGAGGCTGACAAGGCCCGAGGAAACCCGACAGGGCCCGACGGAGCCTGACAGGGCCCGAGCAAGCCCGACAGGGCTCGATGGAGCCTGACAGGGCCCGAGCAAACCCGACAGGGCCCGAGCAAACCTGACAGGGCACGAAGGAGCCCGACAGGGCCCGAGCAAACCCGACAAGGCCCAACGGATCCCGACAGGGCCTGAGCAAACCTGACAGGGCCCAACAGAGCCCGACAGGGCACTAGCAAATCCGACAGGGCCTGACGGAGCCTGACAGGGCCCGAGCAAACCCGACAGGGCCCGAGCGAATCTGACAGGGCCCGACGGAGCCCGACAGGACGCGGGCAAACCCGACAGGTCCCGAGCAAACCCGACAGGGCCTGACAAGGCCCGACAGGGCCCAAGCAAACATGACAGGGCCTGACGGTGCCCGACAGGGCTCGAGCAAACCCGATAGGGCCTGACGGAGCCTGACAGGGCCCGAGCAAACCTGACAGGGCCCGAGAGAACCTGACAGGGCCCGACATAGCCCGACAGGGCGCGAGCAAACCCGACAGGGGCTGACAAGGCCCGACAGGGCCTGAGCAAACCCGACAGGACCCGCCAAAGCCTGATAGGGTCCGATGGAGCCCGACAGGGCCCGAGGAAACCCGACAGGGCGCGACGGAGACTGACAGGGCCCGAGCAAACCCGACAGGGTTCGACGGAGCCCGACAGGGCCCGAGCAAACCCGACAGGGTCCGACGAAGCCTGACAGGGCTTCAGCAAACCCGACAGGGCCCGAGCAAACCCGACAGGGCCCGACGGAGCCCGACAGGGCCCGAGGAAACCAGACAGGGCCCGACAGAGCCCGACAGGGCCCGAGCAAACCCGACAGGGCCCGAGCAAACCCGACAGGGTTCGACAAAGCCTGACAGGGCTTGATGGAGCCCGACAGGGCCCGAGGAAACCCGACAGGGCCCGACGGAGCCTGACAGAGCCCGAGCAAACCCGACAGGGCTCGACGGAGCCCAATAGGGCCCGAGCAAACCCGATAGGGCCTGACGGAGCCCGACAGGGCCCGAGGAAACCCGGAAGGGCCCGACGAAGCCTGACAGGGCTCGATGGAGCCCGACAGGGCCCGAGGAAACCCGACAGGGCCCGACGGAGCCCGATAGGGCCCGAGCAAACCCGACAGGGCCCGATGGAGCCCGACAGGGCTCGAGCAAACCCGACAGGGTCCGACGGAGCCCGACAATGCCCGAGGAAACCGGACAGGGCCCGACAGAGCCCGACAGGGCCCGAGCAAACCCGACAGGGCCCGAGCAAACCCGACAGGGTTCGACAAAGCCTGACAGGGCTCGATGGAGCCCGACAGGGCCCGACGAAACCCGACAGGGCCCGACGGAGCCTGACAGGACCCGAGCAAACCCGACAGGGCTCGACGGAGCCTTACAGGGCCCGAGCAAACCCGACAGGGCCCGAGCAAACCTGACAGGGCACGAAGGAGCCCGACAGGGCCCGAGCAAACCCGACAAGGCCCAACGAAACCCGACAGGGCCTGAGCAAACCTGACAGGGCCCGACGGAGCCCGACAGGGCACGAGCAAACCCGACAGGGCCTGACGGAGCCTGACAGGGCCCGAGCAAACCCGACAGGGCCCGAGCGAATCTGACAGGGCCCGACGGAGCCCGACAGGACGCGGGCAAACCCGACAGGTCCCGAGCAAACCCGACAGGGCCTGACAAGGCCCGACAGGGCCCGAGCAAACCTGACAGGGCCTGACGGAGCCCGACAGGGCCCGAGCAAACCGACAGGGCCCAACAGAGCCCGACAGGACCCGAGCAAACCCGACAGGGCCCGAGCAAACCCGACAGGGCCCGAGCAAACCCGACAGGGTTCGACAAAGCCTGACAGGGCTCGATGGAGCCTGACAAGGCCCGAGGAAACCCGACAGGGCCCGACGGAGCCTGACAGGGCCTGAGCAAGCCCGACAGGGCTCGATGGAGCCTGACAGAGCCCGAGCAAACCCGACAGGGCCCGAGCAAACCTGACAGGGCACGAAGGAGCCCGACAGGGCCCGAGCAAACCCGACAGGGCCCGAGCAAACCTGACAGGGCACGAAGGAGCCCGACAGGGCCCGAGCAAACCCGACAAGGCCCAACGAAACCCGACAGGGCCTGAGCAAACCTGACAGGGCACGAAGGAGCCCGACAGGGCACGAGCAAACCCGACAGGGCCTGACGGAGCCTGACAGGGCCCGAGCAAACCCGACAGGGCCCGAGTGAATCTGACAGGGCCCGACGGAGCCCGACAGGACGCGGGCAAACCCGACAGGTCCCGAGCAAACCCGACAGGGCCTGACAAGGCCCGACAGGGCCCGAGCAAACCTGACAGGGCCTGACGGAGCCCGACAGGGCTCGAGCAAACCCGATAGGGCCTGACGGAGCCTGACAGGGCCCGAGCAAACCTGACAGGGCCCAAGAGAACCTGACAGGGCCCGACGGAGCCCGACAGGGCGCGAGCAAACCCGACAGGGGCTGACAAGGCCCGACAGGGCCTGAGCAAACCCGACAGGACCCGCCAAAGCCTGACAAAGTCCGATGGAGCCCGACAGGGCCCGAGCAAACCCGACAGGGCCCGAGCAAACCTGACAGGGCTCGATGGAGCCCGACAGGGCCCGAGGAAACCCGACAGGGCGCGACGGAGCCTGACAGGGCCCGAGCAAACCCGACAGGGTTCGACGGAGCCCGACAGGGCCCGACGGAACCCGACAGGGTCCGACGAAGCCTGACCGGGCTTCAGCAAACCCGACAGGGCCCGAGCAAACCCGACAGGACCCGAGCAAACCCGACAGGGTCCGACGGAGCCCGACAGGGCCCGAGGAAACCGGACAGGGCCCGCCAGAGCCCGACAGGGCCCGAGCAAACCCGACAGGGCCCGAGCAAACCCGACAGGGTTCGACAAAACCTGACAGGGCTCGATGGAGCCCGACAGGGCCCGAGGAAACCCGACAGGGCCCGACGGAGCCTGACAGGGCCCGAGCAAACCCGACAGGTACCGAGCAATCCTGACAGGGCACGAAGGAGCCCGACAGGGCCCGAGCAAACCCGACAAGGCCCAACGAAACCCGACAGGGCCTGAGCAAACCTGACAGGGCCCGACGGAGCCCGACAGGGCACGAGCAAACCCGACAGGGCCTGACGGAGCCTGACAGGGCCCGAGCAAACCCGACAGGGCCCGAGCGAATCTGACAGGGCCCGACGTAGCCCGACAGGGCGCGAGCAAACCCGACAGGGGCTGACAAGGCCCGACAGGGCCTGAGCAAAACCGACAGGACCCGCCAAAGCCTGATAGGGTCCGATGGAGCCCGACAGGGCCCGAGCAAACCCGACAGGGCCCGACAGAGCCCGACAGGACCCGAGCAAACCCGACAGGGCCCGAGCAAACCCGACAGGGTTCGACAAAGCCTGACAGGGCTCGATGGAGGCTGACAAGGCCCGAGGAAACCCGACAGGGCCCGACGGAGCCTGACAGGGCCCGAGCAAGCCCGACAGGGCTCGATGGAGCCTGACAGGGCCCGAGCAAACCCGACAGGGCCCGAGCAAACCTGACAGGGCACGAAGGAGCCCGACAGGGCCCGAGCAAACCCGACAAGGCCCAACGGATCCCGACAGGGCCTGAGCAAACCTGACAGGGCCCAACAGAGCCCGACAGGGCACTAGCAAATCCGACAGGGCCTGACGGAGCCTGACAGGGCCCGAGCAAACCCGACAGGGCCCGAGCGAATCTGACAGGGCCCGACGGAGCCCGACAGGACGCGGGCAAACCCGACAGGTCCCGAGCAAACCCGACAGGGCCTGACAAGGCCCGACAGGGCCCAAGCAAACATGACAGGGCCTGACGGTGCCCGACAGGGCTCGAGCAAACCCGATAGGGCCTGACGGAGCCTGACAGGGCCCGAGCAAACCTGACAGGGCCCGAGAGAACCTGACAGGGCCCGACATAGCCCGACAGGGCGCGAGCAAACCCGACAGGGGCTGACAAGGCCCGACAGGGCCTGAGCAAACCCAACAGGACCCGCCAAAGCCTGATAGGGTCCGATGGAGCCCGACAGGGCCCGAGGAAACCCGACAGGGCGCGACGGAGACTGACAGGGCCCGAGCAAACCCGACAGGGTTCGACGGAGCCCGACAGGGCCCGAGCAAACCCGACAGGGTCCGACGAAGCCTGACAGGGCTTCAGCAAACCCGACAGGGCCCGAGCAAACCCGACAGGGCCCGACGGAGCCCGACAGGGCCCGAGGAAACCAGACAGGGCCCGACAGAGCCCGACAGGGCCCGAGCAAACCCGACAGGGCCCGAGCAAACCCGACAGGGTTCGACAAAGCCTGACAGGGCTTGATGGAGCCCGACAGGGCCCGAGGAAACCCGACAGGGCCCGACGGAGCCTGACAGAGCCCGAGCAAACCCGACAGGGCTCGACGGAGCCCAATAGGGCCCGAGCAAACCCGATAGGGCCTGACGGAGCCCGACAGGGCCCGAGGAAACCCGGAAGGGCCCGACGAAGCCTGACAGGGCTCGATGGAGCCCGACAGGGCCCGAGGAAACCCGACAGGGCCCGACGGAGCCCGATAGGGCCCGAGCAAACCCGACAGGGCCCGATGGAGCCCGACAGGGCTCGAGCAAACCCGACAGGGTCCGACGGAGCCCGACAGGGCCCGAGGAAACCGGACAGGGCCCGACAGAGCCCGACAGGGCCCGAGCAAACCCGACAGGGCCCGAGCAAACCCGACAGGGTTCGACAAAGCCTGACAGGGCTCGATGGAGCCCGACAGGGCCCGACGAAACCCGACAGGGCCCGACGGAGCCTGACAGGACCCGAGCAAACCCGACAGGGCTCGACGGAGCCTTACAGGGCCCGAGCAAACCCGACAGGTACCGAGCAATCCTGACAGGGCACGAAGGAGCCCGACAGGGCCCGAGCAAACCCGACAAGGCCCAACGAAACCCGACAGGGCCTGAGCAAACCTGACAGGGCCCGACGGAGCCCGACAGGGCATGAGCAAACCCGACAGGGCCTGACGGAGCCTGACAGGGCCCGAGCAAACCCGACAGGGCCCGAGCGAATCTGACAGGGCCCGACGGAGCCCGACAGGACGCGGGCAAACCCGACAGGTCCCGAGCAAACCCGACAGGGCCTGACAAGGCCCGACAGGGCCCGAGCAAACCTGACAGGGCCTGACGGAGCCCGACAGGGCTCGAGCAAACCCGATAGGGCCTGAAGGAGCCTGACAGGGCCCGAGCAAACCTGACAGGGCCCAAGAGAACCTGACAGGGCCCGACGGAGCCCGACAGGGCGCGAGCAAACCCGACAGGGGCTGATAAGGCCCGACAGGGCCTGAGCAAAACCGACAGGACCCGCCAAAGCCTGATAGGGTCCGATGGAGCCCGACAGGGCCCGAGCAAACCCGACAGGGCCCGAGCAAACCCGACAGGGTTCGACAAAGCCTGACAGGGCTTGATGGAGCCCGACAGGGCCCGAGGAAACCCGACAGGGCCCGACGGAGCCTGACAGAGCCCGAGCAAACCCGACAGGGCTCGACGGAGCCCAATAGGGCCCAAGCAAACCCGATAGGGCCTGACGGAGCCCGACAGGGCCCGAGGAAACCCGGAAGGGCCCGACGAAGCCTGACAGGGCTCGATGGAGCCCGACAGGGCCCGAGGAAACCCGACAGGGCCCGACGGAGCCCGATAGGGCCCGAGCAAACCCGACAGGGCCCGATGGAGCCCGACAGGGCTCGAGCAAACCCGACAGGGTCCGACGGAGCCCGACAGGGCCCGAGGAAACCGGACAGGGCCCGACAGAGCCCGACAGGGCCCGAGCAAACCCGACAGGGCCCGAGCAAACCCGACAGGGTTTGACAAAGCCTGACAGGGCTCGATGGAGCCTGACAGGGCCCGAGGAAACCCGACAGGGCCCGACGGAGCCTGAAAGGACCCGAGCAAACCCGACAGGGCTCGACGGAGCCTTACAGGGCCCGAGCAAACCCGACAGGTACCGAGCAATCCTGACAGGGCACGAAGGAGCCCGACAGGGCCCGAGCAAACCCGACAAGGCCCAACGAAACCCGACAGGGCCTGAGCAAACCTGACAGGGCCCGACGGAGCCCGACAGGGCATGAGCAAACCCGACAGGGCCTGACGGAGCCTGACAGGGCCCGAGCAAACCCGACAGGGCCCGAGCGAATCTGACAGGGCCCGACGGAGCCCGACAGGACGCGGGCAAACCCGACAGGTCCCGAGCAAACCCGACAGGGCCTGACAAGGCCCGACAGGGCCCGAGCAAACCTGACAGGGCCTGACGGAGCCCGACAGGGCTCGAGCAAACCCGATAGGGCCTGAAGGAGCCTGACAGGGCCCGAGCAAACCTGACAGGGCCCAAGAGAACCTGACAGGGCCCGACGGAGCCCGACAGGGCGCGAGCAAACCTGACAGGGGCTGACAAGGCCCGACAGGGCCTGAGCAAAACCGACAGGACCCGCCAAAGCCTGATAGGGTCCGATGGAGCCCGACAGGGCCCGAGCAAACCCGACAGGGCCCGACAGAGCCCGACAGGACCCGAGCAAACCCGACAGGGCCCGAGCAAACCCGACAGGGTTCGACAAAGCCTGACAGGGCTCGATGGAGCCTGACAAGGCCTGAGGAAACCCGATAGGGCCCGACGGAGCCTGACAGGGCCCGAGCAAGCCCGACAGGGCTCGATGGAGCCTGACAGGGCCCGAGCAAACCCGACAGGGCCCGAGCAAACCTGACAGGGCACGAAGGAGCCCGACAGGGCCCGAGCAAACCCGACAGGGCCCGAGCAAACCTGACAGGGCACGAAGGAGCCCGACAGGGCCCGAGCAAACCCGACAAGGCCCAACGAAACCCGACAGGGCCTGAGCAAACCTGACAGGGCCCGACGGAGCCCGACAGGGCACGAGCAAACCCGACAGGGCCTGACGGAGCCTGACAGGGCCCGAGCAAACCCGACAGGGCCCGAGCGAATCTGACAGGGCCCGACGGAGCCCGACAGGACGCGGGCAAACCCGACAGGTCCCGAGCAAACCCGACAGGGCCTGACAAGGCCCGACAGGGCCCGAGCAAACCTGACAGGGCCTGACGGAGCCCGACAGGGCTCGAGCAAACCCGATAGGGCCTGACGGAGCCTGACAGGGCCCGAGCAAACCTGACAGGGCCCAAGAGAACCTGACAGGGCCCGACGGAGCCCGACAGGGCGCGAGCAAACCCGACAGGGGCTGACAAGGCCCGACAGGGCCTGAGCAAACCCGACAGGACCCGCCAAAGCCTGACAGGGTCCGATGGAGCCCGACAGGGCCCGAGCAAACCCGACAGGGCCCGAGCAAACCCGACAGGGTTTGACAAAGCCTGACAGGGCTCGATGGAGCCTGACAGGGCCCGAGGAAACCCGACAGGGCCCGACGGAGCCTGAAAGGACCCGAGCAAACCCGACAGGGCTCGACGGAGCCTTACAGGGCCCGAGCAAACCCGACAGGTACCGAGCAATCCTGACAGGGCACGAAGGAGCCCGACAGGGCCCGAGCAAACCCGACAAGGCCCAACGAAACCCGACAGGGCCTGAGCAAACCTGACAGGGCCCGACGGAGCCCGACAGGGCATGAGCAAACCCGACAGGGCCTGACGGAGCCTGACAGGGCCCGAGCAAACCCGACAGGGCCCGAGCGAATCTGACAGGGCCCGACGGAGCCCGACAGGACGCGGGCAAACCCGACAGGTCCCGAGCAAACCCGACAGGGCCTGACAAGGCCCGACAGGGCCCGAGCAAACCTGACAGGGCCTGACGGAGCCCGACAGGGCTCGAGCAAACCCGATAGGGCCTGAAGGAGCCTGACAGGGCCCGAGCAAACCTGACAGGGCCCAAGAGAACCTGACAGGGCCCGACGGAGCCCGACAGGGCGCGAGCAAACCTGACAGGGGCTGACAAGGCCCGACAGGGCCTGAGCAAAACCGACAGGACCCGCCAAAGCCTGATAGGGTCCGATGGAGCCCGACAGGGCCCGAGCAAACCCGACAGGGCCCGACAGAGCCCGACAGGACCCGAGCAAACCCGACAGGGCCCGAGCAAACCCGACAGGGTTCGACAAAGCCTGACAGGGCTCGATGGAGCCTGACAAGGCCTGAGGAAACCCGATAGGGCCCGACGGAGCCTGACAGGGCCCGAGCAAGCCCGACAGGGCTCGATGGAGCCTGACAGGGCCCGAGCAAACCCGACAGGGCCCGAGCAAACCTGACAGGGCACGAAGGAGCCCGACAGGGCCCGAGCAAACCCGACAGGGCCCGAGCAAACCTGACAGGGCACGAAGGAGCCCGACAGGGCCCGAGCAAACCCGACAAGGCCCAACGAAACCCGACAGGGCCTGAGCAAACCTGACAGGGCCCGACGGAGCCCGACAGGGCACGAGCAAACCCGACAGGGCCTGACGGAGCCTGACAGGGCCCGAGCAAACCCGACAGGGCCCGAGCGAATCTGACAGGGCCCGACGGAGCCCGACAGGACGCGGGCAAACCCGACAGGTCCCGAGCAAACCCGACAGGGCCTGACAAGGCCCGACAGGGCCCGAGCAAACCTGACAGGGCCTGACGGAGCCCGACAGGGCTCGAGCAAACCCGATAGGGCCTGACGGAGCCTGACAGGGCCCGAGCAAACCTGACAGGGCCCAAGAGAACCTGACAGGGCCCGACGGAGCCCGACAGGGCGCGAGCAAACCCGACAGGGGCTGACAAGGCCCGACAGGGCCTGAGCAAACCCGACAGGACCCGCCAAAGCCTGACAGGGTCCGATGGAGCCCGACAGGGCCCGAGCAAACCCGACAGGGCCCGAGCAAACCTGAAAGGGCTCGATGGAGCCCGACAGGGCCCGAGGAAACCCGACAGGGCGCGACGGAGCCTGACAGGGCCCGAGCAAACCCGACAGGGCTCGACGGAGCCCGACAGGGCCCGAACAAACCCGACAGGGTCCGACGAAGCCTGACAGGGCTTCAGCAAACCCGACAGGGCCCGAGGAAACCCGACAGGACCCGAGCAAACCCGACAGGGTCCGACGGAGCCCGACAGGGCCCGAGGAAACCGGACAGGGCCCGACAGAGCCCGACAGGGCCCGAGCAAACCCGACAGGGCCCGAGCAAACCCGACAGGGTTCGACAAAGCCTGACAGGGCTCGATGGAGCCCGACAGGGCCCGAGGAAACCCGACAGGGCCCGACGGAGCCTGACAGGGCCCGAGCAAACCCGACAGGGCTCGACGGAGCCTTACAGGGCCCGAGCAAACCCGACAGGTACCGAGCAATCCTGACAGGGCACGAAGGAGCCCGACAGGGCCCGAGCAAACCCGACAAGGCCCAACGAAACCCGACAGGGCGTGAGCAAACCTGACAGGGCCCGATGGAGCCCGACAGGGCACGAGCAAACCCGACAGGGCCTGACGGAGCCTGACAGGGCCCGAGCAAACCCGACAGGGCCCGAGCGAATCTGACAGGGCCCGACGGAGCCCGACAGGACGCGGGCAAACCCGACAGGTCCCGAGCAAACCCGACACGGCCTGACAAGGCCCGACAGGGCCCGAGCAAACCTGACAGGGCCTGACGGAGCCCGACAGGGCTCGAGCAAACCCGATAGGGCCTGAATGAGCCTGACAGGGCGCGAGCAAACCTGACAGGGCCCAAGAGAACCTGACAGGGCCCGACGGAGCCCGACAGGGCGCGAGCAAACCCGACAGGGGCTGACAAGGCCCGACAGGGCCTGAGCAAAACCGACAGGACCCGCCAAAGCCTGATAGGGTCCGATGGAGCCCGACAGGGCCCGAGCAAACCCGACAGGGCCCGACAGAGCCCGACAGGACCCGAGCAAACCCGACAGGGCCCGAGCAAACCCGACAGGGTTCGACAAAGCCTGACAGGGCTCGATGGAGCCTGACAAGGCCCGAGGAAACCCGACAGGGCCCGACGGAGCCTGACAGGGCCCGAGCAAGCCCGACAGGGCTCGATGGAGCCTGACAGGGCCCGAGCAAACCCGACAGGGCCCGAGCAAACCTGACAGGGCACGAAGGAGCCCGACAGGGCCCGAGCAAACCCGACAAGGCCCAACGGATCCCGACAGGGCCTGAGCAAACCTGACAGGGCCCAACAGAGCCCGACAGGGCACTAGCAAATCCGACAGGGCCTGACGGAGCCTGACAGGGCCCGAGCAAACCCGACAGGGCCCGAGCGAATCTGACAGGGCCCGACGGAGCCCGACAGGACGCGGGCAAACCCGACAGGTCCCGAGCAAACCCGACAGGGCCTGACAAGGCCCGACAGGGCCAACCAAACCTGACAGGGCCTGACGGAGCCCGACAGGGCTCGAGCAAACCCGATAGGGCCTGACGGAGCCTGACAGGGCCCGAGCAAACCTGACAGGGCCCGAGAGAACCTGACAGGGCCCGACGGAGCCCGACAGGGCGCGATCAAACCCGACAGGGGCTGACAAGGCCCGACAGGGCCTGAGCAAACCCAACAGGACCCGCCAAAGCCTGATAGGGTCCGATGGAGCCCGACAGGGCCCGAGGAAACCCGACAGGGCGCGACGGAGACTGACAGGGCCCGAGCAAACCCGACAGGGTCCGACGAAGCCTGACAGGGCTTCAGCAAACCCGACAGGGCCCGAGCAAACCCGACAGGGCCCGACGGAGCCCGACAGGGCCCGAGGAAACCAGACAGGGCCCGACAGAGCCCGACAGGGCCCGAGCAAACCCGACAGGGCCCGAGCAAACCCGACAGGGTTCGACAAAGCCTGACAGGGCTTGATGGAGCCCGACAGGGCCCGAGGAAACCCGACAGGGCCCGACGGAGCCTGACAGAGCCCGAGCAAACCCGACAGGGCTCGACGGAGCCCAATAGGGCCCGAGCAAACCCGATAGGGCCTGACGGAGCCCGACAGGGCCCGAGGAAACCCGGAAGGGCCCGACGAAGCCTGACAGGGCTCGATGGAGCCCGACAGGGCCCGAGGAAACCCGACAGGGCCCGACGGAGCCCGATAGGGCCCGAGCAAACCCGACAGGGCCCGATGGAGCCCGACAGGGCTCGAGCAAACCCGACAGGGTCCGACGGAGCCCGACAGGGCCCGAGGAAACCGGACAGGGCCCGACAGAGCCCGACAGGGCCCGAGCAAACCCGACAGGGCCCGAGCAAACCCGACAGGGTTCGACAAAGCCTGACAGGGCTCGATGGAGCCCGACAGGGCCCGACGAAACCCGACAGGGCCCGACGGAGCCTGACAGGACCCGAGCAAACCCGACAGGGCTCGACGGAGCCTTACAGGGCCCGAGCAAACCCGACAGGTACCGAGCAATCCTGACAGGGCACGAAGGAGCCCGACAGGGCCCGAGCAAACCCGACAAGGCCCAACGAAACCCGACAGGGCCTGAGCAAACCTGACAGGGCCCGACGGAGCCCGACAGGGCATGAGCAAACCCGACAGGGCCTGACGGAGCCTGACAGGGCCCGAGCAAACCCGACAGGGCCCGAGCGAATCTGACAGGGCCCGACGGAGCCCGACAGGACGCGGGCAAACCCGACAGGTCCCGAGCAAACCCGACAGGGCCTGACAAGGCCCGACAGGGCCCGAGCAAACCTGACAGGGCCTGACGGAGCCCGACAGGGCTCGAGCAAACCCGATAGGGCCTGAAGGAGCCTGACAGGGCCCGAGCAAACCTGACAGGGCCCAAGAGAACCTGACAGGGCCCGACGGAGCCCGACAGGGCGCGAGCAAACCCGACAGGGGCTGACAAGGCCCGACAGGGCCTGAGCAAAACCGACAGGACCCGCCAAAGCCTGATAGGGTCCGATGGAGCCCGACAGGGCCCGAGCAAACCCGACAGGGCCCGAGCAAACCCGACAGGGTTCGACAAAGCCTGACAGGGCTTGATGGAGCCCGACAGGGCCCGAGGAAACCCGACAGGGCCCGACGGAGCCTGACAGAGCCCGAGCAAACCCGACAGGGCTCGACGGAGCCCAATAGGGCCCAAGCAAACCCGATAGGGCCTGACGGAGCCCGACAGGGCCCGAGGAAACCCGGAAGGGCCCGACGAAGCCTGACAGGGCTCGATGGAGCCCGACAGGGCCCGAGGAAACCCGACAGGGCCCGACGGAGCCCGATAGGGCCCGAGCAAACCCGACAGGGCCCGATGGAGCCCGACAGGGCTCGAGCAAACCCGACAGGGCCCGAGCAAACCTGAAAGGGCTCGATGGAGCCCGACAGGGCCCGAGGAAACCCGACAGGGCGCGACGGAGCCTGACAGGGCCCGAGCAAACCCGACAGGGCTCGACGGAGCCCGACAGGGCCCGAACAAACCCGACAGGGTCCGACGAAGCCTGACAGGGCTTCAGCAAACCCGACAGGGCCCGAGGAAACCCGACAGGACCCGAGCAAACCCGACAGGGTCCGACGGAGCCCGACAGGGCCCGAGGAAACCGGACAGGGCCCGACAGAGCCCGACAGGGCCCGAGCAAACCCGACAGGGCCCGAGCAAACCCGACAGGGTTCGACAAAGCCTGACAGGGCTCGATGGAGCCCGACAGGGCCCGAGGAAACCCGACAGGGCCCGACGGAGCCTGACAGGGCCCGAGCAAACCCGACAGGGCTCGACGGAGCCTTACAGGGCCCGAGCAAACCCGACAGGTACCGAGCAATCCTGACAGGGCACGAAGGAGCCCGACAGGGCCCGAGCAAACCCGACAAGGCCCAACGAAACCCGACAGGGCGTGAGCAAACCTGACAGGGCCCGATGGAGCCCGACAGGGCACGAGCAAACCCGACAGGGCCTGACGGAGCCTGACAGGGCCCGAGCAAACCCGACAGGGCCCGAGCGAATCTGACAGGGCCCGACGGAGCCCGACAGGACGCGGGCAAACCCGACAGGTCCCGAGCAAACCCGACACGGCCTGACAAGGCCCGACAGGGCCCGAGCAAACCTGACAGGGCCTGACGGAGCCCGACAGGGCTCGAGCAAACCCGATAGGGCCTGAATGAGCCTGACAGGGCGCGAGCAAACCTGACAGGGCCCAAGAGAACCTGACAGGGCCCGACGGAGCCCGACAGGGCGCGAGCAAACCCGACAGGGGCTGACAAGGCCCGACAGGGCCTGAGCAAAACCGACAGGACCCGCCAAAGCCTGATAGGGTCCGATGGAGCCCGACAGGGCCCGAGCAAACCCGACAGGGCCCGACAGAGCCCGACAGGACCCGAGCAAACCCGACAGGGCCCGAGCAAACCCGACAGGGTTCGACAAAGCCTGACAGGGCTCGATGGAGCCTGACAAGGCCCGAGGAAACCCGACAGGGCCCGACGGAGCCTGACAGGGCCCGAGCAAGCCCGACAGGGCTCGATGGAGCCTGACAGGGCCCGAGCAAACCCGACAGGGCCCGAGCAAACCTGACAGGGCACGAAGGAGCCCGACAGGGCCCGAGCAAACCCGACAAGGCCCAACGGATCCCGACAGGGCCTGAGCAAACCTGACAGGGCCCAACAGAGCCCGACAGGGCACTAGCAAATCCGACAGGGCCTGACGGAGCCTGACAGGGCCCGAGCAAACCCGACAGGGCCCGAGCGAATCTGACAGGGCCCGACGGAGCCCGACAGGACGCGGGCAAACCCGACAGGTCCCGAGCAAACCCGACAGGGCCTGACAAGGCCCGACAGGGCCCAAGCAAACATGACAGGGCCTGACGGTGCCCGACAGGGCTCGAGCAAACCCGATAGGGCCTGACGGAGCCTGACAGGGCCCGAGCAAACCTGACAGGGCCCGAGAGAACCTGACAGGGCCCGACATAGCCCGACAGGGCGCGAGCAAACCCGACAGGGGCTGACAAGGCCCAACAGGGCCTGAGCAAACCCAACAGGACCCGCCAAAGCCTGATAGGGTCCGATGGAGCCCGACAGGGCCCGAGGAAACCCGACAGGGCGCGACGGAGCCTGACAGGGCCCGAGCAAACCCGACAGGGTTCGACGGAGCCCGACAGGGCCCGAGCAAACCCGACAGGGTCCGACGAAGCCTGACAGGGCTTCAGCAAACCTGACAGGGCCCGAGCAAACCCGACAGGGCCCGACGGAGCCCGACAGGGCCCGAGGAAACCAGACAGGGCCCGACAGAGCCCGACAGGGCCCGAGCAAACCCGACAGGGCCCGAGCAAATTCGACAGGGTTCGACAAAGCCTGACAGGGCTTGATGGAGCCCGACAGTGCCCGAGGAAACCCGACAGGGCCCGACGGAGCCTGACAGAGCCCGAGCAAACCCGACAGGGCTCGACGGAGCCCAATAGGGCCCGAGCAAACCCGACAGGGCCTGACGGAGCCCGACAGGGCCCGAGGAAACCCGACAGGGCCCGACGGAGCCCGATAGGGCCCGAGCAAACCCGACAGGGCCCGATGGAGCCCGACAGGGCTCGAGCAAACCCGACAGGGTCCGACGGAGCCCGACAGGGCCCGAGGAAACTGGACAGGGCCCGACAGAGCCCGACAGGGCCCGAGCAAACCCGACAGGGCCCGAGCAAACCCGACAGGGTTCGACAAAGCCTGACAGGGCTCGATGGAGCCCGACAGGGCCCGAGGAAACCCGACAGGGCCCGACGGAGCCTGACAGGACCCGAGCAAACCCGACAGGGCTCGACGGAGCCTTACAGGGCCCGAGCAAACCCGACAGGTACCGAGCAATCCTGACAGGGCACGAAGGAGCCCGACAGGGCCCGAGCAAACCCGACAAGGCCCAACGAAACCCGACAGGGCCTGAGCAAACCTGACAGGGCCCGACGGAGCCCGACAGGGCATGAGCAAACCCGACAGGGCCTGACGGAGCCTGACAGGGCCCGAGCAAACCCGACAGGGCCCGAGCGAATCTGACAGGGCCCGACGGAGCCCGACAGGACGCGGGCAAACCCGACAGGTCCCGAGCAAACCCGACAGGGCCTGACAAGGCCCGACAGGGCCCGAGCAAACCTGACAGGGCCTGACGGAGCCCGACAGGGCTCGAGCAAACCCGATAGGGCCTGAAGGAGCCTGACAGGGCCCGAGCAAACCTGACAGGGCCCAAGAGAACCTGACAGGGCCCGACGGAGCCCGACAGGGCGCGAGCAAACCTGACAGGGGCTGACAAGGCCCGACAGGGCCTGAGCAAAACCGACAGGACCCGCCAAAGCCTGATAGGGTCCGATGGAGCCCGACAGGGCCCGAGCAAACCCGACAGGGCCCGACAGAGCCCGACAGGACCCGAGCAAACCCGACAGGGCCCGAGCAAACCCGACAGGGTTCGACAAAGCCTGACAGGGCTCGATGGAGCCTGACAAGGCCTGAGGAAACCCGACAGGGCCCGACGGAGCCTGACAGGGCCCGAGCAAGCCCGACAGGGCTCGATGGAGCCTGACAGGGCCCGAGCAAACCCGACAGGGCCCGAGCAAACCTGACAGGGCACGAAGGAGCCCGACAGGGCCCGAGCAAACCCGACAGGGCCCGAGCAAACCTGACAGGGCACGAAGGAGCCCGACAGGGCCCGAGCAAACCCGACAAGGCCCAACGAAACCCGACAGGGCCTGAGCAAACCTGACAGGGCCCGACGGAGCCCGACAGGGCACGAGCAAACCCGACAGGGCCTGACGGAGCCTGACAGGGCCCGAGCAAACCCGACAGGGCCCGAGCGAATCTGACAGGGCCCGACGGAGCCCGACAGGACGCGGGCAAACCCGACAGGTCCCGAGCAAACCCGACAGGGCCTGACAAGGCCCGACAGGGCCCGAGCAAACCTGACAGGGCCTGACGGAGCCCGACAGGGCTCGAGCAAACCCGATAGGGCCTGACGGAGCCTGACAGGGCCCGAGCAAACCTGACAGGGCCCAAGAGAACCTGACAGGGCCCGACGGAGCCCGACAGGGCCCGAGCAAACCCGACAGGGGCTGACAAGGCCCGACAGGGCCTGAGCAAACCCGACAGGACCCGCCAAAGCCTGACAGGGTCCGATGGAGCCCGACAGGGCCCGAGCAAACCCGACAGGGCCCGAGCAAACCTGAAAGGGCTCGATGGAGCCCGACAGGGCCCGAGGAAACCCGACAGGGCGCGACGGAGCCTGACAGGGCCCGAGCAAACCCGACAGGGTTCGACGGAGCCCGACAGGGCCCGAACAAACCCGACAGGTTCCGACGAAGCCTGACAGGGCTTCAGCAAACCCGACAGGGCCCGAGGAAACCCGACAGGACCCGAGCAAACCCGACAGGGTCCGACGGAGCCCGACAGGGCCCGAGGAAACCGGACAGGGCCCGACAGAGCCCGACAGGGCCCGAGCAAACCCGACAGGGCCCGAGCAAACCCGACAGGGTTCGACAAAGCCTGACAGGGCTCGATGGAGCCCGACAGGGCCCGAGGAAACCCGACAGGGCCCGACGGAGCCTGACAGGGCCCGAGCAAACCCGACAGGGCTCGACGGAGCCTTACAGGGCCCGAGCAAACCCGACAGGTACCGAGCAATCCTGACAGGGCACGAAGGAGCCCGACAGGGCCCGAGCAAACCCGACAAGGCCCAACGAAACCCGACAGGGCCTGAGCAAACCTGACAGGGCCCGACGGAGCCCGACAGGGCATGAGCAAACCCGACAGGGCCTGACGGAGCCTGACAGGGCCCGAGCAAACCCGACAGGGCCCGAGCGAATCTGACAGGGCCCGACGGAGCCCGACAGGACGCGGGCAAACCCGACAGGTCCCGAGCAAACCCGACAGGGCCTGACAAGGCCCGACAGGGCCCGAGCAAACCTGACAGGGCCTGACGGAGCCCGACAGGGCTCGAGCAAACCCGATAGGGCCTGAAGGAGCCTGACAGGGCCCGAGCAAACCTGACAGGGCCCAAGAGAACCTGACAGGGCCCGACGGAGCCCGACAGGGCGCGAGCAAACCTGACAGGGGCTGACAAGGCCCGACAGGGCCTGAGCAAAACCGACAGGACCCGCCAAAGCCTGATAGGGTCCGATGGAGCCCGACAGGGCCCGAGCAAACCCGACAGGGATCCGACAGAGCCCGACAGGACCCGAGCAAACCCGACAGGGCCCGAGCAAACCCGACAGGGTTCGACAAAGCCTGACAGGGCTCGATGGAGCCTGACAAGGCCTGAGGAAACCCGACAGGGCCCGACGGAGCCTGACAGGGCCCGAGCAAGCCCGACAGGGCTCGACGGAGCCCGACAGGGCCCGAACAAACCCGACAGGGTCCGACGAAGCCTGACAGGGCTTCAGCAAACCCGACAGGGCCCGAGGAAACCCGACAGGACCCGAGCAAACCCGACAGGGTCCGACGGAGCCCGACAGGGCCCGAGGAAACCGGACAGGGCCCGACAGAGCCCGACAGGGCCCGAGCAAACCCGACAGGGCCCGAGCAAACCCGACAGGGTTCGACAAAGCCTGACAGGGCTCGATGGAGCCCGACAGGGCCCGAGGAAACCCGACAGGGCCCGACGGAGCCTGACAGGGCCCGAGCAAACCCGACAGGGCTCGACGGAGCCTTACAGGGCCCGAGCAAACCCGACAGGTACCGAGCAATCCTGACAGGGCACGAAGGAGCCCGACAGGGCCCGAGCAAACCCGACAAGGCCCAACGAAACCCGACAGGGCCTGAGCAAACCTGACAGGGCCCGACGGAGCCCGACAGGGCATGAGCAAACCCGACAGGGCCTGACGGAGCCTGACAGGGCCCGAGCAAACCCGACAGGGCCCGAGCGAATCTGACAGGGCCCGACGGAGCCCGACAGGACGCGGGCAAACCCGACAGGTCCCGAGCAAACCCGACAGGGCCTGACAAGGCCCGACAGGGCCCGAGCAAACCTGACAGGGCCTGACGGAGCCCGACAGGGCTCGAGCAAACCCGATAGGGCCTGAAGGAGCCTGACAGGGCCCGAGCAAACCTGACAGGGCCCAAGAGACTCTGACAGGGCCCGACGGAGCCCGACAGGGCGCGAGCAAACCTGACAGGGGCTGACAAGGCCCGACAGGGCCTGAGCAAAACCGACAGGACCCGCCAAAGCCTGATAGGGTCCGATGGAGCCCGACAGGGCCCGAGCAAACCCGACAGGGCCCGACAGAGCCCGACAGGACCCGAGCAAACCCGACAGGGCCCGAGCAAACCCGACAGGGTTCGACAAAGCCTGACAGGGCTCGATGGAGCCTGACAAGGCCTGAGGAAACCCGACAGGGCCCGACGGAGCCTGACAGGGCCCGAGCAAGCCCGACAGGGCTCGACGGAGCCCGACAGGGCCCGAACAAACCCGACAGGGTCCGACGAAGCCTGACAGGGCTTCAGCAAACCCGACAGGGCCCGAGGAAACCCGACAGGACCCGAGCAAACCCGACAGGGTCCGACGGAGCCCGACAGGGCCCGAGGAAACCGGACAGGGCCCGACAGAGCCCGACAGGGCCCGAGCAAACCCGACAGGGCCCGAGCAAACCCGACAGGGTTCGACAAAGCCTGACAGGGCTCGATGGAGCCCGACAGGGCCCGAGGAAACCCGACAGGGCCCGACGGAGCCTGACAGGGCCCGAGCAAACCCGACAGGGCTCGACGGAGCCTTACAGGGCCCGAGCAAACCCGACAGGTACTGAGCAATCCTGACAGGGCACGAAGGAGCCCGACAGGGCCCGAGCAAACCCGACAAGGCCCAACGAAACCCGACAGGGCCTGAGCAAACCTGACAGGGCCCGACGGAGCCCGACAGGGCATGAGCAAACCCGACAGGGCCTGACGGAGCCTGACAGGGCCCGAGCAAACCCGACAGGGCCCGAGCGAATCTGACAGGGCCCGACGGAGCCCGACAGGACGCGGGCAAACCCGACAGGTCCCGAGCAAACCCGACAGGGCCTGACAAGGCCCGACAGGGCCCGAGCAAACCTGACAGGGCCTGACGGAGCCCGACAGGGCTCGAGCAAACCCGATAGGGCCTGAAGGAGCCTGACAGGGCCCGAGCAAACCTGACAGGGCCCAAGAGAACCTGACAGGGCCCGACGGAGCCCGACAGGGCGCGAGCAAACCTGACAGGGGCTGACAAGGCCCGACAGGGCCTGAGCAAAACCGACAGGACCCGCCAAAGCCTGATAGGGTCCGATGGAGCCCGACAGGGCCCGAGCAAACCCGACAGGGCCCGACAGAGCCCGACAGGACCCGAGCAAACCCGACAGGGCCCGAGCAAACCCGACAAGGTTCGACAAAGCCTGACAGGGCTCGATGGAGCCTGACAAGGCCCGAGGAAACCCGACAGGGCGCGACGGAGCCTGACAGGGCCCGAGCAAACCCGACAGGGTTCGACGGAGCCCGACAGGGCCCGAGCAAACCCGACAGGGTCCGACGAAGCCTGACAGGGCTTCAGCAAACCCGACAGGGCCCGAGGAAACCCGACAGGACCCGAGCAAACCCGACAGGGTCCGACGGAGCCCGACAGGGCCCGAGGAAACCGGACAGGGCCCGACAGAGCCCGACAGGGCCCGAGCAAACCCGACAGGGCCCGAGCAAACCCGACAGGGTTCGACAAAGCCTGACAGGGCTCGATGGAGCCCGACAGGGCCCGAGGAAACCCGACAGGGCCCGACGGAGCCTGACAGGGCCCGAGCAAACCCGACAGGGCTCGACGGAGCCTTACAGGGCCCGAGCAAACCCGACAGGTACCGAGCAATCCTGACAGGGCACGAAGGAGCCCGACAGGGCCCGAGCAAACCCGACAAGGCCCAACGAAACCCGACAGGGCCTGAGCAAACCTGACAGGGCCCGACGGAGCCCGACAGGGCACGAGCAAACCCGACAGGGCCTGACGGAGCCTGACAGGGCCCGAGCAAACCCGACAGGGCCCGAGCGAATCTGACAGGGCCCGACGGAGCCCGACAGGACGCGGGCAAACCCGACAGGTCCCGAGCAAACCCGACAGGGCCTGACAAGGCCCGACAGGGCCCGAGCAAACCTGACAGGGCCTGACGGAGCCCGACAGGGCTCGAGCAAACCCGATAGGGCCTGAAGGAGCCTGACAGGGCCCGAGCAAACCTGACAGGGCCCAAGAGAACCTGACAGGGCCCGACGGAGCCTGACAGGGCGCGAGCAAACCCGACAGGGGCTGACAAGGCCCGACAGGGCCTGAGCAAAACCGACAGGACCCGCCAAAGCCTGATAGGGTCCGATGGAGCCCGACAGGGCCCGAGCAAACCCGACAGGGCCCGAGCAAACCCGACAGGGCCCGAGCAAACCCGACAGGGTTCGACAAAGCCTGACAGGGCTCGATGGAGCCTGACAAGGCCCGAGGAAACCCGACAGGGCCCGACGGAGCCTGACAGGGCCCGAGCAAACCCGACAGGGCCCGAGCAAACCTGACAGGGCACGAAGGAGCCCGACAGGGCCCGAGCAAACCCGACAAGGCCCAACGGATCCCGACAGGGCCTGAGCAAACCTGACAGGGCCCAACAGAGCCCGACAGGGCACTAGCAAATCCGACAGGGCCTGACGGAGCCTGACAGGGCACGAGCAAACCCGACAGGGCCCGAGCGAATCTGACAGGGCCCGACGGAGCCCGACAGGACGCGGGCAAACCCGACAGGTCCCGAGCAAACCCGACAGGGCCTGACAAGGCCCGACAGGGCCCAAGCAAACATGACAGGGCCTGACGGTGCCCGACAGGGCTTGAGCAAACCCGATAGGGCCTGATGGAGCCTGACAGGGCCCGAGCAAACCTGACAGGGCCCGAGCAAACCCGACAGGGTTCGACGGAGCCCGACAGGGCCCGAGCAAACCCGACAGGGTCCGACGAAGCCTGACAGGGCTTCAGCAAACCCGACAGGGCCCGAGCAAACCCGACAGGGTCCGACGAAGCCTGACAGGGCTTCAGCAAACCCGACAGGGCCCGAGCAAACCCGACAGGGCCCGACGGAGCCCGACAGGGCCCGAGGAAACCAGACAGGGCCCGACAGAGCCCGACAGGGCCCGAGCAAACCCGACAGGGCCCGAGCAAACCCGACAGGGTCCGACGAAGCCCGACAGGGCTTCAGCAAACCCGACATGGCCCGAGCAAACCCGACAGGGCCCGACGGAGCCCGACAGAGCCCGAGGAAACCAGACAGGGCCCGACAAAGCCCGACAGGGCTCGAGCAAACCCGACAGGGCCCGACGGAGCCCGACAGGGCCCGAGCAAACCCGAAATGGCCCGACGGAGCCTGACAGGGCTCGATGGAGCCCGACAGGGCCCAAGGAAACCCGACAGGGCCTGATTGAGCTCGATAGGGCCCGAGCAACCCCGACAGGGCCTGACGGAGCCTGACAGGGCCCGGGCAAACCCGACAGGGCACGCTGGAGCCCGACAGAGCCCGAGCAAATCCGACAGGGCCCGACAAGGCCCGACAGGGCCCGAGCAAACCTGACACGTCCTGAGAAAGCCTGACAGGGCCCGACGGAGCCCGCCAGGGCCCGAGCAAACCCAACAGAGCCCGACGGAGCCTGACAGGGCTCAGTGGAGTCCGATAGGGCCCGAGGAAACCCGACAGGGCCCGACGGAGCCCGATAGGGCCCGAGCAAACGCGACAGGGCCCGATGGAGCCCAACAGGGCTCGAACAAACCCGACAGGGCCTGAGCAAATTCGACAGGGCCCGACGGAGCCCGACAGGGCCCGAGCAAACCCGAAAGGGCCCGACGGAGCCTGACACGGCTCGATGGAGCCCGACAGGGCCCGAGGAAACCCGACAGGGCCCCACGGAGCCCGATAGGGCCCGAGCAAACCTGACAGGACCTGACAAAGCCTGACAGGGCCCGACGGAGCCCGACAGGGCCTGAGCAAACCTGAAAGAGCCCGACGGAGACTGACAGGGCTCGATAGAGTCCGACAGGGCCCGAGGAAACCCGACAGGGCCCGACGGAACCCGAGAGGGCCCGACAGAACCCGAGAGGGCCCGAGGAAATCCGACAGGGCTTGACAGAGCCCGACAGGACCCGAGCAAACCCGACAGGGCCCGAGCAAACCCGACAGGGTTCGACAAAGCCTGACAGAACTCGATGGAACCCGACAGGGCCCGAGGAAACCCGACAGGGCCCGACGGACACTGACAGGGCCCGAGCAAACCCGACAGGGCTCGACGGAGCCTTACAGGGCCCGAGCAAACCCGACAGGGCCCGAGCAAACCTGACAAGGCCCAACGAAACCCGACAGGGCCTGAGCAAACCTGACAGGGCCCGACGGAGCCCGACAGGGCACGAGCAAACCCGACAGGGCCTGACGGAGCCTGACAGGGCCCGAGCAAACCCGACAGGGCCCGAGCGAATCTGACAGGGCCCGACAGAGCCCGACAGGACGCGGGCAAACCCGACAGGTCCCGAGCAAACCCGACAGGGCCTGACAAGGCCCGACAGGGCCCGAGCAAACCTGACAGGGCCTGACGGAGCCCGACAGGGCTCGAGCAAACCCGATAGGGCCTGACGAGCCTGACAGGGCCCGAGCAAACCTGACAGGGCCCAAGAGAACCTGACAGGGCCCGACGGAGCCCGACAGGGCGCGAGCAAACCCGACAGGGGCTGACAAGGCCCGACAGGGCCTGAGCAAACCCGACAGGACCCGCCAAAGCCTGACAGGGTCCGATGGAGCCCGACAGGGCCCGAGCAAACCCGACAGGGCCCGAGCAAACCTGACAGGGCTTGATGGAGCCCGACAGGGCCCGAGGAAACCCGACAGGGCGCGACGGAGCCTGACAGGGCCCGAGCAAACCCGACAGGGTCCGACGAAGCCTGACAGGGCTTCAGCAAACCCGACAGGGCCCAAGGAAACCCGACAGGACCCGAGCAAACCCGACAGGGTCCGACGGAGCCCGACAGGGCCCGAGGAAACCGGACAGGGCCCGACAGAGCCCGACAGGGCCCGAGCAAACCCGACAGGGCCCGAGCAAACCCGACAGGGTTCGACAAAGCCTGACAGGGCTCGATGGAGCCCGACAGGGCCCAAAGAAACCCGACAGGGCCCGACGGAGCCTGACAGGGCCCGAGCAAACCCGACAGGGCTCGACGGAGCCTTACAGGGCCCGAGCAAACCCGACAGGTACCGAGCAATCCTGACAGGGCACGAAGGAGCCCGACAGGGCCCGAGCAAACCCGACAAGGCCCAACGAAACCCGACAGGGCCTGAGCAAAGCTGACAGGGCCCGACGGAGCCCGACAGGGCACGAGCAAACCCGACAGGGCCTGACGGAGCCTGACAGGGCCCGAGCAAACCCGACAGGGCCCGAGCGAATCTGACAGGGCCCGAGCAAACCCGACAGGGCCCGAGCGAATCTGACAGGGCCCGACGGAGCCCGACAGGACGCGGGCAAACCCGACAGGTCCCGAGCAAACCCGACAGGGCCTGACAAGGCCCGACAGGGCCCGAGCAAACCTGACAGGGCCTGACGGAGCCCGACAGGGCTCGAGCAAACCCGATAGGGCCTGAAGGAGCCTGACAGGGCCCGAGCAAACCTGACAGGGCCCAAGAGAACCTGACAGGGCCCGACGGAGCCCGACAGGGCGCGAGCAAACCCGACAGGGGCTGACAAGGCCCGACAGGGCCTGAGCAAAACCGACAGGACCCGCCAAAGCCTGATAGGGTCCGATGGAGCCCGACAGGGCTCGAGCAAACCCGACAGGGCCCGAGCAAACCTGACAGGGCTCGATGGAGCCCGACAGGGCCCGAGGAAACCCGACAGGGCGCGACGGAGCCTGACAGGGCCCGAGCAAACCCGACAAGGTTCGACGGAGCCCGACAGGGCCCGAGCAAACCCGACAGGGTCCGACGAAGCCTGACAGGGCTTCAGCAAACCCGACAGGGTCTGAGCAAAACCGACAGGACCCGAGCAAACCCAACAGTGTCCGAGGGAGCCCGACAGGTCCCGAGGAAACCAGACAGGGCCCGACAGAGCCCGACAGGGCCCGAGCAAACCCGACAGGGCCCGAGCAAACCCGACAGGGTTCGACAAAGCCTGACAGGGCTTGATGGAGCCCGACAGGGCCCGAGGAAGCCCGACAGGGCCCGACGGAGCCTGACAGAGCCCGAGCAAACCCGACAGAGCTCGACGGAGCCCGATAGGGCCCGAGCAAACCCGACAGGGCCTGACGGAGCCCGACAGGGCTCGAGCAAACCCGAAAGGGCCCGACGAAGCCTGACAGGGCTCGATGGAGCCCGACAGGGCCCGAGGAAACTTGACAGGGCCCGACAGAGCCCGATAGGGCCCGAGCAGACCTGACAGGGCCCGATGGAGGCCGACAGGGCTCGAGCAAACCCGACAGGGTCCGACGAAGCCTGACAGGGCTTCAGCAAACCCGACATGGCCCGAGCAAACCCGACAGGGCTTGACGGAGCCCGACAGAGCCCGAGGAAACTCGACAGGGCCCGACGGAGCCCGACAGGGCTCGAGCAAACCCGACAGGGCCCGACGGAGCCCGACAGGGCCCGAGCAAACCCGAAAGGGCCCGACGGAGCCTGACAGGGCTCGATGGAGCTCGACAGGGCTCGAGCAAACCCGACAGGGTCCGACGAAGCCTGACAGGGCTTCAGCAAACCCGACATGGCCCGAGCAAACCCGACAGGGCCGACGGAGCCCGACAGAGCCCGAGGAAACCAGACAGGGCCCGACGGAGCCCGACAGGGCCCGAGCAAACCCGACAGGGCCCGACAAAGCCCGACAGGGCCGAGCAAACCCGAAAGGGCCCGACGGAGCCTGACAGAGCTCGATGGAGCCCGACAGGGCCCGAGGAAACCCGACAGGGCCTGATTGAGCCCGATAGGGCCCGAGCAAACCCGACAGGGCCTGACGGAGCCTGACAGGGCTCGGGCAAACCCGACAGGGCACGTTGGAACCCGACAGAGCCCGAGCAAACCCGACAGGGCCCGACAAGGCCTGACAGGGCCCGAGGAAACCTGACACGTCCTGAGAAAGCCTGACAGGGCCCGACGGAGCCCGCCAGGGCCCGAGCAAACCCGAAAGAGCCCGACGGAGCCTGACAGGGCTCAGTGGAGTCCGACAGGGCCCGAGGCAACCCGACAGGGCTCGACAAAACCCGACAGGGCCCGACGGAGCCTGACAAGGCCCTAGAAATCCTGACAGGGCTCGACGGAGCCCAACAGGGCCCGAGCACACTCGACAGGGTCCGACGAAGCGTGACAGGGCTTCAGAAAACCCGACAAGGCCCGAGCAAACCGACAGGGCCCAACGGAGCCCGCCAGGGCCCGAGCAAACCCGACAGGGCCTGAGCAAACCCGACAGGGCCTGAGCAAACCCGACAGGGTTCGACGAAGCCTGACAGGGCTCGATGGAGCCCGACAGGGCCCGAGGAAACCCGACAGGGCCCGACGGAGCCCGATAGGGACCGAGCAAACCCGACAGGGCCCGATGGAGCCCGACAGGACCCGACCAAACCCGACAGGGCCCGACGGAGCCCAACAGAGCCCGAGGAAACCAGACAGGGCCCGACGGAGCCCGACAGGGCCCGAGCAAACCCGACAGGGCCCGACGGAGCCCGACAGGGCCCGAGCAAACCCGAAAGGGCCCGACGGAGCCTGACAGGGCTCGATGGAGCCCGACAGGGCCCGAGGAAACCCGAGAGGGCCTGATTGAGCCCGATAGGGCCCGAGCAAACCCGACAGGGCCTGACGGAGCCTGACAGGGCCCGGGCAAACCCGACAGGGCACGTTGGAACCCGACAGAGCCTGAGCAAACCCGACAGGGCCCGACAAGGCCTGACAGGGCCCGAGCAAACCTGACACGTCCTGAGAAAGCCTGACAGGGCCCGACGGAGCCCGCCAGGGCCCGAGCAAACCCGAAAGAGCCCGACGGAGCCTGACAGGGCTCAGTGGAGTCCGACAGGGCCCGAGGCAACCCGACAGGGCTCGACAAAACCCGACAGGGCCCGACGGAGCCTGACAAGGCCCTAGAAATCCTGACAGGGCTCGACGGAGCCCAACAGGGCCCGAGCACACTCGACAGGGTCCGACGAAGCGTGACAGGGCTTCAGAAAACCCGACAAGGCCCGAGCAAACCGACAGGGCCCAACGGAGCCCGCCAGGGCCCGAGCAAGCCCGACAGGGCCTGAGCAAACCCGACAGGGTTCGACAAAGCCTGACAGGGCTCGATGGAGCCCGACAGGGCCCAAGGAAACCCGACAGGGCACGACGGAGCCCGACAGTGCCCAAGCAAACCTGACAGGGCCCTACGGAGCCCGACAGGGCACGAGCAAACCACACAGGGCCTGAAGGAGCCTGACAGGGCCCGAGCAAACCCGACAGGGCCCAACGGATCCCGACAGGGCCCAAGCAAACCTGACAGGGCCCAGCGGAGCCCGACAGGGCAGGAGCAAACTCGACAGGGTTCGACAAAGCCTGACAGGGCTTGATGGAGCCCGACAGGGCCTGAGGAAACCCGACAGGGCCCGACGCAGCCTGACAGAGCCGGAGCAAACCCGACAGGGCTCGACGGAGCCCGACAGGGCCCGAGCAAACCCGACAGGGCCTGACGGAGCCTGACAGGGCCCGAGCAAACCCGAAAGGGCCCGACGAAGCCTGACAGGGCTCGATGGAGCCCGACAGGGCCCGAGGAAACCCGACAGGGCCCGATGGAGCCCGACAGGGCCCGACCAAACCCGACAGGGCCCGACGGAGCCCAACAGAGCCCGAGGAAACCAGACAGGGCCCGACGGAGCCCGACAGGGCCCGAGCAAACCCGACAGGGCCCGACGGAGCCTGACAGAGCCCGAGCAAACCCGACAGGGCTCGACGGAGCCCGATAGGGCCCGAGCAAACCCGACAGGGCCTGACGGAGCTCGACAGGGCCCGAGCAAACCCGAAAGGGCCCGACGAAGCCTGACAGGGCTCGATGGAGCCCGACAGGGCCCGAGGAAACCCGACAGGGCCCGACGGAGCCCGATAGGGACCGAGCAAATCCGACAGGGCCCGATGGAGCCCGACAGGGCTCGAGCAAACCCGACAGGGTCCGACGAATCCTTACAGGGCTTCAGCAAACCCGACAGGGCCCGAGCAAACCCGACAGGGCCCGACGGAGCCCGACAGGGCCCGAGCAAACCCGTAAGGGCCCGACGGAGCCTGACAGGGCTCGATGGAGCCTGACAGGGCCCGAGGAAACCCGACAGGGCCCGACGGAGCCCGACAGGGCGCGAGCAAACCCGAAAGGGCCCGACGAAGCCTGACAGGGCTCAATGGAGCCCGACAGGGCCCGAGGAAACCCGACAGGGCCCGACGCAGCCCGATAGGGCCCGAGCAAACCCGACAGGGTCCGACGGAGCCCGACAGGGCCCGAGCAAACCCGAAAGGGCCCGACGGAGCCTGACAGGGCTTGATGGAGCCCGACAGGGCCCGAGGAAACCCGACAGGGCCTGATTGAGCCCGATAGGGCCCGAGCAAACCCGACAGGGCCTGACGGAGCCTGACAGGGCCCGGGCAAACCCGACAGGGCACGTTGGAACCCGACAGAGCCCGAGCAAACCCGACAGGGCCCGACAAGGCCTGACAGGGCCCGAGCAAACCTGACACGTCCTGAGAAAGCCTGACAGGGCCCGACGGAGCCCGCCAGGGCCCGAGCAAACCCGAAAGAGCCCGACGGAGCCTGACAGGGCTCAGTGGAGTCCGACAGGGCCCGAGGCAACCCGACAGGGCTCGACAAAACCCGACAGGGCCCGACGGAGCCTGACAAGGCCCGAGAAATCCTGACAGGGCTCGACGGAGCCCGACAGGGCCCGAGCACACTCGACAGGGTCCGACGAAGCGTGACAGGGCTTCAGAAAACCCGACAAGGCCCGAGCAAACCGACAGGGCCCAACGGAGCCCGCCAGGGCCCGAGCAAACCCGACAGGGCCTGAGCAAACCCGACAGGGTTCGACAAAGCCTGACAGGGCTCGATGGAGCCCGACAGGGCCCAAGGAAACCCGACAGGGCACGACGGAGCCCGACAGTGCCCAAGCAAACCTGACAGGGCCCGACGGAGCCCGACAGGGCCCGAGCAAACCCGACAGGGCCCGACGGAGCCCGACAGGGCCCGAGCAAACCCGAAAGGGCCCGACGGAGCCTGACAGGGCTCGATGGAGCCCGACAGGGCCCGAGGAAACCCGACAGGGCCTGATTGAGCCCGATAGGGACCGAGCAAACCCGACAGGGCCCGATGGAGCCCGACAGGGCCCGACCAAACCCGACAGGGCCCGACGGAGCCCAACAGAGCCCGAGGAAACCAGACAGGGCCCGACGGAGCCCGACAGGGCCCGAGCAAACCCGACAGGGCCCGACGGAGCCCGACAGGGCCCGAGCAAACCCGAAAGGGCCCGACGGAGCCTGACAGGGCTCGATGGAGCCCGACAGGGCCCGAGGAAACCCGAGAGGGCCTGATTGAGCCCGATAGGGCCCGAGCAAACCCGACAGGGCCTGACGGAGCCTGACAGGGCCCGGGCAAACCCGACAGGGCACGCTGGAGCCTGACAGAGCCCGAGCAAACCCGACAGGGCCCGACAAGGCCCGACAGGGCCCGAGCAAACCTGACACGTCCTGACAAAGCCTGACAGGGCCCGACGGAGCCCACCAGGGCCCGAGCAAACCCGACAGAGCCCGACGGAGCCTGACAGGGCTCAGTGGAGTCCGACAGGGCCCGAGGCAACCCGACAGGGCCCGACGGAACCCGACAGGGCCTGAGCAAACCTGACAGGGCCCGAGCAAACCCGACAGGGCCCGACAAAGCCTGACAAGGCCCGAGAAAACCTGACAGGGCTCGACGGAGCCCGA
Organism: Patagioenas fasciata; assembly: GCF_037038585.1. Classification (NCBI taxonomy): domain Eukaryota; kingdom Metazoa; phylum Chordata; class Aves; order Columbiformes; family Columbidae; genus Patagioenas; species Patagioenas fasciata. Next base: position 2,084,526 of record NC_092550.1, on the reverse strand, counting down.
CAGGGCCCGAGCACACTCGACAGGGACCGACGAAGCCTGACAGGGCTTCAGAAAACCCGACAGGGCCCGAGCAAACCGACAGGGCCCAACGGAGCCCGACAGGGCCCGAGGAAACCAGAGAGGGCCCGACAGAGCCCGACAGGGCCCGAGCAAACCCGACAGGGCCTGAGCAAACCCGACAGGGTTCGACAAAGCCTGACAGGGCTCGATGGAGCCCGACAGGGCCCTAGCAAACCCGACAGGGCCTGAGCAAACCCGACAGGGCCCGACGGAGCCCGACAGGGCCTGAGGAAACCAGACAGGGCCCGATGGAGCCCGACAGGGCCCGAGCAAACCCGACAGGGCTCGACGGAGCCTGACAGGGCCCAAGCAAACCCGACAGGGCCCGAGCAAACCTGACAAAGCTCGACGGAGCCTGACAGGGCCCGAGCAAACCCAACAGGGCCCGAGCAAACCTGACAGGGCACGAAGGAGCCCGACAGGGCCCGAGCAAATCCGACAGGGGCCGAGCAAACCCGACAGGGCCTGAGCAAATCTGACAAGGCCCGACGGAGCCCGACAGGGCCTGAGCAAACCTGACAGGGCCCGAGCAAACCCGACAGGGCCCGACAAAGCCTGACAAGGCCCGAGAAAACCTGACAGGGCTCGACGGAGCCCGACAGGGCCCGAGCACACTCGACAGGGTCCGACGAAGCCTGACAGGGCTTCAGAAAACCCGACAGGGCCCGAGCAAACCGAAAGGGCCCAACGGAGCCCGACAGGGCCCGAGGAAACCAGACAGGGCCCGACAGAGCCCGACAGGTCCCGAGCAATCCCGACAGGGCCTGAGCAAACCCGACAGGGTTCGACAAAGCCTGACAGGGCTCGATGGAGCCCGACAGGGCCCAAGGAAACCCGACAGGGCCCGACAGAGCCCGACAGTGCCGAAGCAAACCTGACAGGGCCCGACGGAGCCCAACAGGGCACGAGCAAACCAGACAGGGCCTGACGGAGCCTGACAGGGCCCGAGCAAACCCGACAGGGTTCGACGGAGCCTGACAGGGCCTGAGCAAACCCGACAGGGCCCGAACAAACCCGACAGGGCCTGAGCAAACCTGACAGGGCCCGACGGAGCCCGACAGGGCGCGGGCAAACCCGACAGGGCCCGAGCAAACCCGACAGGGCCTGACAAGGCCCGACGGGGCCTGAGCAAACCCGACAGGACCCGACAAAGCCTGACAGGGTCCGATGGAGCCCGACAGGGCCCGAGCAAACCCGACAGGGCTCGATGGAGCCCGACAGGGCCCGAGGAAACCCGACAGGGCGCGACGGAGCCTGACAGGGCCCGAGCAAACCCGACAGGGCTCGACGGAACCCGACAGGGCCTGAGGAAACCAGACAGGGCCCGACGGAGCCCGACAGGGCCCTAGCAAACCCGACAGGGCCTGAGCAAACCCGACAGGGCCCGACGGAGCCCAACAGGGCCTGAGGAAACCAGACAGGGCCCGACGGAGCCCGACAGGGCCCTAGCAAACCCGACAGGGCTTGACAAAGCCTGACAGGGCCCGAGCAAACCCGACAGGGCCCGAGCAAACCCGACAGGGCCCGACGGAGCCCGACAGGGCCCGAGCAAACCCATAAGGGCCCGACGGAGCCTGACAGGGCTCGATGGAGCCTGACAGGGCCCGAGGAAACCCGACAGGGCCCGACGGAGCCCGACAGGGCGCGAGCAAACCCGAAAGGGCCCGACGAAGCCTGACAGGGCTCAATGGAGCCCGACAGGGCCCGAGGAAACCAGACAGGGCCCGACGCAGCCCGATAGGGCCCGAGCAAACCCGACAGGGTCCGACGGAGCCCGACAGGGCCCGAGCAAACCCGAAAGGGCCCGACGGAGCCTGACAGGGCTTGATGGAGCCCGACAGGGCCCGAGGAAACCCGACAGGGCCTGATTGAGCCCGATAGGGCCCGAGCAAACCCGACAGGGCCTGACGGAGCCTGACAGGGCCCGGGCAAACCCGACAGGGCACGTTGGAACCCGACAGAGCCCGAGCAAACCCGACAGGGCCCGACAAGGCCTGACAGGGCCCGAGCAAACCTGACACGTCCTGAGAAAGCCTGACAGGGCCCGACGGAGCCCGCCAGGGCCCGAGCAAACCCGAAAGAGCCCGACGGAGCCTGACAGGGCTCAGTGGAGTCCGACAGGGCCCGAGGCAACCCGACAGGGCTCGACAAAACCCGACAGGGCCCGACGCAGCCTGACAAGGCCCGAGAAATCCTGACAGGGCTCGACGGAGCCCGACAGGGCCCGAGCACACTCGACAGGGTCCGACGAAGCGTGACAGGGCTTCAGAAAACCCGACAAGGCCCGAGCAAACCGACAGGGCCCAACGGAGCCCGCCAGGGCCCGAGCAAACCCGACAGGGCCTGAGCAAACCCGACAGGGTTCGACAAAGCCTGACAGGGCTCGATGGAGCCCGACAGGGCCCGAGGAAACCCGACAGGGCACGACGGAGCCCGACAGTGCCCAAGCAAACCTGACAGGGCCCAACGGAGCCCGACAGGGCACGAGCAAACCACACAGGGCCTGAAGGAGCCTGACAGGGCCCGAGCAAACCCGACAGGGCCCAACAGATCCCGACAGGGCCCAAGCAAACCTGACAGGGCCCAGCGGAGCCCGACAGGGCAGGAGCAAACTCGACAGGGTTCGACAAAGCCTGACAGGGCTTGATGGAGCCCAACAGAGCCCGAGGAAACCAGACAGGGCCCGACGGAGCCCGACAGGGCCCGAGCAAACCCGACAGGGCCCGACGGAGCCCGACAGGGCCCGAGCAAACCCGAAAGGGCCCGACGGAGCCTGACAGGGCTCGATGGAGCCCGACAGGGCCCGAGGAAACCCGACAGGGCCTGATTGAGCCCGATAGGGCCCGAGCAAACCCGACAGGGCCTGACGGAGCCTGACAGGGCCCGGGCAAACCCGACAGGGCACGCTGGAGCCCGACAGAGCCCGAGCAAACCCGACAGGGCCCGACAAAGCCTGACAAGGCCCGAGAAAACCTGACAGGGCTCGACGGAGCCCGACAGGGCCCGAGCACACTCGACAGGGTCCGACGAAGCCTGACAGGGCTTCAGAAAACCCGACAGGGCCCGAGCAAACCGAAAGGGCCCAACGGAGCCCGACAGGGCCCGAGGAAACCAGACAGGGCCCGACAGAGCCCGACAGGTCCCGAGCAATCCCGACAGGGCCTGAGCAAACCCGACAGGGTTCGACAAAGCCTGACAGGGCTCGATGGAGCCCGACAGGGCCCAAGGAAACCCGACAGGGCCCGACAGAGCCCGACAGTGCCGAAGCAAACCTGACAGGGCCCGACGGAGCCCAACAGGGCACGAGCAAACCAGACAGGGCCTGACGGAGCCTGACAGGGCCCGAGCAAACCCGACAGGGTTCGACGGAGCCTGACAGGGCCTGAGCAAACCCGACAGGGCCCGAACAAACCCGACAGGGCCTGAGCAAACCTGACAGGGCCCGACGGAGCCCGACAGGACGCGGGCAAACCCGACAGGGCCCGAGCAAACCCGACAGGGCCTGACAAGGCCCGACGGGGCCTGAGCAAACCCGACAGGACCCGACAAAGCCTGACAGGGTCCGATGGAGCCCGACAGGGCCCGAGCAAACCCGACAGGGCTCGATGGAGCCCGACAGGGCCCGAGGAAACCCGACAGGGCGCGACGGAGCCTGACAGGGCCCGAGCAAACCCGACAGGGCTCGACGGAACCCGACAGGGCCTGAGGAAACCAGACAGGGCCCGACGGAGCCCGACAGGGCCCTAGCAAACCCGACAGGGCCTGAGCAAACCCGACAGGGCCCGACGGAGCCCAACAGGGCCTGAGGAAACCAGACAGGGCCCGACGGAGCCCGACAGGGCCCTAGCAAACCCGACAGGGCTTGACAAAGCCTGACAGGGCCCGAGCAAACCCGACAGGGCCCGAGCAAACCCGACAGGGCCCGACGGAGCCCGACAGGGCCCGAGCAAACCCATAAGGGCCCGACGGAGCCTGACAGGGCTCGATGGAGCCTGACAGGGCCCGAGGAAACCCGACAGGGCCCGACGGAGCCCGACAGGGCGCGAGCAAACCCGAAAGGGCCCGACGAAGCCTGACAGGGCTCAATGGAGCCCGACAGGGCCCGAGGAAACCAGACAGGGCCCGACGCAGCCCGATAGGGCCCGAGCAAACCCGACAGGGTCCGACGGAGCCCGACAGGGCCCGAGCAAACCCGAAAGGGCCCGACGGAGCCTGACAGGGCTTGATGGAGCCCGACAGGGCCCGAGGAAACCCGACAGGGCCTGATTGAGCCCGATAGGGCCCGAGCAAACCCGACAGGGCCTGACGGAGCCTGACAGGGCCCGGGCAAACCCGACAGGGCACGTTGGAACCCGACAGAGCCCGAGCAAACCCGACAGGGCCCGACAAGGCCTGACAGGGCCCGAGCAAACCTGACACGTCCTGAGAAAGCCTGACAGGGCCCGACGGAGCCCGCCAGGGCCCGAGCAAACCCGAAAGAGCCCGACGGAGCCTGACAGGGCTCAGTGGAGTCCGACAGGGCCCGAGGCAACCCGACAGGGCTCGACAAAACCCGACAGGGCCCGACGCAGCCTGACAAGGCCCGAGAAATCCTGACAGGGCTCGACGGAGCCCGACAGGGCCCGAGCACACTCGACAGGGTCCGACGAAGCGTGACAGGGCTTCAGAAAACCCGACAAGGCCCGAGCAAACCGACAGGGCCCAACGGAGCCCGCCAGGGCCCGAGCAAACCCGACAGGGCCTGAGCAAACCCGACAGGGTTCGACAAAGCCTGACAGGGCTCGATGGAGCCCGACAGGGCCCGAGGAAACCCGACAGGGCACGACGGAGCCCGACAGTGCCCAAGCAAACCTGACAGGGCCCAACGGAGCCCGACAGGGCACGAGCAAACCACACAGGGCCTGAAGGAGCCTGACAGGGCCCGAGCAAACCCGACAGGGCCCAACAGATCCCGACAGGGCCCAAGCAAACCTGACAGGGCCCAGCGGAGCCCGACAGGGCAGGAGCAAACTCGACAGGGTTCGACAAAGCCTGACAGGGCTTGATGGAGCCCAACAGAGCCCGAGGAAACCAGACAGGGCCCGACGGAGCCCGACAGGGCCCGAGCAAACCCGACAGGGCCCGACGGAGCCCGACAGGGCCCGAGCAAACCCGAAAGGGCCCGACGGAGCCTGACAGGGCTCGATGGAGCCCGACAGGGCCCGAGGAAACCCGACAGGGCCTGATTGAGCCCGATAGGGCCCGAGCAAACCCGACAGGGCCTGACGGAGCCTGACAGGGCCCGGGCAAACCCGACAGGGCACGCTGGAGCCCGACAGAGCCCGAGCAAACCCGACAGGGCCCGACAAGGCCCGACAGGGCCCGAGCAAACCTGACACGTCCTGACAAAGCCTGACAGGGCCCGACGGAGCCCGCCAGGGCCCGAGCAAACCCGACAGAGCCCGACGGAGCCTGACAGGGCTCAGTGGAGTCCGACAGGGCCCGAGGAAACCCGACAGGGCCCGACAGAACCCGACAGGGCCTGAGCAAACCTGACAGGGCCCGAGCAAACCCGACAGGGCCCGACAAAGCCTGACAAGGCCCGAGAAAACCTGACAGGGCTCGACGGAGCCCGACAGGGCCCGAGCACACTCGACAGGGACCGACGAAGCCTGACAGGGCTTCAGAATACCCGACAGGGCCCGAGCAAACCGACAGGGCCCAACGGAGCCCGACAGGGCCCGAGGAAACCAGACAGGGCCCGACAGAGCCCGACAGGGCCCGAGCAAACCCGACAGGGCCTGAGCAAACCCGACAGGGTTCGACAAAGCCTGACAGGGCTCGATGGAGCCCGACAGGGCCCTAGCAAACCCGACAGGGCCTGAGCAAACCCGACAGGGCCCGACGGAGCCCGACAGGGCCTGAGGAAACCAGACAGGGCCCGATGGAGCCCGACAGGGCCCGAGCAAACCCGACAGGGCCCGAGCAAACCTGACAAAGCTCGACGGAGCCTGACAGGGCCCGAGCAAACCCAACAGGGCCCGAGCAAACCTGACAGGGCACGAAGGAGCCCGACCGGGCCCGAGCAAACCCGACTGGGCCCGAGCAAACCCGACAGGGCCTGAGCAAATCTGACAGGGCCCGACGGAGCCCGACAGGACGCGGGCAAACCCGACAGGACCCGAGCAAACCCGACAGGGCCTGACAAGGCCCGACGGGGCCTGAGCAAACCCGACAGGACCCGACAAAGCCTGACAGGGTCCGATGGAGCCCGACAGGGCCCGAGCAAACCCGACAGGGCGCGACGGAGCCTGACAGGGCCCGAGCAAACCCGACAGGGCTTGACGGAGCCCGACAGGGCCTGAGGAAACCAGACAGGGCCCGACGGAGCCCGACAGGGCCCTAGCAAACCCGACAGGGCCTGAGCAAACCCGACAGGGCCCGACGGAGCCCGACAGGGCCTGAGGAAACCAGACAGGGCCCGACGGAGCCCGACAGGGCCCTAGCAAACCCGACAGGGCTTGACAAAGCCTGACAGGGCCCGAGCAAACCCGACAGGGCCCGAGCAAACCCGACAGGGCCCGACAGAGCCCGACAGGGCCCGAGCAAACCCGTAAGGGCCCGACGGAGCCTGACAGGGCTCGATGGAGCCTGACAGGGCCCGAGGAAACCCGACAGGGCCCGACGGAGCCCGATAGGGCCCGAGCAAACCCGACAGGGCCTGACGGAGCCCGACAGGGCGCGAGCAAACCCGAAAGGGCCCGACGAAGCCTGACAGGGCTCGATGGAGCCCGACAGGGCCCGAGGAAACCCGACAGGGCCCGACGGAGCCCGATAGGGCCCGAGCAAACCCGACAGGAGCCGATGGAGCCCGACAGGGCTCGAGCAAACCCGACAGGGCCTGAGCAAATCCGACAGGGCCCGACAGAGCCCGACAGGGCCCGAGCAAACCCGAAAAGGCCCGACGGAGCCTGACAGGGCTCGATGGAACCCGACAGGGCCCGAGGAAACCCGACAGGGCCCCATGGAGACCGATAGGGCCCGAGCAAACCCGACAGGGCACGCTGGAGCCCGACAGAGCCCGAGCACACCCGACAGGGCCCGACAAGGCCCGACAGGGCCCGAGCAAACCTGACAGGACCTGACAAAGCCTGACAGGGCCCGACGGAGCCCGACAGGGCCTGAGCAAACCCGAAAGAGCCCGACGGAGCCTGACAGGGCTCGATAGAGTCCGACAGGGCCCGAGGAAACCCAACAGGGCCCGACGGAACCCAAGAGGGCCCGACGGAACCCGAGAGGGCCCGAGGGAATCCGACAGGGCCCGACGGAGCCTGACAGGGCCCGAGCAAACCCGACAGGGCCCGACAGAGCCCGACAGGACCCGAGCAAACCCGACAGGGCCCGAGCAAACCCGACAGGGTTCGCCAAAGCCTGACAGGGCTCGATGGAGCCCGACAAGGCCCGAGGAAACCCGACAGGGCCCGACAGAGCCTGACATGGCCCGAGTAAATCCGACAGGGCTCGACGGAGCCTGACAGGGCCCGAGCAAACCCGACAGGGCCCGAGCAAACCTGACAGGGCACGAAAGAGCCCGACAGGGCCTGAGCAAACCCAGCAGGGCCCAACGGATCCCGACAGGGCCCAAGCAAACCCGAAAGGGCCTGACGGAGCCTGACAGGGCCTGAGCAAACCTGACAGGGCCCAACGGAGCCCGACAGGGCACTAGCAAACCCGACAGGGCCTGACAGAGCCTGACAGGGCCCGATCAAACCCGACAGGGCCCGAGCGAATCTGACAGGGCCCGACGGAGCCCGACAGGACACGGGCAAACCCGACAGGTCCCGAGCAAAACCGACAGGGCCCGAGCAAACCCGACAGGGTTCGACAAAGCCTGACAGGGCTCGATGGAGCCCGACAAGGCCCGAGGAAACCCGACAGGGCCCGACGGAGCCTGACAGGGCCCGAGCAAACCCGACAGGGCTCGACGGAGCCTGACAGGGCCCGAGCAAACCCGACAAGGCCCAACGGATCCCGACAGGGCCTGAGCAAACCTGACAGGGCCCAACGGAGCCCGACAGGGCACTAGCAAACCCGACAGGGCCTGACGGAGCCTGACAGGGCCCGAGCAAACCCGACAGGGCCCGAGCGAATCTGACAGGGCCCGACGGAGCCCGACAGGACGCGGGCAAACCCGACAGGTCCCGAGCAAACCCGACAGGGCCTGACAAGGCCCGACAGGGCCCAAGCAAACCTGACAGGGCCTGACGGAGCCCGACAGGGGTCGAGCAAACCCGATAGGGCCTGACGGAGCCTGACAGGGCCCGAGCAAACCTGACAGGGCCCGAGAGAACCTGACAGGGCCCGACGGAGCCCGACAGGGCGTGAGCAAACCCGACAGGGGCTGACAAGGCCCGACAGGGCCTGAGCAAACCCGACAGGACCCGCCAAAGCCTGATAGGGTCCGATGGAGCTCGACAGGGCCTGAGGAAACCCAACAGCGCGCGACGGAGCCTGACAGGGCCCGAGCAAACCCGACAGGGTTCGACGGAGCCCGACAGGGCCCGAGCAAACCCGACAGGGTCCGACGAAGCGTGACAGGGCTTCAGCAAACCCGAAAGGGCCCGAGCAAACCCGACAGGGCCCGACGGAGCCCGACAGGGCCCGAGGAAACCAGACAGGGCCCGACAGAGCCCGACAGGGCTTGAGCAAACCCGACAGGGCCCGAGCAAACCCGACAGGGTTCGACAAAGCCTGACAGGGCTTGATGGAGCCCGACAGGGCCCGAGGAAACCCGACAGGGCCCGACGGAGCCTGACAGAGCCCAAGCAAACCCGACAGGCTCGACGGAGCCCGATAGGGCCCGAGCAAACCCGACAGGGCCTGACGGAGCCCGACAGGGCCCGAGCAAACCCGAAAGGGCCCGATGAAGCCTGACAGGGCTCGATGGAGCCCGACAGGGCCCGAGGAAACCCGACAGGGCTCGACGGAGACCGATAGGGCCCGAGCAAACCCGACAGGGTCCGACGAAGCCTGACAGGGCTTCAGCAAACCCGACATGGCCCGAGCAAACCCGACAGGGCCGACGGAGCCCGACAGAGCCCGAGGAAACGAGACAGGGCCCGACGGAGCCCGACAGGGCTCGAGCAAACCCGACAGGGCCCGACGGAGCCCGACAGGGCCGAGCAAACCCGAAAGGGCCCGACGGAGCCTGACAGAGCTCGATGGAGCCCGACAGGGCCCGAGGAAACCCGACAGGGCCTGATTGAGCCCGATAGGGCTCGAGCAAACCCGACAGGGCCTGACGGAGCCTGACAGGGCCTGGGCAAACCCGACAGGGCACGTTGGAACTCGACAGAGCCCGAGCAAACCCGACAGGGCCCGACAAGGCCCGACAGGGCCCGAGCAAACCTGACACGTCCTGAGAAAGCCTGACAGGGCCCGACGGAGCCCGCCAGGGCCCGAGCAAACCCGAAAGAGCCCGACGGAGCCTGACAGGGCTCAGTGGAGTCCGACAGGGCCCGAGGCAACCCGACAGGGCTCGACAAAACCCGACAGGGCCCGACGGAGCCTGACAAGGCCCGAGAAATCCTGACAGGGCTCGACGGAGCCCGACAGGGCCCGAGCACACTCGACAGGGTCCGACGAAGCGTGACAGGGCTTCAGAAAACCCGACAAGGCCCGAGCAAACCGACAGGGCCCAACGGAGCCCGCCAGGGCCCGAGCAAACCCGACAGGGGCTGAGCAAACCCGACAGGGTTCGACAAAGCCTGACAGGGCTCGATGGAGCCCGACAGGGCCCAAGGAAACCCGACAGGGCACGACGGAGCCCGACAGTGCCCAAGCAAACCTGACAGGGCCCGACGGAGCCCGACAGGGCACGAGCAAACCACACAGGGCCTGAAGGAGCCTGACAGGGCCCGAGCAAACCCGACAGGGCCCAACGGATCCCGACAGGGCCCAAGCAAACCTAACAGGGCCCGGCGAAGCCCGACAGGGCAGGAGCAAACTCGACAGGGTTCGACAAAGCCTGACAGGGCTTGATGGAGCCCGACAGGGCCCGAGGAAACCCGACAGGGCCCGACGCAGCCTGACAGAGCCGGAGCAAACCCGACAGGGCTCGACAGAGCCCGATAGGGCCCGAGCAAACCCGACAGGGCCTGACGGAGCCCGACAGGGCCCGAGCAAACCCGAAAGGCCCCGACGAAGCCTGACAGGGCTCGATGGAGCCCGACAGGGCCCGAGGAAACCCGACAGGGCCCGACGGAGACCGATAGGGACCGAGCAAACCCGACAGGGCCCGATGGAGCCCGACAGGGTTCGACAAAGCCTGACAGGGCTTGATGGAGCCCGACAGGGCCCGAGCAAACCCGACAGGGCCCGACGGAGCCTGACAGAGCCCGAGCAAACCCGACAGGACTCGACGGAGCCCGATAGGGCCTGAGCAAACCCGACAGGGTCCGACGAAGCCTGACAGGGCTTCAGCAAACCCGACATGGCCCGACCAAACCCGACAGGGCCCGACGGAGCCCAACAGAGCCCGAGGAAACCAGACAGGGCCCGACGGAGCCCGACAGGGCCCGAGCAAACCCGACAGGGCCCGACGGAGCCCGACAGGGCCCGAGCAAACCCGAAAGGGCCCGACGGAGCCTGACAGGGCTCGATGGAGCCCGACAGGGCCCGAGGAAACCCGACAGGGCCTGATTGAGCCCGATAGGGCCCGAGCAAACCCGACAGGGCCTGACGGAGCCTGACAGGGCCCGGGCAAACTCGAAAGGGCACGCTGGAGCCCGACAGAGCCCGAGCAAACCCGACAGGGCCCGACAAGGCCCGACAGGGCCCGAGCAAACCTGACACGTCCTGACAAAGCCTGACAGGGCCCGACGGAGCCCGCCAGGGCCCGAGCAAACCCGACAGAGCCCGACCGAGCCTGACAGGGCTCAGTGGAGTCCGACAGGGCCCGAGGAAACCCGACAGGGCCCGACGGAACCCGACAGGGCCTGAGCAAACTTGACAGGGCCCGAGCAAACCCGATAGGGCCCGACAAAGCCTGACAAGGCCCGAGAAAACCTGACAGGGCTCGACGGAGCCCGACAGGGCCCGAGCACACTCGACAGGGACCGACGAAGCCTGACAGGGCTTCAGAAAACCCGACAGGGCCCGAGCAAACCGACAGGGCCCAACGGAGCCCGACAGGGCCCGAGGAAACCAGACAGGGCCCGACAGAGCCTGACAGGGCCCGAGCAAACCCGACAGGGCCTGAGCAAACCCGACAGGGTTCGACAAAGCCTGACAGGGCTCGATGGAGCCCGACAGGGCCCTAGCAAACCCGACAGGGCCTGAGCAAACCCGACAGGGCCCGACGGAGCCCGACAGGGCCTGAGGAAACCAGACAGGGCCCGATGGAGCCCGACAGGGCCCAAGCAAACCCGACAGGGCCCGAGCAAACCCGACAGGGCCCGAGCAAACCTGACAAAGCTCGACGGAGCCTGACAGGGCCCGAGCAAACCCAACAGGGCCCGAGCAAACCTGACAGGGCACGAAGGAGCCCGACGGGGCCCGAGCAAACCCGACAGGGCCCGAGCAAACCCGACAGGGCACGAAGGAGCCCGACGGGGCCCGAGCAAACCCGACAGGGCCCGAGCAAACCCGACAGGGCCTGAGCAAATCTGACAGGGCCCGACGGAGCCCGACAGGACGCGGGCAAACCCGACAGGGCCCGAGCAAACCCGACAGGGCCTGACAAGGCCCGACGGGGCCTGAGCAAACCCGACAGGACCCGACAAAGCCTGACAGGGTCCGATGGAGCCCGACAGGGCCCGAGCAAACCCGACAGGGCTCGATGGAGCCCGACAGGGCCCGAGGAAACCCGACAGGGCGCGACGGAGCCTGACAGGGCCCGAGCAAACCCGACAGGGATTGACGGAGCCCGACAGGGCCTGAGGAAACCAGACAGGGCCCGACGGAGCCCGACAGGGCCCTAGCAAACCCGACAGGGCCTGAGCAAACCCGACAGGGCCCGACGGAGCCCGACAGGGCCTGAGGAAACCAGACAGGGCCTGATGGAGCCCGACAGGGCGCGAGCAAACCCGAAAGGGCCCGACGAAGCCTGACAGGGCTCGATGGAGCCCGACAGGGCCCGAGGAAACCCGACAGGGCCCGACGGAGCCCGATAGGGCCCGAGCAAACCCGACAGGACCCGATGGAGCCCGACAGGGCTCGAGCAAACCCGACAGGGCCTGAGCAAATCCGACAGGGCCCGACAGAGCCCGACAGGGCCCGAGCAAACCCCAAAGGGCCCGACGGAGCCTTCAGGGCTCGATGGAGCCCGACAGGGCCCGAGGAAACCCGACAGGGCCCCATGGAGCCCGATAGGGCCCGAGCAAACCCGACAGGGCCTGATGGAGCCTGACAGGGCCCGGGCAAACCCGACAGGGCACGCTGGAGCCCGACAGAGCCCGAGCACACCCGACAGGGCCCGACAAGGCCCGACAGGGCCCGAGCAAACCTGACAGGACCTGACAAAGCCTGACAAAGCCCGACAGAGCCCGACAGGGCCTGAGCAAACCTGAAAGAGCCCGACGGAGCCTGACAGGGCTCGATAGAGTCCGACAGGGCCCGAGGAAACCCGACAGGGCCCGACGGAACCCAAGAGGGCCCGACGGAACCCTAGAGGGCCCGAGGGAATCCGACAGGGCCCGACGGAGCCTGACAGGGCCCGAGCAAACCCGACAGGGCCCGAGCAAACCTGACAGGGCACGAAGGAGCCCGACAGGTCCCGAGCAAACCCGACAGGACCCGCCAAAGCCTGATAGGGTCCGATGGAGCCCGACGGGGCCCGAGCAAACCCGACAGGGCCCGAGCAAACCTGACAGGGCTCGATGGAGCCCGACAGGGCCCGAGAGAACCTGACAGGGCCCGACGGAGCCCGACAGGGCGCGAGCAAACCCGACAGGGGCTGACAAGGCCCGACAGGGCCCGAGCAAACCTGACAGGGCCTGACGGAGCCCGACAGGGCTCGAGCAAACCCGATAGGGCCTGACGGATCCTGACAGGGCCCGAGCAAACCTGACAGGGCCCGAGAGAACCTGACAGGGCCCGACGGAGCCCGACAGGGCGCGGGCAAACCTGACAGGGGCTGACAAGGCCCGACAGGGCCTGAGCAAACCCGACAGGACCCGCCAAAGCCTGATAGGGTCCGATGGAGCCCGACGGGGCCCGAGCAAACCCGACAGGGCCCGAGCAAACCTGACAGGGCTCGATGGAGCCCGACAGGGCCCGAGAGAACCTGACAGGGCCCGACGGAGCCCGACAGGGCGCGAGCAAACCCGACAGGGGCTGACAAGGCCCGACAGGGCCTGAGCAAACCCGACAGGACCCGCCAAAGCCTGATAGGGTCCGATGGAGCCCGACAGGGCCCGAGCAAACCCGACAGGGCCCGAGCAAACCTGACAGGGCTCGATGGAGCCCGACAGGGCCCGAGGAAACCCGACAGGGCGCGACGGAGCCTGACAGGGCCCGAGCAAACCCGACAGGGTTCGACGGAGCCCGACAGGGCCCGAGCAAACCCGACAGGGTCCGACGAAGCCTGACCGGGCTTCAGCAAACCCGACAGGGCCCGAGCAAACCCGACAGGACCCGAGCAAACCCGACAGGGTCCGACGGAGCCCGACAGGGCCCGAGGAAACGAGACAGGGCCCGACAGAGCCCGACAGGGACCAAGCAAACCCGACAGGGCCCGAGCAAACCCGACAGGGTTCGACAAAGCCTGACAGGGCTTGATGGAGCCCGACAGGGCCCGAGCAAACCCGACAGGGCCCGACGGAGCCTGACAGAGCCCGAGCAAACCCGACAGGACTCGACGGAGCCCGATAGGGCCTGAGCAAACCCGACAGGGCCTGACGGAGCCCGACAGGGCCCGAGCAAACCCGAAAGGGCCCGACGAAGCCTGACAGGGCTCGATGGAGCCCGACAGGGCCCGAGGAAACCCGACAGGGCTCGACAGAGCCCGATAGGGCCCGAGCAAACCTGACAGGGCCCAATGGAGGCCGACAGGGCTCGAGCAAACCCAAAAGGGTCCGACGAAGCCTGACAGGGCTTCAGCAAACCTGACATGGCCCGAGCAAACCCGACAGGGCCCGACGGAGCCCGACAGAGCCCGAGGAAACCAGACAGGGCCCGATGGAGCCCGACAGGGCTCGAGCAAACCCAACAGGGCCCGACGGAGCCCGACAGGGCCCGAGCAAACCTGAAAGGGCCCGACGGAGCCTGACAGGGCTCGATGGAGCCCGACAGGGCTCGAGCAAACCCGACAGTGTCCGACGAAGCCTGACAGGGCTTCAGCAAACCCGACATGGCCCGAGCAAACCCGACAGGGCCGACGGAGCCCGACAGAGCCCGAGGAAACCAGACAGAGCCCGACGGAACCCCACAGGGCTCGAGCAAACCCGACAGGGCCCGACGGAGCCCGACAGGGCTCGAGCAAACCCGACAGGGCTTGACAGAGCCTGACAGGGCTCGATGGAGCCCGACAGGGCCCGAGGAAACCCGACAGGGCCTGATTGAGCCCGATAGGGCCCGAGCAAACCCGACAGGGCCTGACGGAGCCTGACAGGGCCCGGGCAAACCCGACAGGGCACGCTGGAGCCCGACAGAGCCCGAGCAAACCCGACAGGGCCCGACAAGGCCCGACAGGGCCCGAGAAAACCTGACAGGACCTGACAAAGCCTGACAGGGCCCGACGGAGCCCGACAGGGCCTGAGCAAACCCGAAAGAGCCTGACGGAGCCTGACAGGGCTCGATAGAGTCCGACAGGGCCCGAAGAAACCCGACAGGGCCCGACGGAACCCGAGAGGGCCCGACGTAACCCGAGAGGGCTTGAGGAAATCCGACAGGGCCCGATGGAGCCTGACAGGGCCCGAGCAAACCCGACAGGGCCCGACAGAGCCCGACAGGACCCGAGCAAACCCGACAGGGCCCGAGCAAACCCGACAGGGTTCGACAAAGCCTGACAGGGCTCGATGGAGCCCGACAGGGCCCGGGGAAACCCGACAGGGCCCGACGGATCCCGACAGGGCCTGAGCAAACCTGACAGGGCCCGACGGAGCCCGACAGGGCACGAGCAAACCCGACAGGGCCTGACGGAGCCTGACAGGGCCCGAGCAAACCCGACAGGGCCCGAGCGAATCTGACAGGGTGCGACGGAGCCCGACAGGACGCGGGCAAACCCGACAGGTCCCGAGCAAACCCGACAGGGCCTGACAAGGCCCGACAGGGCCCGAGCAAACCTGACAGGGCCTGACGGAGCCCGACAGGTCTCGAGCAAACCCGATAGGGCCTGACGGATCCTGACAGGGCCCGAGCAAACCTGACAGGGCCCGAGAGAACCTGACAGGGCCCGACGGAGCCCGACAGGGCGCGGGCAAACCTGACAGGGGCTGACAAGGCCCGACAGGGCCTGAGCAAACCCGACAGGACCCGCCAAAGCCTGATAGGGTCCGATGGAGCCCGACGGGGCCCGAGCAAACCCGACAGGGCCCGAGCAAACCTGACAGGGCTCGATGGAGCCCGACAGGGCCCGAGGAAACCCGACAGGGCGCGACGGAGCCTGACAGGGCCCGAGCAAACCCGACAGGGTTCGACGGAGCCCGACAGGGCCCGAGCAAACCCGACAGGGTCCGACGAAGCCTGACCGGGCTTCAGCAAACCCGACAGGGCCCGAGCAAACCCGACAGGACCCGAGCAAACCCGACAGGGTCCGACGGAGCCCGACAGGGCCCGAGGAAACCAGACAGGGCCCGACATAGCCCGACAGGGACCGAGCAAACCCGACAGGGCCCGAGCAAACCCGACAGGGTTCGACAAAGCCTGACAGGGCTTGATGGAGCCCGACAGGGCCCGAGCAAACCCGACAGGGCCCGACGGAGCCTGACAGAGCCCGAGCAAACCCGACAGGACTCGACGGAGCCCGATAGGGCCTGAGCAAACCCGACAGGGCCTGACGGAGCCCGACAGGGCCCGAGCAAACCCGAAAGGGCCCGACGAAGCCTGACAGGGCTCGATGGAGCCCGACAGGGCCCGAGGAATCCCGACAGGGCTCGACAGAGCCCGATAGGGCCCGAGCAAACCTGACAGGGCCCAATGGAGGCCGACAGGGCTCGAGCAAACCCGACAGGGTCCGACGAAGCCTGACAGGGCTTCAGCAAACCCGACATGGCCTGAGCAAACCCGACAGGGCCCGACTGAGCCCGACAGAGCCCGAGGAAACCAGACAGGGCCCGATGGAGCCCGACAGGGCTCGAGCAAACCCAACAGGGCCCGACGTAGCCCGACAGGGCCCGAGCAAACCTGAAAGGGCCCGACGGAGCCTGACAGGGCTCGATGGAGCCCGACAGGGCTCGAGCAAACCCGACAGGGTCCGACGAAGCCTGACAGGGCTTCAGCAAACCCGACATGGCCCGAGCAAACCCGACAGGGCCGACGGAGCCCGACAGAGCCCGAGGAAACCAGACAGGGCCCGACGGAGCCCGACAGGGCTCGAGCAAACCCGACAGGGCCCGACGGAGCCCGACAGGGCCCGAGCAAACCCAAAAGGGCCCGACGGAGCCTGACAGGGCTCGATGGAGCCCGACAGGGCCCGAGGAAACCCGACAGGGCCTGATTGAGCCCGATAGGGCCCGAGCAAACCCAACAGGGCCTGACGGAGCCTGACAGGGCCCGGGCAAACCTGACAGGGCACGCTGGAGCCCGACAGAGCCCGAGCAAACCCGACAGGGCCCGACAAGGCCCGACAGGGCCCGAGCAAACCTGACACGTCCTGAGAAAGCCTGACAGGGCCCGACGGAGCCCGCCAGGGCCCGAGCAAACCCGAAAGAGCCCGACGGAGCCTGACAGGGCTCAGTGGAGTCCGACAGGGCTCGAGGCAACCCGACAGGGCTCGACGGAACCCGACAGGGCCTGAGCAAACCCGACAAGGCCCGAGCAAACCCGACAGGGCCCGACGGAGCCTGACAGGGCTCGATGGAGCCCGACAGGGCCCGAGGAAACCCGACAGGGCTTGACGGAGCCTGACAGGGCCCGAGCAAACCCGACAGGACCTGACGGAGCCTGACAGGGCCCGAGCAAACCCGACAGGGCCCGAGCATTCCTCCATCGAGCCCTGTCAGGCTTCGACGGACCCTGTCGGGTTTGCTCGGGCCCTGTCGGGCTCCGTCGAGCCCTTTCGGGTTTGCTCGGGCCCTGTCAGGCTCCGTCAAGCCCTGTCGGGTTTCCTCGGGCCCTGTCGGGCTCCATCGAGCCCTGTCAGGCTCCGTCGGGCCCTGTCGGGTTTGCTCGGGCCCTGTTGGGCTCCGTCGGGCCCTGTCAGGCTTTGTCAGGACGTGTCAGGTTTGCTCGGGCCCTGTCGGGCCTTGTCGGGCCCTGTCGGGTTTGCTCGGGCTCTGTCGGGCTCCAGCGTGCCCTGTCGGATTTCCTCGGGCCCTCTCGGGTTCCGTCGGGCCATCTCGGGTTCCGTCGGGCCCTGTCGGGTTTCCTCGGGCCCTGTCGGAATCTATCGAGCCCTGTCAGGCTCCGTCGGGCTCTTTCGGGTTTGCTCAGGCCCTGTCAGGCTCCGTCGGGCCCTGTCAGGCTTTGTCAGGTCCTATCAGGTTTGCTCGGGCCTTGTCGGGCCTTGTCGGGCCCTGTCGGGTTTGCTCGGGCTCTCTCGGGCTCCAGCATGCCCTGTCGGGTTTGCCCGGGCCCTGTCAGGCTCCGTCAGGCCCTCTCGGGTTTGCTCGGGCCCTATCGGGCTCCGTGGGGCCCTGTCGGGTTTCCTCGGGCTCTGTCGGGCTCCATCGAGCCCTGTCAGGCTCCGTCGGGCCTTTTCGGGTTTGCTCGGGCCCTGTCGGGCTCCATCGGGCCCTGTCAGGCTTTGTCAGGTCCTGTCAGGTTTGTTCGGGCCCTGTCGGGCCTTGTCGGGCCCTGTCGGGTTTGCTCGGGCTCTGTCGGGCTCCGTTGGGCCCTGTCGGGTTTGCTCGGGCCCTGTCGGGTTTGCTCGGGCCCTGTCAGGCTCCGTCAAGCCCTGTCGGGTTTGCTCGGCCCTGTCAGGCTCCGTCAAGCCCTGTTGGGTTTGCTCGGGCCCTGTCGGGCTCCGTCGGGCCCTGTCTGGTTTCCTCAGGCCCTGTCGGGCTCCGTCGGGCCCTGTCGAGTTTGCTCGGGCCCTGTCAGGTTTGCTGAAGCCCTGTCAGGCTTCGACGGACCCTGTCGGGTTTGCTCGGGCCCTGTCGGGCTCCGTCGAGTCCTGTCGGGTTTGCTCAGGACCTGTCAGGCTCCGTCGCGCCCTGTCGGGTTTCCTCGGGCCCTGTTGGGCTCCATCGAGCCCTGTCGGGTTTGCTCGGGCCCTGTCGGGCTCCATCGGACCGTATCACGCTTTGTCGGGTCCTGTCGGGTTTGCTCAGGCCCTGTCGGGTCTTGTCAGGCCCCGTCGGGTTTGCTCGGGCCCTGTCGGGTTTGCCCGCGTCCTGTCGAACTCCGTCAGGCCCTGTCAGATTCGCTCGGGCCCTGTCGGGTTTGCTCGGGCCCTGTCAGGCTCCGTCAGGCCCTGTCGGGTTTGCTCGGGCCCTATCGGGCTCCGTGGAGCCCTGTCGAGTTTCCTCGGGCCCTGTCGGGCTCCATCGAGCCCTGTCAGGCTCCGTCGGGCCCTTTCGGGTTTGCTTGGGCCCTGTCGGGATCCGTTGGGCCCTGCTGGGTTTGCTCGGGCCCTGTAGGGCTCCTTCGTGCCCTGTCAGGTTTGCTCGGGCCCTGTCGGGTTCGCTCGGGCCCTGTCAGGATCCGTCGAGTCCTGTCGGGTTTGCTCGGTCCCCATCAGGCTCCGTCGGGCCCTGTCGGGTTTCCTTGGGCCCTCTCGGATTCCGTCGGGCCCTGTCGGGTTTCCTCGGGCCCTGTCGGACTCTATCGAGCCCTGTCAGGCTCCGTCGGGCTCTTTCGGGTTTGCTCAGGCCCTGTCGGGCTCCGTCGGGCCCTGTCAGGCTTTGTCAGGTCCTGTCAGGTTTGCTCGGGCCTTGTCGGGCCTTGTCGGGCCCTGTCGGGTTTGCTCGGGCTCTGTCGGGCTCCAGCGTGCCCTGTCGGGTTTGCCCGGGCCCTGTCGGGCTCCATCGAGCCCTGTCAGGCTCCGTCGAGTCCTGTCGGGTTTGCTCGGTCCCCGTCAGGCTCCGTCGGGCCCTGTCGGGTTTCCTTGGGCCCTGTCGGGCTCCATCGAGCCCTGTCAGGCTTTGTCGAACCCTGTCGGGTTTGCTCGGGCCATGTCGGGTTTGCTCGGGCCCTGTCAGGTTCTGTCGGGCCCTGTCTGGTTTCCTCGGGCCCTGTCGGGCTCCTTCGAGCCCTGTCAGGTTTGCTCGGGCCGTGTCGGGTTTGCTCGGGCCCTGTCGGGTTTGCTGAAGCCCTGTTGGGCTTCGTCGGACCCTGTCGGGTTTGCTCGGGCCCTGTCGGGCTCCGTCGAGCCCTGTCGGGTTTGCTCGGGCCCTGTCAGGCTCCGTCGCGCCCTGTCGGGTTTCCTCGGGCCCTGTCGGGCTCCATCGAGCCCTATCAGGTTTGCTCGGGCCCTGTCGGGTTTGCTCGGGCCCTGTCAGGCTCCATCGGACCCTGTCAGGCTTTGTTGGGTTCTGTCAGGTTTGCTCGGGCCCTGTCGGGTTTGCCCGCGTCCTGTCAGGCTTTGTCAAGCCCAGTCAGGTTCGCTCGGGCCCTTTCGGGTTTGCTCGGGCCCTGTCAGGCTCCGTCAGGCCCTGTCGGGTATGCTCGTGCCCTGTCGGGCTCCGTCGCGTCCTGTCGGGCTCCGTCGGGCCCTGTCGGGCTCCTTCGAGCCCTGTCAGGTTTGCTCGGGCCGTGTCGGGTTTGCTCGGGCCCTGTCAGGCTCCGTCGAGCCCTGTCAGGTTTGCTCAGGCCCTGTCAGGCTCCGTCAGGCCCTGTCGGGTTTGCTCGGGCCCTGTCGGGTTTGCTGGGGCCCTGTCGGGCTCCGTCGGGCCCTGTTGGGTTTGCTCGGGCCCTGTCGGGCTCTGTCTAGCCCTGTCGGGTTTCCTCGGGCCCTGTCGGGCTCCATCGAGCCCTGTCAGGCTCTGTGAGGCTTTGTCGGGTTTGCTCGGGCCCTGTCGGGCTCCGTCGGGCCCTGTCAGGTTTTGTCGGGCCCTGTCGGGTTTGCTCGGGCCCTGTCGGGCCTTGTCGGGCCCTGTCGGGATTGCTCGGGCCCTGTCGGGCTCCGTCGAGCTTTGTCGGGTTTGTTCGGGCCCTTTCGGTTTTACTCAGGCCCTGTCAGGCTCCGACAAGCCCTGTCAGGTTTGCTCGGGCCCTGTCGGGTTTCCTCGGGCCCTGTCAAGGTTCCGTCAGGCCCTGTCGGGTTTGCTCGGGCCCTGTCGGGTTTGCTGAAGCCCTGTCAGGCTTCGTCGGACCCTGTCGGATTTGCTAGGGCCGTGTCGGGCTCCGTCGGGCCCTGTCCGGTTTGCTCGGGCCCTGTCGGATTTGCTTGGGCCCTGTCGGGCTCCGTCGAGCCATGTCGGGTTTGCTCGGGCCCTGTCAGGCTCCATCGAACACTGTCAGGCTTTGTCGGGTCCTGTCGGGTTTGCTCAGGCCCTGTCAGGCTCCGTCGACCCCTGTCAGGTATGCTCGGGCCCTGTCGGGTTTGCTCAGGCCCTGTCAGGCGCCGTCGACCCCTGTCAGGTTTGCTCGGGCCCTGTCAGGCTCCGTCGAGCCCTGGCGGGTTTGCTCGGGCCCTGTCAGGCTCCGTCAAGCCCTGTCGGGTTTGCTCGGGCCCTGTCGGGTTTGCTAGGGCCCTGTTGGGCTCCGTCGGGCCCTGTCTGGTTTCCTCGGGCCCTGTCGGGCTCCGTCGGACCCTGTCGGGTTTGCTCGGGCCCTGTCGGGTTTGCTGAAGCCCTGTTGGGCTTCGTCGGACCCTGTCGGGTTTGCTCGGGCCCTGTCGGGCTCCGTCGAGCCCTGTCGGGTTTGCTCGGGCCCTGTCAGGCTCCGTCGCGCCCTGTCGGGTTTCCTCGGGCCCTGTCGGGCTCCATCGAGCCCTGTCAGGTTTGCTCGGGCCCTGTCGGGTTTGCTCGGGCCCTGTCAGGCTCCATCGGACCCTGTCAGGCTTTGTTGGGTTCTGTCAGGTTTGCTCGGGCCCTGTCGGGTTTGCTCGGGCCCTGTCAGGCTCCGTCGCGCCCTGTCGGGTTTCCTCGGGCCCTGTCGGGCTCTATCGAGCCCTGTCGGGTTTGCTCGGGCCCTGTCGGGCTCCATCGGACCCTGTCAGGCTTTGTCGGGTCCTGTCGGGTTTGCTCAGGCCCTGTCGGGCCTTGTCAGGCCCTGTCGGGTTTGCTCAGGCCCTGTCGGGCTCCGTCGGGCCCTGTCAGATTCGCTCGGGCCCTGTCGGGTTTGCTCGGGCCCTGTCAGGCTCCGTCAGGCCCTGTCGGATTTGCTCGGGCCCTGTCAGGCTCCGTCGGGCCCTGTCAGGTTTGCTCAGGCCCTGTCGGGATCTGTTGGGCCATGTCGGGTTTGCTGAGACCCTGTCGGACTCCTTCGTGCCCTGTCAGGTTTGCTCGGGCCCTGTCGGGTTTGCTCGGGCCCTGTCAGGCTCCGTCGAGCCCTTTCAGGTTTGCTCGGGCCCTGTCGGGTTTGCTCGGGCCCTGTCAGGCTCCGTCGGGCCCTGTCGGGTTTCCTCGGGCCCTGTCAGGCTCCATCGAGCCCTGTCAGGCTTTGTCGAACCCTGTCGGGTTTGCTCGGGCCCTGTCGGGTTTGCTCGGGTCCTGTCGGGCTCTGTCGGGCCCTGTCGGGTTTGCTCGGGCCCTGTCAGGCTCCGTCGGGCCCTGTCGGATTTCCTCGGGCCCTCTCGGGTTCCATCGGGCCCTGTCGGGTTTCCACGGGCCCTGTCAGACTATATCGAGCCCTGTCAGGCTCCATCGGGCTCTTTCGGGTTTGCTCAGGCACTGTCGAGCTCCGTCGGGCCCTGTCAGGCTTTGTCAGGTCCTGTCAGGTTGGCTCGGGCCCTGTCGGGCCTTGTCGGGCCCTGTCGGGTTTGCTCGGGCTCTGTCGGGCTCCAGCGTACCCTGTCGGGTTTGCCCGGGCCCTGTCGGGCTCCATCGAGCCCTGTCAGGCTCCGTCGAGTCCTGTCGGGTTTGCTCGGTCCCCGTCAGGCTCCGTCGGGCCCTGTCGGGTTTCCTTGGGCCCTGTCGGGCTCCATCGAGCCCTGTCAGGCTTTGTCGAACACTGTCGGGTTTGCTCGGGCCATGTCGGGTTTGCTCATGCCCTGTCGGGTTCTGTCGGGCCCTGTCAGGTTTGCTCAGGCCCTGTCGGGATCCGTTGGGCCATGTCGGGTTTGCTCAGACCCTGTCGGACTCCTTCGTGCCCTGTCAGGTTTGCTCGGGCCCTGTCGGGTTTGCTCGGGCCCTGTCAGGCTCCGTCGAGCCCTTTCAGGTTTGCTCGGGCCGTGTCGGGTTTGCTCGGGCCCTGTCAGGCTCCGTCGAGCCCTGTCGGGTTTGCTCGGGCCCTGTCAGGCTCCGTCGGGCCCTGTCGGGTTTGCTCGGGCCCTGTCAGGCTCTGTCGAGCCCTGTCGGGTTTGCTCGGGCCCTGTCAGGCTCCGTCAAGCCCTGTCGGGTTTGCTCGGGCCCTGTCGGGTTTGCTAGGGCCCTGTCGGGCTCCGTCGGGCCCTGTCTGGTTTCCTCAGGCCCTGTCGGGATCCGTCGGGCCCTGTCGGGTTTGCTCAGGCCGTGTCGGGTTTGCTGAAGCCCTGTCAGGCTTCGACGGACCCTGTCGGGTTTGCTCGGGCCCTGTCGGGCATTGTCGAGCCCTGTCGGGTTTGCTCGGGCCCTGTCAGGCTCCGTCGCGCCCTGTCGGGTTTCCTCGGGCCCTGTCGGGCTCCATCGAGCCCTGTCGGGTTTGCTCGGGCCCTGTCGGGCTCCATCGGACCCTGTCAGGCTTTGGCGGGTCCTGTCGGGTTTGCTCAGGCCCTGTCGGGCCTTGTCAGGCCCTGTCGGGTTTGCTCGGGCCCTGTCGGGTTTGCCCGCGTCTTGTCGGGCTCCGTCGAGCCCTGTCAGATTCGCTCGGGCCCTGTCGGGTTTGCTCGGGCCCTGTCAGGCTCCGTCAGGCCCTGTCGGGTTTGCTCGTGCCCTGTCGGGCTCCGTCGGGCCCTGTCAGGCTTTGTCAGGTCCTGTTGGGTTTGCTCAGGCCCTGTCGGGCCTTGTCAGGCCCTGTCGGGTTTGCTCGGGCCCTGTCGGGTTTGCCCTGTCCTGTCGGGCTCCGTCGGGCCCTGTCAGATTCGCTCGGGCCCTGTCGGGTTTGCTCGGGCCCTGTCAGGCTCCGTCGAGCCCTGTCAGGTTTGCTCGGGCCCTGTCAGGCTCCGTCGGGCCCTGTCGGGTTTCCTTGGGCCCTGTCAGGCTCCATCGAGCCCTGTCAGGCTTTGTCGAACCCTGTCAGGTTTGCTCGGGCCATGTCGGGTTTGCTCGGGCCCTGTCGGGCCTTGTCGGGTCCTGTCGGGATTGCTCGGGCCCTGTCGGGCTCCGTCGAGCCTTCTCGGGTTTGTTCGGGCCCTTTCGGTTTTACTCAGGCCCTGTCAGGCTCCGACAAGCCCTGTCAGGTTTGCTCGGGCCCTGTCGGGTTTGCTCGGGCCCTCTCGGGCTCCGTCGGGCTCTGTCGGGTTTCCTCGGGCCCTGTCAAGGTTCCGTCAGGCCCTGTCGGGTTTGCTTGGGCCCTGTCGGGTTTGCTGAAGCCCTGTCAGGCTTCGTCGGACCCTGTCGGATTTGCTAGGGCCGTGTCGGGCTCCGTCGGGCCCTGTCCGGTTTGCTCGGGACCTGTCGGATTTGCTTGGGGACTGTCGGGCTCCGTCGAGCCCTGTCGGGTTTGCGCGGGCCCTGTCGGACTCCTTCGTGCCCTGTCAGGTTTGCTCGGGCCCTGTCGGGTTTGCTCGGGCCCTGTCAGGCTCCGTCGAGCCCTTTCAGGTTTGCTCGGGCCGTGTCGGGTTTGCTCGGGCCCTGTCAGGCTCCGTCGAGCCCTGTCGGGTTTGCTCGGGCCCTGTCAGGCTCCGTCGGGCCCTGTCGGGTTTGCTCGGGCCCTGTCAGGCTCTGTCGAGCCCTGTCGGGTTTGCTCGGGCCCTGTCAGGCTCCGTCAAGCCCTGTCGGGTTTGCTCGGGCCCTGTCGGGTTTGCTAGGGCCCTGTCGGGCTCCGTCGGGCCCTGTCTGGTTTCCTCAGGCCCTGTCGGGATCCGTCGGGCCCTGTCGGGTTTGCTCAGGCCGTGTCGGGTTTGCTGAAGCCCTGTCAGGCTTCGACGGACCCTGTCGGGTTTGCTCGGGCCCTGTCGGGCATTGTCGAGCCCTGTCGGGTTTGCTCGGGCCCTGTCAGGCTCCGTCGCGCCCTGTCGGGTTTCCTCGGGCCCTGTCGGGCTCCATCGAGCCCTGTCGGGTTTGCTCGGGCCCTGTCGGGCTCCATCGGACCCTGTCAGGCTTTGGCGGGTCCTGTCGGGTTTGCTCAGGCCCTGTCGGGCCTTGTCAGGCCCTGTCGGGTTTGCTCGGGCCCTGTCGGGTTTGCCCGCGTCTTGTCGGGCTCCGTCGAGCCCTGTCAGATTCGCTCGGGCCCTGTCGGGTTTGCTCGGGCCCTGTCAGGCTCCGTCAGGCCCTGTCGGGTTTGCTCGTGCCCTGTCGGGCTCCGTCGGGCCCTGTCAGGCTTTGTCAGGTCCTGTTGGGTTTGCTCAGGCCCTGTCGGGCCTTGTCAGGCCCTGTCGGGTTTGCTCGGGCCCTGTCGGGTTTGCCCTGTCCTGTCGGGCTCCGTCGGGCCCTGTCAGATTCGCTCGGGCCCTGTCGGGTTTGCTCGGGCCCTGTCAGGCTCCGTCGAGCCCTGTCAGGTTTGCTCGGGCCCTGTCAGGCTCCGTCGGGCCCTGTCGGGTTTCCTTGGGCCCTGTCAGGCTCCATCGAGCCCTGTCAGGCTTTGTCGAACCCTGTCAGGTTTGCTCGGGCCATGTCGGGTTTGCTCGGGCCCTGTCGGGCCTTGTCGGGTCCTGTCGGGATTGCTCGGGCCCTGTCGGGCTCCGTCGAGCCTTCTCGGGTTTGTTCGGGCCCTTTCGGTTTTACTCAGGCCCTGTCAGGCTCCGACAAGCCCTGTCAGGTTTGCTCGGGCCCTGTCGGGTTTGCTCGGGCCCTCTCGGGCTCCGTCGGGCTCTGTCGGGTTTCCTCGGGCCCTGTCAAGGTTCCGTCAGGCCCTGTCGGGTTTGCTTGGGCCCTGTCGGGTTTGCTGAAGCCCTGTCAGGCTTCGTCGGACCCTGTCGGATTTGCTAGGGCCGTGTCGGGCTCCGTCGGGCCCTGTCCGGTTTGCTCGGGACCTGTCGGATTTGCTTGGGGACTGTCGGGCTCCGTCGAGCCCTGTCGGGTTTGCGCGGGCCCTGTCAGGCTCCATCGAACCCTGTCAGGCTTTGTCGGGTCCTGTCGGGTTTGCTCAGGCCCTGTCAGGCTCCGTCGACCCCTGTCAGGTATGCTCGGGCCCTGTCGGGTTTGCTCAGGCCCTGTCAGGCGCCGTCGACCCCTGTCAGGTTTGCTCGGGCCCTGTTGGGCTCCGTCGGGCCCTGTCAGGTTTGCTCGGGCCCTGTCAGGTTTGCTCACGCCCTGTCAGGCTCCGTCGAGCCCTGGCGGGTTTGCTCGGGCCCTGTCAGGCTCCGTCAAGCCCTGTCGGGTTTGCTCGGGCCCTGTCGGGTTTGCTAGGGCCCTGTTGGGCTCCGTCGGGCCCTGTCTGGTTTCCTCGGGCCCTGTCGGGCTCCGTCGGACCCTGTCGGGTTTGCTCGGGTCCTGTCGGGTTTGCTGAAGCCCTGTTGGGCTTCGTCGGACCCTGTCGGGTTTGCTCGGGCCCTGTCGGGCTCCGTCGAGCCCTGTCGGGTTTGCTCGGGCCCTGTCAGGCTCCGTCGCGCCCTGTCGGGTTTCCTCGGGCCCTGTCGGGCTCCATCGAGCCCTGTCAGGTTTGCTCGAGCCCTGTCGGGTTTGCTCGGGCCCTGTCAGGCTCCATCGGACCCTGTCAGGCTTTGTTGGGTTCTGTCAGGTTTGCTCGGGCCCTGTCGGGTTTGCCCGCGTCCTGTCAGGCTTTGTCAAGCCCAGTCAGGTTCGCTCGGGCCCTTTCGGGTTTGCTCGGGCCCTGTCAGGCTCCGTCAGGCCCTGTCGGGTATGCTCGTGCCCTGTCGGGCTCCGTCGCGCCCTGTCGGGTTTGCCCGGGCCCTGTCGGGCTCCATCGAGCCCTGTCAGGCTTCGTCGGGCCCTTGCGGGTTTGCTCGGGCCCTGTCGGGCTCCGTCAGGCCCTGTCGGGTTTGCTCGGGCCCTGTCGGGCTCTATCGAGCCCTGTCGGGTTTGCTCGGGCCCTGTCGGGCTCCATCGGACCCTGTCAGGCTTTGTCGGGTCCTGTCGGGTTTGCTCAGGCCCTGTCGGGCCTTGTCAGGCCCTGTCGGGTTTGCTCAGGCCCTGTCGGGCTCCGTCGGGCCCTGTCAGATTCGCTCGGGCCCTGTCGGGTTTGCTCGGGCCCTGTCAGGCTCCGTCAGGCCCTGTCGGATTTGCTCGGGCCCTGTCAGGCTCCGTCGGGCCCTGTCAGGTTTGCTCAGGCCCTGTCGGGATCCGTTGGGCCATGTCGGGTTTGCTCAGACCCTGTCGGACTCCTTCGTGCCCTGTCAGTTTTGCTCGGGCCCTGTCGGGTTTGCTCGGGCCCTGTCAGGCTCCGTCGAGCCCTTTCAGGTTTGCTCGGGCCCTGTCGGGTTTGCTAGGGCCCTGTCAGGCTCCATTGGGCCCTGTCGGGTTTCCTCGGGCCCTGTCGGGCTCCATCGAGCCCTGTCAGGCTTTGTCGAACCCTGTCGGGTTTGCTCGGGCCCTGTTGGGTTTGCTCGGGTCCTGTCGGGCTCTGTCGGGCCCTGTCGGGTTTGCTCGGGCCCTGTCAGGCTCCGTCGGGCCCTGTCGGATTTCCTCGGGCCCTCTCGGGTTCCGTCGGGCCCTGTCGGGTTTCCTCGGGCCCTGTCGGACTCTATCGAGCCCTGTCAGGCTCCGTCGGGCTCTTTCGGGTTTGCTCAGGCACTGTCGGGCTCCGTCGGGCCCTGTCAGGCTTTGTCAGGTCCTGTCAGGTTTGCTCGGGCCCTGTCGGGCCTTGTCGGGGCCTGTCGGGTTTGCTCGGGCTCTGTCGGGCTCCAGCGTACCCTGTCGGGTTTGCCCGGGCCCTGTCGGGCTCCATCGAGCCCTGTCAGGCTCCGTCGAGTCCTGTCGGGTTTGCTCGGTCCCCGTCAGGCTCCGTCGGGCCCTGTCGGGTTTCCTTGGGCCCTGTCGGGCTCCATCGAGCCCTGTCAGGCTTTGTCGAACCCTGTCGGGTTTGCTCGGGCCATGTCGGGTTTGCTCATGCCCTGTCGGGTTCTGTCGGGCCCTGTCAGGTTTGCTCAGGCCCTGTCAGGATCCGTTGGGCCATGTCAGGTTTGCTCAGACCCTGTCGGACTCCTTCGTGCCCTGTCAGGTTTGCTCGGGCCCTGTCGGGTTTGCCCGGGCCCTGTCAGGCTCCGTCGAGCCCTTTCAGGTTTGCTCGGGCGTGTCGGGTTTGCTCGGGCCCTGTCAGGCTCCGTCGAGCCCTGTCGGGTTTGCTCGGGCCCTGTCAGGCTCCGTCGGGCCCTGTCGGGTTTGCTCGGGCCCTGTCAGGCTCCGTCGAGCCCTGTCGGGTTTGCTCGGGCCCTGTCAGGCTCCGTCAAGCCCTGTCGGGTTTGCTCGGGCCCTGTCGGGTTTGCTAGGGCCCTGTCGGGCTCCGTCGGGCCCTGTCTGGTTTCCTCAGGCCCTGTCGGGATCCGTCGAGCCCTGTCGGGTTTGCTCGGGCCCTGTCAGGCTCCGTCGGGCCCTGTTGGGTTTGCTCGGGCCCTGTCAGGCTCCGTCGAGCCCTGTCGGGTTTGCTCGGGCCCTGTCAGGCTCCGTCAAGCCCTGTCGGGTTTGCTCGGGCCCTGTCGGGTTTGCTCGGGCCCTGTCGGGCTCCGTCGGGCCCTGTCTGGTTTCCTCAGGCCCTGTCGGGATCCGTCGGGCCCTGTCGGGTTTGCTCAGGCCGTGTCGGGTTTGCTGAAGCCCTGTCAGGCTTCGATGGACCCTGTCGGGTTTGCTCGGGCCCTGTCGGGCATTGTCGAGCCCTGTCGGGTTTGCTCGGGCCCTGTTGGGCTCCATCGGACCCTGTCAGGATTTGGCGGGTCCTGTCGGGTTTGCTCAGGCCCTGTCGGGCCTTGTCAGGCCCTGTCGGGTTTGCTCGGGCCCTGTCGGGTTTGCCCTGTCCTGTCGGGCTCCGTCGGGCCCTGTCAGATTCGCTCGGGCCCTGTCGGGTTTGCTCGGGCCCTGTCAGGCTCCGTCAGGCCCTGTCGGGTTTTCTCGTGCCCTGTTGGGCTCCGTCGGGCCCTGTCAGGTTTGCTTGCGCCCTGTCGGGATCCGTTGGGCCCTGTCGGGTTTGCTTGGGCCCTGTCGGGCTCCTTCGTGCCCTGTCAGGTTTGCTCGGGCCCTGTCGGGTTTGCTCGGGCCCTGTCAGGCTCCGTCGAGCCCTGTCGGGTTTGCTCGGGCCCTGTCAGGCTCCGTCGGGCCCTGTCGGGTTTCCTTGGGCCCTGTCAGGCTCCATCGAGCCCTGTCAGGCTTTGTCGAACCCTGTCAGGTTTGCTCGGGCCATGTCGGGTTTGCTCGGGCCCTGTCAGGCTCTGTCGGGCCCCGTCTGGTTTCCTCGGGCCCTGTCGGGCTCCTTCGAGCCCTGTCAGGTTTGCTCGGGCCCTGTCGGGTTTGCTCGGGCCCTGTCAGGCTCCGTCGAGCCCTGGCGGGATTGCTCGGGCCCTGTCGGGCCTTGTCAAGCCCTGTCGGGTTTGCTCGGGGTCTGTCGTGCTCTAGCATGCCCTGTCGGGTTTGCCCGGGCCCTGTCAGGCTCCGTCAGGCCCTGTCAGGTTTGCTTGCGCCCTGTCGGGATCCGTTGGGCCCTGTCGGGTTTGCTTGGGCCCTGTCGGGCTCCTTCGTGCCCTGTCAGGTTTGCTCGGGCCCTGTCGGGTTTGCTCGGGCCCTGTCAGGCTCCGTCGAGCCCTGTCGGGTTTGCTCGGGCCCTGTCAGGCTCCGTCGGGCCCTGTCGGGTTTCCTTGGGCCCTGTCAGGCTCCATCGAGCCCTGTCAGGCTTTGTCGAACCCTGTCAGGTTTGCTCGGGCCATGTCGGGTTTGCTCGGGCCCTGTCAGGCTTTGTCGAACCCTGTCAGGTTTGCTCGGGCCATGTCGGGTTTGCTCGGGCCCTGTCGGGCCTTGTCGGGTCCTGTCGGGATTGCTCGGGCCCTGTCGGGCTCCGTCGAGCCTTCTCGGGTTTGTTCGGGCCCTTTCGGTTTTACTCAGGCCCTGTCAGGCTCCGACAAGCCCTGTCAGGTTTGCTCGGGCCCTGTCGGGTTTGCTCGGGCCCTCTCGGGCTCCGTCGGGCTCTGTCGGGTTTCCTCGGGCCCTGTCAAGGTTCCGTCAGGCCCTGTCGGGTTTGCTTGGGCCCTGTCGGGTTTGCTGAAGCCCTGTCAGGCTTCGTCGGACCCTGTCGGATTTGCTAGGGCCGTGTCGGGCTCCGTCGGGCCCTGTCCGGTTTGCTCGGGACCTGTCGGATTTGCTTGGGGACTGTCGGGCTCCGTCGAGCCCTGTCGGGTTTGCGCGGGCCCTGTCAGGCTCCATCGAACCCTGTCAGGCTTTGTCGGGTCCTGTCGGGTTTGCTCAGGCCCTGTCAGGCTCCGTCGACCCCTGTCAGGTATGCTCGGGCCCTGTCGGGTTTGCTCAGGCCCTGTCAGGCGCCGTCGACCCCTGTCAGGTTTGCTCGGGCCCTGTTGGGCTCCGTCGGGCCCTGTCAGGTTTGCTCGGGCCCTGTCAGGTTTGCTCACGCCCTGTCAGGCTCCGTCGAGCCCTGGCGGGTTTGCTCGGGCCCTGTCAGGCTCCGTCAAGCCCTGTCGGGTTTGCTCGGGCCCTGTCGGGTTTGCTAGGGCCCTGTTGGGCTCCGTCGGGCCCTGTCTGGTTTCCTCGGGCCCTGTCGGGCTCCGTCGGACCCTGTCGGGTTTGCTCGGGTCCTGTCGGGTTTGCTGAAGCCCTGTTGGGCTTCGTCGGACCCTGTCGGGTTTGCTCGGGCCCTGTCGGGCTCCGTCGAGCCCTGTCGGGTTTGCTCGGGCCCTGTCAGGCTCCGTCGCGCCCTGTCGGGTTTCCTCGGGCCCTGTCGGGCTCCATCGAGCCCTGTCAGGTTTGCTCGAGCCCTGTCGGGTTTGCTCGGGCCCTGTCAGGCTCCATCGGACCCTGTCAGGCTTTGTTGGGTTCTGTCAGGTTTGCTCGGGCCCTGTCGGGTTTGCCCGCGTCCTGTCAGGCTTTGTCAAGCCCAGTCAGGTTCGCTCGGGCCCTTTCGGGTTTGCTCGGGCCCTGTCAGGCTCCGTCAGGCCCTGTCGGGTATGCTCGTGCCCTGTCGGGCTCCGTCGCGCCCTGTCGGGTTTGCCCGGGCCCTGTCGGGCTCCATCGAGCCCTGTCAGGCTTCGTCGGGCCCTTGCGGGTTTGCTCGGGCCCTGTCGGGCTCCGTCAGGCCCTGTCGGGTTTGCTCGGGCCCTGTCGGGCTCTATCGAGCCCTGTCGGGTTTGCTCGGGCCCTGTCGGGCTCCATCGGACCCTGTCAGGCTTTGTCGGGTCCTGTCGGGTTTGCTCAGGCCCTGTCGGGCCTTGTCAGGCCCTGTCGGGTTTGCTCAGGCCCTGTCGGGCTCCGTCGGGCCCTGTCAGATTCGCTCGGGCCCTGTCGGGTTTGCTCGGGCCCTGTCAGGCTCCGTCAGGCCCTGTCGGATTTGCTCGGGCCCTGTCAGGCTCCGTCGGGCCCTGTCAGGTTTGCTCAGGCCCTGTCGGGATCCGTTGGGCCATGTCGGGTTTGCTCAGACCCTGTCGGACTCCTTCGTGCCCTGTCAGTTTTGCTCGGGCCCTGTCGGGTTTGCTCGGGCCCTGTCAGGCTCCGTCGAGCCCTTTCAGGTTTGCTCGGGCCCTGTCGGGTTTGCTAGGGCCCTGTCAGGCTCCATTGGGCCCTGTCGGGTTTCCTCGGGCCCTGTCGGGCTCCATCGAGCCCTGTCAGGCTTTGTCGAACCCTGTCGGGTTTGCTCGGGCCCTGTTGGGTTTGCTCGGGTCCTGTCGGGCTCTGTCGGGCCCTGTCGGGTTTGCTCGGGCCCTGTCAGGCTCCGTCGGGCCCTGTCGGATTTCCTCGGGCCCTCTCGGGTTCCGTCGGGCCCTGTCGGGTTTCCTCGGGCCCTGTCGGACTCTATCGAGCCCTGTCAGGCTCCGTCGGGCTCTTTCGGGTTTGCTCAGGCACTGTCGGGCTCCGTCGGGCCCTGTCAGGCTTTGTCAGGTCCTGTCAGGTTTGCTCGGGCCCTGTCGGGCCTTGTCGGGGCCTGTCGGGTTTGCTCGGGCTCTGTCGGGCTCCAGCGTACCCTGTCGGGTTTGCCCGGGCCCTGTCGGGCTCCATCGAGCCCTGTCAGGCTCCGTCGAGTCCTGTCGGGTTTGCTCGGTCCCCGTCAGGCTCCGTCGGGCCCTGTCGGGTTTCCTTGGGCCCTGTCGGGCTCCATCGAGCCCTGTCAGGCTTTGTCGAACCCTGTCGGGTTTGCTCGGGCCATGTCGGGTTTGCTCATGCCCTGTCGGGTTCTGTCGGGCCCTGTCAGGTTTGCTCAGGCCCTGTCAGGATCCGTTGGGCCATGTCAGGTTTGCTCAGACCCTGTCGGACTCCTTCGTGCCCTGTCAGGTTTGCTCGGGCCCTGTCGGGTTTGCCCGGGCCCTGTCAGGCTCCGTCGAGCCCTTTCAGGTTTGCTCGGGCGTGTCGGGTTTGCTCGGGCCCTGTCAGGCTCCGTCGAGCCCTGTCGGGTTTGCTCGGGCCCTGTCAGGCTCCGTCGGGCCCTGTCGGGTTTGCTCGGGCCCTGTCAGGCTCCGTCGAGCCCTGTCGGGTTTGCTCGGGCCCTGTCAGGCTCCGTCAAGCCCTGTCGGGTTTGCTCGGGCCCTGTCGGGTTTGCTAGGGCCCTGTCGGGCTCCGTCGGGCCCTGTCTGGTTTCCTCAGGCCCTGTCGGGATCCGTCGAGCCCTGTCGGGTTTGCTCGGGCCCTGTCAGGCTCCGTCGGGCCCTGTTGGGTTTGCTCGGGCCCTGTCAGGCTCCGTCGAGCCCTGTCGGGTTTGCTCGGGCCCTGTCAGGCTCCGTCAAGCCCTGTCGGGTTTGCTCGGGCCCTGTCGGGTTTGCTCGGGCCCTGTCGGGCTCCGTCGGGCCCTGTCTGGTTTCCTCAGGCCCTGTCGGGATCCGTCGGGCCCTGTCGGGTTTGCTCAGGCCGTGTCGGGTTTGCTGAAGCCCTGTCAGGCTTCGATGGACCCTGTCGGGTTTGCTCGGGCCCTGTCGGGCATTGTCGAGCCCTGTCGGGTTTGCTCGGGCCCTGTTGGGCTCCATCGGACCCTGTCAGGATTTGGCGGGTCCTGTCGGGTTTGCTCAGGCCCTGTCGGGCCTTGTCAGGCCCTGTCGGGTTTGCTCGGGCCCTGTCGGGTTTGCCCTGTCCTGTCGGGCTCCGTCGGGCCCTGTCAGATTCGCTCGGGCCCTGTCGGGTTTGCTCGGGCCCTGTCAGGCTCCGTCAGGCCCTGTCGGGTTTTCTCGTGCCCTGTTGGGCTCCGTCGGGCCCTGTCAGGTTTGCTTGCGCCCTGTCGGGATCCGTTGGGCCCTGTCGGGTTTGCTTGGGCCCTGTCGGGCTCCTTCGTGCCCTGTCAGGTTTGCTCGGGCCCTGTCGGGTTTGCTCGGGCCCTGTCAGGCTCCGTCGAGCCCTGTCGGGTTTGCTCGGGCCCTGTCAGGCTCCGTCGGGCCCTGTCGGGTTTCCTTGGGCCCTGTCAGGCTCCATCGAGCCCTGTCAGGCTTTGTCGAACCCTGTCAGGTTTGCTCGGGCCATGTCGGGTTTGCTCGGGCCCTGTCAGGCTCTGTCGGGCCCCGTCTGGTTTCCTCGGGCCCTGTCGGGCTCCTTCGAGCCCTGTCAGGTTTGCTCGGGCCCTGTCGGGTTTGCTCGGGCCCTGTCAGGCTCCGTCGAGCCCTGGCGGGATTGCTCGGGCCCTGTCGGGCCTTGTCAAGCCCTGTCGGGTTTGCTCGGGGTCTGTCGTGCTCTAGCATGCCCTGTCGGGTTTGCCCGGGCCCTGTCAGGCTCCGTCAGGCCCTGTCGGGTTTGCTCGGGCCCTATCGGGCTTCGTGGGGCCCTGTCGGGTTTCCTCGGGCCCTGTCGGGCTCCATCGAGCCCTGTCAGGCTCCGTCGGGCCCTTTCGGGTTTGCTCGGGCCCTGTCGGGCTCCGTCAGGCCCTGTTGGATTTGCTCAGGCCCTGTCGGGTTTGCTCGAGCCCTGTCGGGCTCCATCGCGCCCTGTCGGGTTTGCTCGGGCCCTATCGGGCTCCGTCGGGCCCTGTCGGGTTTCCTCGGGCTCTGTCGGTCGCCATCGAGCCCTGTCAGGCTCCGTCAGGCCCTGTCGGGTTTGCTCGGGCCCTATCGAGCTCCGTCGGGCCCTGTCGGGTTTCCTCGGGCTCTGTCGGTCTCCATCGAGCCCTGTCGGGTTTGCTCGGGCCCTGTCGGGTTTGCTCAGGCACTGTCGGGTTTGCTCAGGCCCTGTCGGGTTTGCTTGGGCCCTGTCGGGTTTGCTCGGGCCCTGTCGGGCTCCGTCAGGCCCTGTCGGGTTTGCTCGGGCCCTATCGGGCTCCGTCAGGCCCTGTCGGGTTTGCTCGGGCCCTATCGGGCTCTGTCGGGCCCTGTCGGGTTTCCTCGGGCTCTGTCGGTCTCCATCGAGCCCTGTCAGGCTCCGTCGGGCCCTGTCGGGTTTGCTCGGGACCTGTCGGGTTTGCTCGGGCCCTGTCAGGCTCCGTCAGGCCCTGTCGGGTTTGCTCGGGCCCTATCGGGCTCCGTGGAGCCCTGTCGGGTTTCCTCGGGCCCTGTCGGGCTCCATCGAGCCCTGTCAGGCTCCGTCGGGCCCTTTCGGGTTTGCTTGGGCCCTGTCGGGATCCGTTGGGCCCTGTTGGGTTTGCTCGGGCCCTGTAGGGCTCCTTCATGCCCTGTCAGGTTTGCTCGGGCCCTGTCGGGTTTGCTCGGGCCCTGTCAGGCTCCGTCGAGTCCTGTCGGGTTTGCTCGGTCCCCGTCAGGCTCCGTCGGGCCCTGCCGGGTTTCCTTGGGCCCTCTCGGGTTCCGTCGGGCCCTGTCGGGTTTCCTCGGGCCCTGTCGGACTCTATCGAGCCCTGTCAGGCTCCGTCGGGCTCTTTCGGGTTTGCTCAGGCCCTGTCGGGCTCCGTCGGGCCCTGTCAGGCTTTGTCAGGTCCTGTTCAGGTTTGCTCGGGCCCTGTCGGGCCTTGTCGGGCCCTGTCGGGTTTGCTCGGGCTCTGTCGGGCTCCAGCGTGCCCTGTCGGGTTTGCCCGGGCCCTGTCGGGCTCCATCGAGCCCTGTCAGGCTCCGTCGAGTCCTGTCGGGTTTGCTCGGTCCCCGTCAGGCTCCGTCGGGCCCTGTCGGGTTTCCTTGGGCCCTGTCGGGCTCCATCGAGCCCTGTCAGGCTCCGTCGAGCCCTGTCGGGTTTGCTCGGGCCCTGTCAGGCTCCGTCAAGCCCTGTCGGGTTTGCTCGGGCCCTGTCGGGTTTGCTAGGGCCCTGTCGGGCTCCGTCGGGCCCTGTCTGGTTTCCTCAGGCCCTGTCGGGATCCGTCGGGCCCTGTCGGGTTTGCTCAGGCCGTGTCGGGTTTGCTGAAGCCCTGTCAGGCTTCGATGGACCCTGTCGGGTTTGCTCGGGCCCTGTCGGGCATTGTCGAGCCCTGTCGGGTTTGCTCGGGCCCTGTTGGGCTCCATCGGACCCTGTCAGGATTTGGCGGGTCCTGTCGGGTTTGCTCAGGCCCTGTCGGGCCTTGTCAGGCCCTGTCGGGTTTGCTCGGGCCCTGTCGGGTTTGCCCTGTCCTGTCGGGCTCCGTCGGGCCCTGTCAGATTCGCTCGGGCCCTGTCGGGTTTGCTCGGGCCCTGTCAGGCTCCGTCAGGCCCTGTCGGGTTTTCTCGTGCCCTGTTGGGCTCCGTCGGGCCCTGTCAGGTTTGCTTGCGCCCTGTCGGGATCCGTTGGGCCCTGTCGGGTTTGCTCGGGCCCTGTCGGGCTCCTTCGTGCCCTGTCAGGTTTGCTCGGGCCCTGTCGGGTTTGCTCGGGCCCTGTCAGGCTCCGTCGAGCCCTGTCGGGTTTGCTCGGGCCCTGTCAGGCTCCGTCGGGCCCTGTCGGGTTTCCTTGGGCCCTGTCAGGCTCCATCGAGCCCTGTCAGGCTTTGTCGAACCCTGTCAGGTTTGCTCGGGCCATGTCGGGTTTGCTCGGGCCCTGTCAGGCTCTGTCGGGCCCCGTCTGGTTTCCTCGGGCCCTGTCGGGCTCCTTCGAGCCCTGTCAGGTTTGCTCGGGCCCTGTCGGGTTTGCTCGGGCCCTGTCAGGCTCCGTCGAGCCCTGGCGGGATTGCTCGTGCCCTGTCGGGCCTTGTCGGGCCCTGTCGGGTTTGCTCGGGGTCTGTCGGGCTCTAGCATGCCCTGTCGGGTTTGCCCGGGCCCTGTCAGGCTCCGTCAGGCCCTGTCGGGTTTGCTCGGGCCCTATCGGGCTTCGTGGGGCCCTGTCGGGTTTCCTCGGGCCCTGTCGGGCTCCATCGAGCCCTGTCAGGCTCCGTCGGGCCCTTTCGGGTTTGCTCGGGCCCTGTCGGGCTCCGTCAGGCCCTGTCGGATTTGCTCAGGCCCTGTCGGGTTTGCTCGAGCCCTGTCGGGCTCCATCGGGCCCTGTCGGGTTTGCTCGGGCCCTATCGGGCTCCGTCGGGCCCTGTCGGGTTTCCTCGGGCCCTGTCAGGCTCCATCGAGCCCTGTCAGGCTTCGTCGGGCTCTTTCGGGTTTGCTCGGGCCCTGTCGGGCTCCGTCAGGCCCTGTCGGGTTTGCTCGGGCCCTATCGGGCTCCGTCGGGCCCTGTCGGGTTTCCTCGGGCTCTGTCGGTCGCCATCGAGCCCTGTCAGGCTCCGTCAGGCCCTGTCGGGTTTGCTCGGGCCCTATCGAGCTCCGTCGGGCCCTGTCGGGTTTCCTCGGGCTCTGTCGGTCTCCATCGAGCCCTGTCGGGTTTGCTCGGGCCCTGTCGGGTTTGCTCAGGCACTGTCGGGTTTGCTCAGGCCCTGTCGGGTTTGCTTGGGACCTGTCGGGTTTGCTCGGGCCCTGTCGGGCTTCCTCGGGCCCTGTCGGGCTCCATCGAGCCCTGTCAGGCTCCGTCGGGCCCTTTCGGGTTTGCTCGGGCCCTGTCGGGCTCCGTCAGGGCCTGTCGGGTTTGCTCGGGCCCTATCGGGCTCTGTCGGGCCCTGTCGGGTTTCCTCGGGCTCTGTCGGTCTCCATCGAGCCCTGTCAGGCTCCGTCGGGCCCTGTCGGGTTTGCTCGGGACCTGTCGGGTTTGCTCGGGCCCTGTCAGGCTCCGTCAGGCCCTGTCGGGTTTGCTCGGGCCCTATCGGGCTCCGTGGAGCCCTGTCGGGTTTCCTCGGGCCCTGTCGGGCTCCATCGAGCCCTGTCAGGCTCCGTCGGGCCCTTTCGGGTTTGCTTGGGCCCTGTCGGGATCCGTTGGGCCCTGTTGGGTTTGCTCGGGCCCTGTAGGGCTCCTTCGTGCCCTGTCAGGTTTGCTCGGGCCCTGTCGGGTTTGCTCGGGCCCTGTCAGGCTCCGTCAAGTCCTGTCGGGTTTGCTCGGTCCCTGTCAGGCTCCGTCGGGCCCTGCCGGGTTTCCTTGGGCCCTCTCGGGTTCCGTCGGGCCCTGTCGGGTTTCCTCGGGCCCTGTCGGACTCTATCGAGCCCTGTCAGGCTCCGTCGGGCTCTTTCGGGTTTGCTCAGGCCCTGTCGGGCTCCGTCGGGCCCTGTCAGGCTTTGTCAGGTCCTGTTCAGGTTTGCTCGGGCCCTGTCGGGCCTTGTCGGGCCCTGTCGGGTTTGCTCGGGCTCTGTCGGGCTCCAGC
The DNA here is from genome assembly GCF_037038585.1 of Patagioenas fasciata. NCBI lineage: Eukaryota > Metazoa > Chordata > Aves > Columbiformes > Columbidae > Patagioenas > Patagioenas fasciata. Next base: position 2,047,539 of record NC_092550.1, on the reverse strand, counting down.
GTGCCCTGTCGGGTTTGCCCGGGCCCTGTCGGGCTCCATCGAGCCCTGTCAGGCTCCGTCGAGTCCTGTCGGGTTTGCTCGGTCCCCGTCAGGCTCCGTCGGGCCCTGTCGGGTTTCCTTGGGCCCTGTCGGGATCCATCGAGCCCTGTCAGGCTTTGTCGAACCCTGTCGGGTTTGCTCGGGCCATGTCGGGTTTGCTCGGGCCCTGTCGGGTTCTGTCGGGCCCTGTCTGGTTTCCTCGGGCCCTGTCGGGCTCCTTCGAGCCCTGTCAGGTTTGCTCGGGCCGTGTCGGGTTTGCTCGGGCCCTGTCAGGCTCCGTCGAGCCCTGTCGGGTTTGCTCGGGCCCTGTCAGGCTCCGACGGGCCCTGTCGGGTTTCCTCGGGCCCTGTCGGGCTCCATCGAGCCCTGTCAGGCTTTGTCGAACCCTGTCGGGCTTTGTCTGGCCCTGTCGAGTTTGCTCGGGCCCTGTCAGGTTTGCTGAAGCCCTGTCAGGCTTCGTCGGACCCTGTCGAGTGTGCTCATACCCTGTCGGGCTCCGTCGAGCCCTGTCGGGTTTGCTCGGGCCCTGTTGGGTTCCGTCGGGCCCTGTCGGGTTTGCTCGGGCCCCGTCGGGCTCCGTCGGGCCCTGTCGGGTTTCCTCGGGCCCTGTCGGGCTCTATCGAGCCCTGTCAGGCTCCGTCAGGCCTTTTCGGGTTTGCTCGGGCCCTGTCGGGCTCTGTCGGGCCCTGTCAGGCTTTGTCAGGTCCTGTCAGGTTTGTTCGGGCCCTGTCGGGCCTTGTCGGGCCCTGTCGGGTTTGCTCGGGCTCTGTCGGGCTCCGTTGGGCCCTGTCGGGTTTTCTCGGGCTCTGTCGGGTTTGCTCGGGCCCTGTCGGGTTTGCTCGGGCCCTGTCAGGCTCCGTCAAGCCCTATCGGGTTTGCTCGGGCCCTGTCGGGTTTGCTAGGGCCCTGTCGGGCTCCGTCGGGCCCTGTCTGGTTTCCTCAGGCCCTGTCGGGATCCGTCGGGCCCTGTCGGGTTTGCTCAAGCCGTGTCGGGTTTGCTGAAGCCCTGTCAGGCTTCGACGGACCCTGTCGGGTTTACTCGGGCCCTGTCGGGCATTGTCGAGCCCTGTCGGGTTTGCTCGGGCCCTGTCAGGCTCCGTCGCGCCCTGTCGGGTTTCCTCGGGCCCTGTCGGGCTCCATCGAGCCCTGTCGGGTTTGCTCGGGCCCTGTCGGGCTCCATCGGACCCTGTCAGGCTTTGTCGGGTCCTGTCGGGTTTGCTCAGGCCCTGTCGGGCCTTGTCAGGCCCTGTCGGGTTTGCTCGGGCCCTCTCGGGTTTGCCCGCGTCTTGTCGGGCTCCGTCGAGCCCTGTCAGATTCGCTCGGGCCCTGTCGGGTTTGCTCGGGCCCTGTCAGGCTCCGTCAGGCCCTGTCGGGTTTGCTCGTGCCCTGTCGGGCTCCGTCAGGCCCTGTCAGGCTTTGTCAGGTCCTGTCGGGTTTGCTCAGGCCCTGTCGGGCCTTGTCAGGCCCTGTCGGGTTTGCTCAGGCCCTGTCGGGTTTGCCCTGTCCTGTCGGGCTCTGTCGGGCCCTGTCAGATTCGCTCGGGCCCTGTCGGGTTTGCTCGGGCCCTGTCAGGCTCCGTCAGGCCCTGTCGGGTTTTCTCGTGCCCTGTTGGGCTCCGTCGGGCCCTGTCAGGTTTGCTTGCGCCCTGTCGGGATCCGTTGGGCCCTGTCGGGTTTGCTCGGGCCCTGTCGGGCTCCGTCGAGCCCTGTCGGGTTTCCTCGGGCCCTGTCAGGCTCCGTCGGGCCCTGTCGGGTTTCCTCGGGCCTTGTCGGGCTCCATCGAGCCCTGTCAGGCTTTGTCGAACCCTGTCGGGTTTGCTCGGGCCCTGTCAGGCTCCTTCGTGCCCTGTCAGGTTTGCTCGGGTCCTGTCGGGTTTGCTCGGGCCCTGTCAGGCTCCGTCGAGCCCTGTCGGGTTTGCTCGGGCCCTGTCAGGCTCCGTCGGGCCCTGTCGGGTTTCCTTGGGCCCTGTCAGGCTCCATCGAGCCCTGTCAGGCTTTGTCGAACCCTGTCAGGTTTGCTCGGGCCATGTCGGGTTTGCTCGGGCCCTGTCAGGCTCTGTCGGGCCCTGTCTGGTTTCCTCGGGCCCTGTCGGGCTCCTTCGAGCCCTGTCAGGTTTGCTCGGGCCGTGTCGGGTTTGCTCGGGCCCTGTCAGGCTCCGTCGAGCCCTGGCGGGATTGCTCGTGCCCTGTCGGGCCTTGTCGGGCCCTGTCGGGTTTGCTCGAACTCTGTCGGGCTCTAGCATGCCCTGTCGGATTTGTCCGGGCCCTGTCAGGCTCCGTCAGGCCCTGTCGGGTTTGCTCGGGCCCTATCGGGCTTCGTGGGGCCCTGTCGGGTTTCCTCGGGCCCTGTCGGGCTCCATCGAGCCCTGTCAGGCTCCGTCGGGCCCTTTCGGGTTTGCTCGGGCCCTGTCGGGCTCCGTCAGGCCCTGTCGGATTTGCTCAGGCCCTGTCGGGTTTGCTCGGGCCCTGTCGGGCTCCATCGGGCCCTGTCGGGTTTGCTCGGGCCCTATCGGGCTCCGTCGGGCCCTGTCGGGTTTCCTCGGGCCCTGTCAGGCTCCATCGAGCCCTGTCAGGCTTTGTCGAACCCTGTCGGGTTTGCTCGGGCCATGTCGGGTTTGCTCGGGCCCTGTCGGGTTCTGTCGGGCCCTGTCTGGTTTCCTCGGGCCCTGTCGGGCTCCTTCGAGCCCTGTCAGGTTTGCTCGGGCCGTGTCGGGTTTGCTCGGGCCCTGTCAGGCTCCGTCGAGCCCTGTCGGGTTTGCTCGGGCCCTGTCAGGCTCCGACGGGCCCTGTCGGGTTTCCTCGGGCCCTGTCGGGCTCCATCGAGCCCTGTCAGTCTTTGTCGAACCCTGTCGGGCTTTGTCTGGCCCTGTCGAGTTTGCTCGGGCCCTGTCAGGTTTGCTGAAGCCCTGTCAGGCTTCGTCGGACCCTGTCGAGTGTGCTCATACCCTGTCGGGCTCCGTCGAGCCCTGTCGGGTTTGCTCGGGCCCTGTCGGGTTCCGTCGGGCCCTGTCGGGTTTGCTCGGGCCCCGTCGGGCTCCGTCGGGCCCTGTCGGGTTTCCTCGGGCCCTGTCGGGCTCTATCGAGCCCTGTCAGGCTCCGTCAGGCCTTTTCGGGTTTGCTCGGGCCCTGTCGGGCTCTGTCGGGCCCTGTCAGGCTTTGTCAGGTCCTGTCAGGTTTGTTCGGGCCCTGTCGGGCCTTGTCGGGCCCTGTCAGGTTTGCTCGGGCTCTGTCGGGCTCCGTTGGGCCCTGTCGGGTTTGCTCGGGCCCTGTCGGGTTTGCTCGGGCCCTGTCAGGCTCCGTCAAGCCCTATCGGGTTTGCTCGGGCCCTGTCGGGTTTGCTAGGGCCCTGTTGGGCTCCGTCGGGCCCTGTCTGGTTTCCTCAGGCCCTGTCGGGATCCGTCGGGCCCTGTCGGGTTTGCTCAAGCCGTGTCGGGTTTGCTGAAGCCCTGTCAGGCTTCGACGGACCCTGTCGGGTTTACTCGGGCCCTGTCGGGCATTGTCGAGCCCTGTCGGGTTTGCTCGGGCCCTGTCAGGCTCCGTCGCGCCCTGTCGGGTTTCCTCGGGCCCTGTCGGGCTCCATCGAGCCCTGTCGGGTTTGCTCGGGCCCTGTCGGGCTCCATCGGACCCTGTCAGGCTTTGTCGGGTCCTGTCGGGTTTGCTCAGGCCCTGTCGTGCCTTGTCAGGCCCTGTCGGGTTTGCTCGGGCCCTGTCGGGTTTGCCCGCGTCTTGTCGGGCTCCGTCGAGCCCTGTCAGATTCGCTCGGGCCCTGTCGGGTTTGCTCGGGCCCTGTCAGGCTCCGTCAGGCCCTGTCGGGTTTGCTCGTGCCCTGTCGGGCTCCGTCGGGCCCTGTCAGGCTTTGTCAGGTCCTGTCGGGTTTGCTCAGGCCCTGTCGGGCCTTGTCAGGCCCTGTCGGGTTTGCTCAGGCCCTGTCGGGTTTGCCCTGTCCTGTCGGGCTCCGTCGGGCCCTGTCAGATTCGCTCGGGCCCTGTCGGGTTTGCTCGGGCCCTGTCAGGCTCCGTCAGGCCCTGTCGGGTTTGCTTGCGCCCTGTCGGGATCCGTTGGGCCCTGTCGGGTTTGCTTGGGCCCTGTCGGGCTCCGTCGAGCCCTGTCGGGTTTCCTCGGGCCCTGTCAGGCTCCGTCGGGCCCTGTCGGGTTTCCTCGGGCCTTGTCGGGCTCCATCGAGCCCTGTCAGGCTTTGTCGAACCCTGTCGGGTTTCCTCGGGCCCTGTCAGGCTCCTTCGTGCCCTGTCAGGTTTGCTCGGGTCCTGTCGGGTTTGCTCGGGCCCTGTCAGGCTCCGTCGAGCCCTGTCGGGTTTGCTCGGGCCCTGTCAGGCTCCGTCGGGCCCTGTCGGGTTTCCTTGGGCCCTGTCAGGCTCCATCGAGCCCTGTCAGGCTTTGTCGAACCCTGTCAGGTTTGCTCGGGCCATGTCGGGTTTGCTCGGGCCCTGTCAGGCTCTGTCGGGCCCTGTCTGGTTTCCTCGGGCCCTGTCGGGCTCCTTCGAGCCCTGTCAGGTTTGCTCGGGCCGTGTCGGGTTTGCTCGGGCCCTGTCAGGCTCCGTCGAGCCCTGGCGGGATTGCTCGTGCCCTGTCGGGCCTTGTCGGGCCCTGTCGGGTTTGCTCGAACTCTGTCGGGCTCTAGCATGCCCTGTCGGATTTGCCCGGGCCCTGTCAGGCTCCGTCAGGCCCTGTCGGGTTTGCTCGGGCCCTATCGGGCTTCGTGGGGCCCTGTCGGGTTTCCTCGGGCCCTGTCGGGCTCCATCGAGCCCTGTCAGGCTCCGTCGGGCCCTTTCGGGTTTGCTCGGGCCCTGTCGGGCTCCGTCAGGCCCTGTCGGATTTGCTCAGGCCCTGTCGGGTTTGCTCGAGCCCTGTCGGGCTCCATCGGGCCCTGTCGGGTTTGCTCGGGCCCTATCGGGCTCCGTCGGGCCCTGTCGGGTTTCCTCGGGCCCTGTCAGGCTCCATCGAGCCCTGTCAGGCTTCGTCGGGCCCTTTCGGGTTTGCTCGGGCCCTGTCGGGCTCCGTCAGGCCCTGTTGGGTTTGCTCGGGCCTTATCGGGCTCCGTCGGGCCCTGTCGGGTTTCCTCGGGCTCTGTCAGTCGCCATCGAGCCCTGTCAGGCTCCGTCAGGCCCTGTCGGGTTTGCTCGGGCCCTATCGAGCTCCGTCGGGCCCTGTCGGGTTTCCTCGGGCTCTGTCGGTCTCCATCGAGCCCTGTCAGGCTCCGTCGGGCCCTGTTGGGTTTGCTCGGGCCCTGTCGGGTTTGCTCAGGCACTGTCGGGTTTGCTCAGGCCCTGTCGGGTTTGCTTGGGCCCTGTCGGGTTTGCTCGGGCCCTGTCGGGCTTCCTCGGGCCCTGTCGGGCTCCATCGAGCCCTGTCAGGCTCCGTCGGACCCTATCAGGCTTTGCTCGGGCCCTGTCGGGCTCCGTCAGGCCCTGTCGGGTTTGCTCGGGCCCTATCGGGCTCCGTCGGGCCCTGTCGGGTTTCCTCGGGCTCTGTCGGTCTCCATCGAGCCCTGTCAGGCTCCGTCGGGCCATGTCGGGTTTGCTCGGGACCTGTCGGGTTTGCTCAGGCACTGTCGGGTTTGCTCAGGCCCTGTCGGGTTTGCTTGGGCCCTGTCGGGCTCCATCGGGCCCTGTCGGGTTTCCTCGGGCCCTGTCGGGCTCCATCGAGCCCTGTCAGGCTCCGTCGGGCCCTTTCGGGTTTGCTCGGGCCCTGTCGGGCTCCGTCGGGCCATGTCGGGTTTCCTCGGGCCCTGTCGGGTTCCATCGAGCCCTGTCAGGCTCCGACGGGCCTTTTTGGGTTTGCTCGGGCCCTGTCGGGCTCCGTCGGGCCCTGTCAGGCTTTGTCAGGTCCTGTCAGGTTTGTTCTGGCCCTGTCGGGCCTTGTCGGGCCCTGTCGGGTTTGCTCGGGCCCTGTCGGGCTCCGTCGGGCCCTGTCAGGCTTTGTCAGGCCCTGTCAGGTTTGTTCTGGCCCTGTCGGGCCTTGTCGGGCCCTGTCGGGTTTGCTCGGGCACTGTCGGGTTTGCTCAGGCCCTGTCAGGCTCCGTCGACCTCTGTCAGGTTTGCTCGGGCCCTGTCGGGCTCCGTTGAGCCATGTCGGGTTTGCTCGGGCCCTGTCGGGCTCCATCGAACCCTGTCAGGCTTTGTCGGGTCCTGTCGGGTTTGCTCAGGCCCTGTCAGGCTCCGTCGACCCCTGTCAGGTTTGCTCGGGCCCTGTCGGGCTCCGTCGGGCCCTATCAGGTTTGCTCGGGCCCTGTCGGGTTTGCTCAGGCCCTGTCAGGCTCCGTCGAGCCCTGTCGGGTTTGCTCAGGCCCTGTCAGGCTCCGTCAGGCCCTGTCGGGTTTGCTCGGGCCCTGTCGGGTTTGCTGGGGCCCTGTCGGGCTCCGTCGGGCCCTGTCAGGTTTGCTCGGGCCCTGTCGGGCTCCGTCTAGCCCTGTCGGGTTTCCTCGGGCCCTGTCGGGCTCCATCGAGCCCTGTCAGGCTCTGTGAGGCTTTGTCGGGTTTGCTCGGGCCCTGTCAGGCTCCGTCGGGCCCTGTCAGGCTTTGTCGGGCCCTGTCGGGTTTGCTCGGGCCCTGTCGGGCCTTGTCGGGTCCTGTCGGGATTGCTCGGGCCCTGTCGGGCTCTGTCGAGCTTTGTCGGGTTTGTTCGGGCCCTTTCGGTTTTACTCAGGCCCTGTCAGGCTCCGACAAGCCCTGTCAGGTTTGCTCGGGCCCTGTCGGGTTTGCTCGGGCCCTGTCGGATTTGCTTGGGCCCTGTCGGGCTCCGTCGAGCCATGTCGGGTTTGCGCGGGCCCTGTCAGGCTCCATCGAACCCTGTCAGGCTTTGTCGGGTCCTGTCGGGTTTGCTCAGGCCCAGTCAGGCTCCGTCGACCCCTGTCAGGTATGCTCGGGCCCTGTCAGGTTTGCTCAGGCCCTGTCAGGCGCCGTCGACCCCTGTCAGGTTTGCTCGGGCCCTGTCGGGCTCCGTCGGGCCCTGTCAGGTTTGCTCGGGCCCTGTCGGGCTCCGTCGGTCCCTGTCGGGTTTGCTCGGGGCCTGTTGGGCTCCGTCGGGCCCTGTCAGGTTTGCTCGGGCCAGGTCGGGTTTGCTCAGGCCCTGTCAGGCTCCGTCGAGCCCTGGCGGGTTTGCTCGGGCCCTGTCGGGTTTGCTAGGGCCCTGTTGGGCTCCATCGCGCCCTGTCGGGTTTGCTCGGGCCCTGTCAGGCTCCGTCAGGCCCTGTCGGATTTGCTCAGGCCCTGTCGGGTTTGCTCGAGCCCTGTCGGGCTCCATCGGGCCCTGTCTGGTTTCCTCGGGCCCTGTCGGGCTCCGTCGGACCCTGTCGGGTTTGCTCGGGCCCTGTCGGGTTTGCTGAAGCCCTGTTGGGCTTCGTCGGACCCTGTCGGGTTTGCTCGGGCCCTGTCGGGCTCCAGCGTGCCCTGTCGGGTTTGCTCGGGCCCTGTCAGGCTCCGTCGAGCCCTGTCGGGTTTGCTCGGGCCCTGTCAGGCTCCGTCGCGCCCTGTCGGGTTTCCTCGGGCCCTGTCGGGCTCCATCGAGCCCTGTCAGGTTTGCTCGGGCCCTGTCGGGTTTGCTCGGGCTCTGTCAGGCTCCATCGGACCCTGTCAGGCTTTGTTGGGTTCTGTCAGGTTTGCTCGGGCCCTGTTGGGTTTGCCCGCATCCTGTCAGGCTTTGTCAAGCCCGGTCAGGTTCGCTCGGGCCCTGTCAGGTTTGCTCGGGCCCTGTCAGGCTCCGTCAGGCCCTGTCGGGTTTGCCCGGGCCCTGTCGGGCTCCATCGAGCCCTGTCAGGCTTCGTCGGGCCCTTGCGGGTTTGCTCGGGCCCTGTCAGGCTCCGTCGCGCCCTGTCGGGTTTCCTCGCGCCCTGTCGGGCTCTATCGAGCCCTGTCGGGTTTGCTCGGGCCCTGTCGGGCTCCATCGGACCCTGTCAGGCTTTGTCGGGTCCTGTCGGGTTTGCTCAGGCCCTGTCGGGCCTTGTCAGGCCCTGTCGGGTTTGCTCAGGCCCTGTCGGGCTCCGTCGGGCCCTGTCAGATTCGCTCGGGCCCTGTCGGGTTTGCTCGGGCCCTGTCAGGCTCCGTCAGGCCCTGTCGGGTTTGCTCGGGCCCTGTCGGGCTCCGTCAGGCCCTGTCGGATTTGCTCAGGCCCTGTCGGGTTTGCTCGAGCCCTGTCGGGCTCCATCGGGCCCTGTCGGGTTTGCTCGAGCCCTATCGGGCTCCGTCGGGCCCTGTCGGGTTTCCTCGGGCCCTGTCAGGCTCCATCGAGCCCTGTCAGGCTTCGTCGGGCCCTTTCGGGTTTGCTCGGGCCCTGTCGGGCTCCGTCAGGCCCTGTTGGGTTTGCTCGGGCCTTATCGGGCTCCGTCGGGCCCTGTCGGGTTTCCTCGGGCTCTGTCAGTCGCCATCGAGCCCTGTCAGGCTCCGTCAGGCCCTGTCGGGTTTGCTCGGGCCCTATCGAGCTCCGTCGGGCCCTGTCGGGTTTCCTCGGGCTCTGTCGGTCTCCATCGAGCCCTGTCAGGCTCCGTCGGGCCCTGTTGGGTTTGCTCGGGCCCTGTCGGGTTTGCTCAGGCACTGTCGGGTTTGCTCAGGCCCTGTCGGGTTTGCTTGGGCCCTGTCGGGTTTGCTCGGGCCCTGTCGGGCTTCCTCGGGCCCTGTCGGGCTCCATCGAGCCCTGTCAGGCTCCGTCGGACCCTATCAGGCTTTGCTCGGGCCCTGTCGGGCTCCGTCAGGCCCTGTCGGGTTTGCTCGGGCCCTATCGGGCTCCGTCGGGCCCTGTCGGGTTTCCTCGGGCTCTGTCGGTCTCCATCGAGCCCTGTCAGGCTCCGTCGGGCCATGTCGGGTTTGCTCGGGACCTGTCGGGTTTGCTCAGGCACTGTCGGGTTTGCTCAGGCCCTGTCGGGTTTGCTTGGGCCCTGTCGGGCTCCATCGGGCCCTGTCGGGTTTCCTCGGGCCCTGTCGGGCTCCATCGAGCCCTGTCAGGCTCCGTCGGGCCCTTTCGGGTTTGCTCGGGCCCTGTCGGGCTCCGTCGGGCCATGTCGGGTTTCCTCGGGCCCTGTCGGGTTCCATCGAGCCCTGTCAGGCTCCGACGGGCCTTTTTGGGTTTGCTCGGGCCCTGTCGGGCTCCGTCGGGCCCTGTCAGGCTTTGTCAGGTCCTGTCAGGTTTGTTCTGGCCCTGTCGGGCCTTGTCGGGCCCTGTCGGGTTTGCTCGGGCCCTGTCGGGCTCCGTCGGGCCCTGTCAGGCTTTGTCAGGCCCTGTCAGGTTTGTTCTGGCCCTGTCGGGCCTTGTCGGGCCCTGTCGGGTTTGCTCGGGCACTGTCGGGTTTGTTCAGGCCCTGTCAGGCTCCGTCGACCTCTGTCAGGTTTGCTCGGGCCCTGTCGGGCTCCGTTGAGCCATGTCGGGTTTGCTCGGGCCCTGTCGGGCTCCATCGAACCCTGTCAGGCTTTGTCGGGTCCTGTCGGGTTTGCTCAGGCCCTGTCAGGCTCCGTCGACCCCTGTCAGGTTTGCTCGGGCCCTGTCGGGCTCCGTCGGGCCCTATCAGGTTTGCTCGGGCCCTGTCGGGTTTGCTCAGGCCCTGTCAGGCTCCGTCGAGCCCTGTCGGGTTTGCTCAGGCCCTGTCAGGCTCCGTCAGGCCCTGTCGGGTTTGCTCGGGCCCTGTCGGGTTTGCTGGGGCCCTGTCGGGCTCCGTCGGGCCCTGTCAGGTTTGCTCGGGCCCTGTCGGGCTCCGTCTAGCCCTGTCGGGTTTCCTCGGGCCCTGTCGGGCTCCATCGAGCCCTGTCAGGCTCTGTGAGGCTTTGTCGGGTTTGCTCGGGCCCTGTCAGGCTCCGTCGGGCCCTGTCAGGCTTTGTCGGGCCCTGTCGGGTTTGCTCGGGCCCTGTCGGGCCTTGTCGGGTCCTGTCGGGATTGCTCGGGCCCTGTCGGGCTCTGTCGAGCTTTGTCGGGTTTGTTCGGGCCCTTTCGGTTTTACTCAGGCCCTGTCAGGCTCCGACAAGCCCTGTCAGGTTTGCTCGGGCCCTGTCGGGTTTGCTCGGGCCCTGTCGGATTTGCTTGGGCCCTGTCGGGCTCCGTCGAGCCATGTCGGGTTTGCGCGGGCCCTGTCAGGCTCCATCGAACCCTGTCAGGCTTTGTCGGGTCCTGTCGGGTTTGCTCAGGCCCAGTCAGGCTCCGTCGACCCCTGTCAGGTATGCTCGGGCCCTGTCAGGTTTGCTCAGGCCCTGTCAGGCGCCGTCGACCCCTGTCAGGTTTGCTCGGGCCCTGTCGGGCTCCGTCGGGCCCTGTCAGGTTTGCTCGGGCCCTGTCGGGCTCCGTCGGTCCCTGTCGGGTTTGCTCGGGGCCTGTTGGGCTCCGTCGGGCCCTGTCAGGTTTGCTCGGGCCAGGTCGGGTTTGCTCAGGCCCTGTCAGGCTCCGTCGAGCCCTGGCGGGTTTGCTCGGGCCCTGTCGGGTTTGCTAGGGCCCTGTTGGGCTCCATCGCGCCCTGTCGGGTTTGCTCGGGCCCTGTCAGGCTCCGTCAGGCCCTGTCGGATTTGCTCAGGCCCTGTCGGGTTTGCTCGAGCCCTGTCGGGCTCCATCGGGCCCTGTCTGGTTTCCTCGGGCCCTGTCGGGCTCCGTCGGACCCTGTCGGGTTTGCTCGGGCCCTGTCGGGTTTGCTGAAGCCCTGTTGGGCTTCGTCGGACCCTGTCGGGTTTGCTCGGGCCCTGTCGGGCTCCAGCGTGCCCTGTCGGGTTTGCTCGGGCCCTGTCAGGCTCCGTCGAGCCCTGTCGGGTTTGCTCGGGCCCTGTCAGGCTCCGTCGCGCCCTGTCGGGTTTCCTCGGGCCCTGTCGGGCTCCATCGAGCCCTGTCAGGTTTGCTCGGGCCCTGTCGGGTTTGCTCGGGCTCTGTCAGGCTCCATCGGACCCTGTCAGGCTTTGTTGGGTTCTGTCAGGTTTGCTCGGGCCCTGTTGGGTTTGCCCGCATCCTGTCAGGCTTTGTCAAGCCCGGTCAGGTTCGCTCGGGCCCTGTCAGGTTTGCTCGGGCCCTGTCAGGCTCCGTCAGGCCCTGTCGGGTTTGCCCGGGCCCTGTCGGGCTCCATCGAGCCCTGTCAGGCTTCGTCGGGCCCTTGCGGGTTTGCTCGGGCCCTGTCAGGCTCCGTCGCGCCCTGTCGGGTTTCCTCGCGCCCTGTCGGGCTCTATCGAGCCCTGTCGGGTTTGCTCGGGCCCTGTCGGGCTCCATCGGACCCTGTCAGGCTTTGTCGGGTCCTGTCGGGTTTGCTCAGGCCCTGTCGGGCCTTGTCAGGCCCTGTCGGGTTTGCTCAGGCCCTGTCGGGCTCCGTCGGGCCCTGTCAGATTCGCTCGGGCCCTGTCGGGTTTGCTCGGGCCCTGTCAGGCTCCGTCAGGCCCTGTCGGGTTTGCTCGGGCCCTGTCGGGCTCCGTCGGGCCCTGTTGGGTTTGCTCGGGCCCTGTCGGGTTTGTTCGGGCCCTGTCGGGCCTTGTCGGGCCCTGTCGGGTTTGCTCGGGCTCTGTCGGGCTCCGTTGGGCCCTGTCGGGTTTGCTCGGGCTCTGTCGGGTTTGCTCGGGCCCTGTCGGGTTTGCTCGGGCCCTGTCGGGTTTGCTCGGGCCCTGTCGGTCTCCGTCGGGCCCTGTCTGGTTTCCTCAGGCCCTGTCGGGATCCGTCAAGCCCTGTCGGGTTTGCTCAGGCCCTGTCGGGCATTGTCGAGCCCTGTCGGGTTTGCTCGGGCCCTGTCAGGCTCCGTCGCGCTCTGTCGGGTTTCCTCGGGCCCTATCGGGTTTGCTCGGGCCCTGTCGGGCTCCATCGGACCCTGTCAGGCTTTGTCGGGTCCTGTCGGGTTTGCTCAGGCCCTGTTCGGCCTTGTCAGGCCCTGTCGGGTTTGCTCGGGCCCTGTCGGGTTTGCCCGCGTCTTGTCGGGCTCCGTCGAGCCCTGTCAGATTCGCTCGGGCCCTGCCGGGTTTACTCGGGCCCTGTCAGGCTCCGTCAGGCCCTGTCGGGTTTGCTCGTGCCCTGTCGGGCTCCGTCGGGCCCTGTCAGGCTTTGTCAGGTCCTGTCGGGTTTGCTCAGGCCCTGTCGGGCCTTGTCAGGCCCTGTCGGGTTTGCTCGGGCCCTGTCGGGTTTGCCCTGTCCTGTCGGGCTCCGTCGGGCCCTGTCAGATTCACTCGGGCCCTGTCGGGTTTGCTCGGGCCCTGTCAGGCTCCGTCAGGCCCTGTCGGGTTTTCTCGTACCCTGTTGGGCTCCGTCGGGCTCTGTCAGGTTTGCTTGCGCCCTGTCGGGATCCGTTGGGCCCTGTCGGGTTTGCTCGGGCCCTGTCGGGCTCCTTCGTGCCCTGTCAGGTTTGCTCGGGCCCTGTCGGGTTTGCTCGGGCCCTGTCAGGCTCCGTCGAGCCCTGTCGGGTTTGCTCGGGCCCTGTCAGGCTCCGTCGGGCCCTGTCGGGTTTCCTTGGGCCCTGTCAGGCTCCATCGAGCCCTGTCAGGCTTTGTCGAACCCTGTCAGGTTTGCTCGGGCCATGTCGGGTGTGCTCGGGCCCTGTCAGGCTCCGTCGAGCCCTGGCAGGATTGCTCGGGCCCTGTCGGGTTTGCTCGGGGTCTGTCGGGCTCTAGCATGCCCTGTCGGGTTTGCCCGGGCCCTGTCAGGCTCTGTCAGGCCCTGTCGGGTTTGCTCGGGCCCTATCGGGCTTCGTGGGGCCCTGTCGGGTTTCCTCGGGCCCTGTCGGGCTCCATCGAGCCCTGTCAGGCTCCGTCGGGCCCTTTCGGGTTTGCTCGGGCCCTGTCGGGCTCCGTCAGGCCCTGTCGGATTTGCTCAGGCCCTGTCGGGTTTGCTCGAGCCCTGTCGGGCTCCATCGGGCCCTGTCGGGTTTGCTCGGGCCCTGTCGGGTTTGCTCGGGCCCTATCGGGCTCCGTCGGACCCTGTCGGGTTTGCTCGGGCCCTGTCGGGTTTGCTCGGGCCCTGTCGGCCTCCGTCAGGCCCTGTCGGATTTGCTCAGGCCCTGTCGGGTTTGCTCGAGCCCTGTCGGGCTCCATCGGGCCCTGTCTGGTTTCCTCGGGCCCTGTCGGGCTCCGTCGGACCCTGTCGGGTTTGCTCGGGCCCTGTCGGGTTTGCTGAAGCCCTGTTGGGCTTCGTCGGACCCTGTCGGGTTTGCTCGGGCCCTGTCGGGCTCCGTCGAGCCCTGTCGGGTTTGCTCGGGCCCTGTCAGGCTCCGTCGCGCCCTGTCGGGTTTCCTCGGGCCCTGTCGGGCTCCATCGAGCCCTGTCAGGTTTGCTCGGGCCCTGTCGGGTTTGCTCGGGCTCTGTCAGGCTCCATCGGACCCTGTCAGGCTTTGTTGGGTTCTGTCAGGTTTGCTCGGGCCCTGTCGGGTTTGCCCGCATCCTGTCAGGCTTTGTCAAGCCCAGTCAGGTTCGCTCGGGCCCTGTCAGGTTTGCTCGGGCCCTGTCAGGCTCCGTCAGGCCCTGTCGGGTATGCTCGTGCCCTGTCGGGCTCCGTCGCGCCCTGTCGGGTTTGCTCGGGCTCTGTCGGGCTCCAGCGTGCCCTGTCGGGTTTGCCCGGGCCCTGTCGGGCTCCATCGAGCCCTGTCAGGCTTCGTCGGGCCCTTGTGGGTTTGCTCGGGCCCTGTCGGGCTCCGTCAGGCCCTGTCGGGTTTGCTCGGGCCCTGTCAGGCTCCGTCGCGCCCTGTCGGGTTTCCTCGGGCCCTGTCGGGCTCTATCGAGCCCTGTCGGGTTTGCTCGGGCCCTGTCGGGCTCCATCGGACCCTGTCAGGCTTTGTCGGGTCCTGTCGGGTTTGCTCAGGCCCTGTCGGGCCTTGTCAGGCCCTGTCGGGTTTGCTCAGGCCCTGTCGGGCTCCGTCGGGCCCTGTCAGGTTTGCTCAGGCCCTGTCGGGTTTGCTCGGGCCCTGTCAGGCTCCGTCAGGCCCTGTCGGGTTTGCTCGGGCCCTGTCAGGCTCCGTCGGGCCCTGTCAGGTTTGCTCAGGCCCTGTCGGGATCCGTTGGGCCCTGTCAGGTTTGCTCGGGCCCTGTCGGGTTTGCTCGGGCCCTGTCAGGCTCCGTCGAGCCCTTTCAGGTTTGCTCGGGCCCTGTCGGGTTTGCTCGGGCCCTGTCAGGCTCCGTCGGGCCCTGTCGGGTTTCCTCGGGCCCTGTCGGGCTCCATCGAGCCCTGTCAGGCTTTGTCGAACCCTGTCGGGTTTGCTCGGGCCCTGTTGGGTTTGCTCGGGTCCTGTCGGGCTCTGTCGGGCCCTGTCGGGTTTGCTCGGGCCCTGTCAGGCTCCGTCTGGCCCTGTCGGATTTCCTCGGGCCCTCTCGGGTTCCGTCGGGCCCTGTCGGGTTTCCTCGGGCCCTGTCGGACTCTATCGAGCCCTGTCAGGCTCCGTCGGGCTCTTTCGGGTTTGCTCAGGCCCTGTCGGGCTCCGTCGGGCCCTGTCAGGCTTTGTCAGGTCCTGTCAGGTTTGCTCGGGCCCTGTCAGGCCTTGTCGGGCCCTGTCGGGTTTGCTCGGGCTCTGTCGGGCTCCAGCGTGCCCTGTCGGGTTTGCCCGGGCCCTGTCGGGCTCCATCGAGCCCTGTCAGGCTTCGTCGGGCCCTTTCGGGTTTGCTCGGGCCCTGTCGGGCTCCGTCAGGTCCTGTCGGGTTCGCTCGGGCCCTATCGGGCTCCGTCGGGCCCTGTCGGGTTTCCTCGGGCCCTGTCGGGCTCCATCGAGCCCTGTCAGGCTCCGTCGGGCCCTTTCGGGTTTGCTCGGGCCCTGTCGGGCTCCGTCGGGCCCTGTCGGGTTTGCTCGGGCCCTGTCGGGTTTGCTCGGGCCCTGTCAGGCTTTGTCAAGCCCTTTCGGGTTTGCTAGGGCCCTGTCGGGCTCCGTCGGGCACTGTCTGGTTTCCTCAGGCCCTGTCGGGCTCCGTCGGGCCCTGTCGGGTTTGCTCAGGCCCTGTCGGGTTTGCTAGGGCCCTGTCGGGTTTGCTAGGGCCCTGTCGGGCTCCGTCGAGCCCTGTCGGGTTTGCTCGGGCCCTGTCAGGCTCCGTCGCGCCCTGTCGGGTTTCCTCGGGCCCTGTCAGGTTTGCTCGGGCCCTGTCGGGTTTGCTCGGGCCCTGTCGGGTTTGCTCGGGCCCTGTCGGGTTTGCTCGGGCCCTGTCGGGTTTGCTCGGGCCCTGTCGGGCTCCATCGGACCCTGTCAGGCTTTGTCGGGTCCTGTCGGGTTTGCTCAGGCCCTGTCGGGCCTTGTCAGGCCCTGTCGGGTTTGCTCAGGCCCTGTCGGGCTCCGTCGGGCCCTGTCAGATTCGCTCGGGCCCTGTCGGGTTTGCTCCGGCCCTGTCAGGCTCCGTCAGGCCCTGTCGGGTTTGCTCGGGCCCTGTCAGGCTCCCCTTGTCCTCAGGACTCATTCTCACATCCTGGGCACCCCCCATTGTCCCCAGGGTGCAACTTGTGGGGGTCAGGATTTGGGGTACAGGGTTTGGGGGTGCAGGGTTTAGTGGTGTAGGGTTTGGGGGTGCAGGTCTTGGGGAGGCAGAATTGGGGGTTCAGGTTTTTAGAGTTCAGGGATTTGGGGGTGCAGATTTTGGGTGTTCAGGACCTGGGGGTGCAGGATTTGGGGATGTAGGTTTGGGGTGCAGGGCTTAGGGTTTCAGTACCTTGGGTTGAAGAGGTTTGGGGGGAAGGGTTGTGTACGGCAGGATTTGGGGGTGCAGGGCTTTGGGCTGAATGTTTGGGGGTGCAGGGTTCGCATGTTTAGGAACTGGGGGTGCAGAATTTGGGTTTGCAGGTTTGGGGAATTTTGCGGTAAAGGATTTGGGGTGCAGGGTTGGGGGACACAGGATCTGAGGGTGCAGCGTTTGGGGTGCAGAGTTAGGGGCTGCAGGATCTGGGGTGCAGGGTTTGGGGGGCACTGTTTTGGGGGGAAGGATTTGCGAGATGCAGGGTTTAAGGGTTTAGAATTGGAGTTGTCGAATTTTGGGGTGCAGGAGGTGTGGGGTTTGGGGTTGCAGGATTTCGGGGAGAATGGTTTGGGGGTGCAAGACTTGAGGGTGCAGGGTTTGGGGGTTTGGGACATGGGGCTGGAGGATTTGGGGATGCAGGATTTGGGGTGCAGTGTGTGGGGGTGCAAGATCTTGGGGTGTACGAGCGTTGGGTGTGGGATTTGAAGGACAATGATTTGGGGGTGCAGGGATTGGGGGTGTAGGGTTTTGGGGTTGCTGCGTTTGGAGATTCGGGATGTGGAGGTCAAGGATTTGGGGGTACAAGGGCTGGTTGCAGGATTTGGGGTACAGGGTTTGGTTGCAGGATTTGGGGTGCAGGGTTTGAAGTGCAGGGCTAAAGGGGGCAGGATTTGGAGGTGCAAGATTTGGTGGTCTGGGGTACTGGGCTGCAGGGTTTTGGGGTGCGGGATTTGGGGGTGCAGGTTCCATGTCTTTAGGAACTGGGCGGGGAGGGTTTCTTGGTGCGGACTTTTGAGTGCAAGTTTGAGGGGCCTTGATTTTGGGGTGCATGGTTTGGGGGGCAGGATTCCGGGTGTAAGGTTTTGAGGTGCAGGACTTGGGGGTGCAGGTTTCACGCGTTAAGGAACTGGGGCTGCAGAGGTTGGGGGTGCAGCGTTGTGGGCTGCAGGGTTGAAGGGTGCAGGATTTAGGGGTACAGGTTTTGGGGGTGCAGGAGCTGGGGGTGCAGGCTGTAGGGATCAGAATATGGGGGTGCAGGGTTCTGGGGTGCAGGATCTGGGTGAGCAGGCTGTTGGGGTACAGAACCTTGTAGTTCAGCGTTTAGAGGCAGGATTTGGGGGTGCAGGGCTTTGGGGTGAGGGGTCTGGGGTGAGGGGTTCAGGTGTTCAGCACCTGGGGGTGCAGGACCTGAGGGTTGGAGGATTTGGGGGTGCAGGGATTTGGGGGTGCAGGGATATGGGGTGCAACTTGTGGGGTGCAGGGTTTTGGGTATAGGGTTTTGGGGTGCAGAGTTTTGGGGGGGGGGATTGGGGGAGCAGGGTTTCAGGGTGCAAGGTTCAGTGGTGCAGGGTTCTGGGGGTCCAGGGTTTAGCGCCAGAATTGGGGGTGCAGGGTTTGGGATTGCAGGGTGTTGGGGGAAGGATCTGGGGGTACAAGATGTGGGGTAGCAGGGTTTTGGGGTGCAACTTGTGGGGGCAGGATTTGGGGTCCAGGAGGTTGGGGGTGCAGGGTTTGGGGTGTAGGATTTAGTGGAGCAGGGACTGGGGGTGAAGGTCTTGGGGAGGCAGAATTGGGGGTGCAGGTCTTGGGGAGGCAGAATTGGGGGTGCAGATTTTGGCTGTTCAGGACCTGGGGGTGCAGGATTTGGGGATGTAGGTTTTGGGGGGTAGATTTTGGGGTGCTGGGTTTGGCACATGGGTCTGGAGGATTTGGGGGTGCAGGGTTAAGGGGTTTAGGATTTTGGGGTGCACAGTTTAGGGTGCACGTTCTGGGCATGTATGATTTGAGAGTGCAGGGCTTTGGGGTACAGGATTTGGGGGCCAGGGTTTTGGGGTCAGGATCTGGGGGTGCAGGGTGTTGGGGAGAAGGATTTGGGGGTGCAGCATTTTGAAGTGCAGGGTTTGGAGGAGGGAGGTTTTGGGGGTGAAAGATTTGGTGGTTCAGGTTTTGGGGGTGCAGTGTTAAGAGGGTGGAGGATTAGGGGTGCAGGATTTGGGGGTGCACTGTTTGGGGGTGCAGGGTTTAGAAGTCAGGTCTCAGAGTGCAGCGTTTGGGGTGCAGGGGCTTGGGGGGAAATTTAAGGTTGCAGAGTGTGGGGTGCACAGGACTGGGGCTCAGGATTTGGGGGTGCGGGGTTTCAGGGTTCAGGATTTGGAGGTGTGGAGTTTTGGGGTGCAGGGGATGGGGGTGAAGGATTTGAGGCTGCAGGGTGGTGGGGGAAGGATTTGGGGGTGAGAGATTTGGGGTGCAGGATGTGGGGGTGCAGAGTTTTGGGAGGCAAGGATCTGGGGCTGCAGGATTTGGGGGTTCAGTGTTTAGGGCAGCACAACCTCGGGGTGCAGGGGTTTGCAGTGAAAGGTTTGGTAGGCAGGATTTGGGGTGCAGGATTCTGGGGTGCTGGGTTTGGGGTACAGGATTTGGTGTTGCAGGGATGGGGTTGAAGGGCTTGGGTTTCCAGGCCTTTGAGGTGCAGGATTTGGAGGTGCAAGGTTTGGGAGGGAATTCTTTGGGGTGCAGGGTTTAGGGTTCCAGGAGGTGGGGGAAGGACCTTGGGGTGTAGGGTTTGGGGGGGCAGGGTTTTGGGGGAAGGATTTAGGGGTGCAGGGTTTTGAATTGCAGCGTTTCAGGGGGGCATGATTTTGGGGGTTTGGGGCACTCACCGCCGGGTCCTGGTGCAGCAGCTCCTGAAGCCCCGCCCACAGCCCCTCCCAGCGCAGCCATTGGCTGCGGGCCAGCGCCAGCCCCGCCCATGCCTGGGGGTCACCAGAGGTCAGCGGGGTCACCCTGAGCCCCCAATGTCCCATTGACCCCATTGATCCCAATGTCCCCATTGACTCCCATTGATCCCCAATGTCCCCAATACCCTCAATGTTCCATTGACCCCCAATTTCCCCCCAATTTCGCATTGACCCCAATGTCCCATTCACCCCATTGACCCCAATGTCCCATTGACCCCCATTGCCCCCCAATGTCCCATTCACCCCATTGGCCCCAATGTTCCCCCATTGACCCCCATGTCCCCATTGATCCCAATGTCCCCCCATTGACCCCAATGTCCCCCCATTGACCCCCATTGCCCCCAATGTCCCATTCACCCCATTGGCCCCAATGTCCCCATTGACCCCAATGTCCCATTCATCCCATTGACCCCAATGTCCCCATTGCCCCCAATGTCCCCCATTCACCCCAATGTCCCAATTGACCCCAATGTCCCAATTGACCCCAATGTCCCATTGACCCCAATATCCCCATTGACCCCAATGTCCCATTGACCCCAATGTCCCCCCATTGACCCCATTACCCCAATATCCCCATTCACCCCAATGTCCCATTGACCCCAATGTCCCCCCATTGTCCCCATTGACCCCAATGTCCCATTGACCCCAATGTCCCCCCATTGTCCCCAATGTCCCATTGACCCCAATGTCCTATTCACCCCATTGACCCCAATGTCCCCCCATTGTCCCCATTGACCCCAATGTCCCATTCACCCCATTGACCCCAATGTCCCCCCATTGTCCCCAATGTCCCATTGACCCCAATATCCCATTCACCCCATTGACCCCAATGTCCCCCCATTGTCCCCATTGACCCCAATGCCCCCACTGACCCCAATTTTCCCCCAACATCCCCAATGTCCCCATTGTCCCAAATGTCCCCATTACCCCCATTGACCCCAATGTCCCATTGACCTCTATTGACCCCATTACCCCAATATCCCCATTCACCCCAATGTCACATTGACCCCAATGTCCCCCCATTGTCCCCATTGACCCCAATGTCCCATTCACCCCAATGTCCCATTCACCCCATTGACCCCAATGTCCCCACCACCCCCATTGTCCCCAATGTCCCATTGACCCCAATGTCCCATTCACCCCATTGCCCCCATTGGTCCCCATTGCCCCCCATTGGCCCCAATGTCCCATTCACCCCATTGTCCCCATTGACCCCAATGCCCCCATTGACCCCAATTTTCCCCAACATCCCCAATGTCCCCATTGTCCCAAATGTCCCCATTACCCCCATTGACCCCAATGTCCCATTGACCCCCATTGGCCCCATTGATCCCCATTGCCCCTCATTGACCCCATTGACCCCAATGTCCCCATCACCCCAATATCCCCATTCACCCCAATGTCCTCCCATTGTCCTCATTGACCTCAATGTCCCATTCACCCCATTGGCCCCAATGTCCCATTGACCCCATTGGCCCCCATTGTCCCATTCACCCCATTGGCCCCAATGTCCCCCCATTGACCCCAATATCCCCAATACCCCAATATCCCCATTCACCCCAATGTCCCCCCATTGTCCCCAATGTCCCATTGACCCCCATTGATCTCCATTCACCCCCAATGTCCCATTGACCTCAATGTCCTATTGAGCCCATTGACCCCAATGTCCCCATCACCCCCATTGACCCCAATGTCCCCCCATTGACCCCAATGTCCCCCCATTGACCCCAATGTCCCATTCACCCCATTGGCCCCAATGTCCCCACTGACCCCAATGTCCCATTCACCCCATTGACCCCAATGTCCCCACCACCCCCATTGACCCCAATGTCCCATTCACCCCACTGACCCCATTGATCCCCATTACCCCCAATGTCCCATTCACCCCATTGACCCCAATGTCCCATTGACCCCATTGATCCCCATTACCCCCAATGTCCCATTCACCCCACTGACCCCAATGTCCCCACCACCCCCATTGTCCCCATTGTCCCCAATGCCCCCTTACCTGTCTCACCTCCCTCTCCAGCTCCGCTCCCACCCCCCCAATCCCCCTCAGCGGGGCCAGCCCGGGGTGCAGCTGCTGCAACGGCTCCTCCTCTGCATTCATTAACAATTAACACCCTCAGCAGCGCTAATTAACACCCCCCCCACCCCCCCATATCCCCGCTGCCCCCTAATTACCCCCTAATTCGCGCTAATCACCCCTAATTCCCCCTCATTACTCACCCAGCAGCCCCTCGATGTCCGCAACCGCCATCTTGCCCCGCCGGGAGGGCCACAAACCACCTCAAAATCGACCCAAAATAGCGCTTTTTCAACCCAAAACCCTCCCGCTGAGGCTCCCCGAGCTGTGTCCCCAAAGCCCCCGCTGTTGTCACCTCGGGAAAAGCGCGAAAAAAGCGGCCCCGGGGGTCCCCGCGCTTCGTTTTGCGCTCTGAGGGAAAGCGCGGGAAAACGAGCGGAGACGGAAAGAGCCGAGCGGAGCCGAACGGCGCCCGAGCGGAGCCGAATGGGCCCGAGCGGAGCCGAACGGCGCCCGAGCGGAGCCGAATGGGCCCGAGCGGAGCCGAATGGGCCCGAGCGGAGCCGAATGGGCCCGAGCGGAGCCGAGCGGCGCCCGAGCGGAGCCGAACGGCGCCCGAGTCCCGGCCGGGGCCGAACGCACCCGAAGTCTTCCCGAAGGGGTCCGAGTGGAGCCGAACGCACCCGAAGGGACCCGAACCCACCCGAAGGGGCCCGAACCCACCCGAAGGAGCCCGAACCCACCCGAAGGAGCCCGAACCCACCCGAGTGGACCCGAACCCACCCGAAGGGGCCCGAACCCACCCGAAGGGGCCCGAACCCACCCGAAGGAGCCCGAACCCACCCGAGTGGACCCGCACCCATGCGAAGGGGCCCGAAGTCTCCCCGGAGGGACCCGAACCCACCCGAAAGTGCCCCAAAAGGCGCCAAACTCCCAAATCCCCCCCTTTTTACCCCAAAACCCGTGTTCCGCTCCCCCCCCGGCCCCTCCTCTTCCTCCCCGCCCCCCCCCCCCCCCACTTTCTCCCCCTTTTTCCGCCTCACGATCGTTTCCCGCCGCGGCGGCGGCTGCGAGCGAGGCCACGCCCCCTTCCTCAGGAGGCGGCCAATGGGAAGCGGCGGGGGGGTGCGTGGCCACGCCCACTGTGCGTGGCGTGCGCAGAGGCGGCTCCGAGAGGAGCCGAAGATACACGAAGGGAGCCGAAGGGACCCGAACGCACCCGAAGGGACCCGAAGGGACCCGAACGCACCCGAAGGGACCCGAGGGGACCCGAACACACCCGAAGGGACCCGAAGGGACCCGAGTGGGGCCCGAACGCACCCGAACGCACCCGAAGGGACCCGAACGCACCCGAGGGGACCCGAGGGGACCCGAGGGGACCCGAACACACCCGAAGGGACCCGAAGGGACCCTAGTGGGGCCCGAACTCACCCGAGGGGACCCGAACGCACTTAGGGGGCTCCATGAGTCACTTATGGGTCACTATGGGGCACTCCTGGGTCCCTAAGGGGGAAATTATGGGGGTCTATGGGGAGTTCAGGAGGGACCCAGGAGTACCCCAAGGGACCCAGGAGTGCCCCAAAGGACCCAGGAGTTCAGGAGGGACCCAGGAGTGCCCCAAAGGACCCAGGAGTTCAGGAGGGACCCAGGAGTGCCCCAAAGGACCCAGGAGTGCCCAAATGTGTTGTGTTTTGTTTTTTCTCTCTTGTTTATGTCCTCTTTTACCTGAAATGGGACAATGGGGGCAATGGGGGCAATGGGGGGCAATGGGAGTCAATGGGGGGCAATGGGGTCAATGGGGGGCAATGGGAGTCAATGGGTCAATGGGGTCAATGGGAGTCAATGGGGGGCAATGGGGATCAATGGGTCAACGGGGTCAATGGGGGCAATGGGAGTCAATGGGGGGCAATGGGGGTCAATGGGGGGTCAATGAAGTCAATGACTCAATGGCTCAATGGGGTCAATGGGGTTCAATGGGTCAATGGGGTCAATGGGTCAATGGGGATCAATGGGGGGCAATGGGGATCAATGGGTCAATGGGGTCAATGGGGTCAATGGGAGTCAATGGGTCAATGGGGTCAATGGGGGTCAATGGGGGTCAATGGGGGTCAATGGGGTCAATGGGGATCAATGGGGATCAATGGGGGTCAATGGGGGTCAATGGGGTCAATGGGTCAATGGGGATCAATGAGGTCAATGGGAGTCAACGGGGTCAATGGGTCCCAGGGTCACATTCCCGCTGTCCCTGTCCCCGCTGTCCCCGCTGTCCCCGGGCTCAGTGCTCACTCTTCATTGGTTCCTGGCCTTTTGCATTCATTAATATTCGGTTAATTATTCGTTAAGGTTTTCTTGCCATAGTTGAGCCCAGCAGGAACCCCCGGGGTCCTAAAACCCTCCCTCTCTATGGGTCCCTATGGGTCTCTATGGGTCCCTATGGAGCTCTATGGGGCTCCTTGGATCTCTATGGGGTCCTATGGGTCTCTATAGGTCCCTATGGGGTTCCATGGGGCTCTGTGGTTTCCTATGGGCCTCTATGGGGCTCTATGGGTCCCTATGGGGCTCCTTGGGTGTCTGTGGGTCCCTATGGGGCTCTTTGGGGCTCTATGGGTCCCTATGGGGCTCCTTGATGCTCTATGGGTCTCTATGGAACCCCCAGGGTCCTAAACCCCTCCCTCTCTATGGGTCCCTATGGGTCTCTATGGGTCCCTATGGGTCTCTATGGGGTTCCATGGGGCTCTGTGGCTCCCTATGGGCCTCTATGGTCTCTATGGGTCCCTATGGGGTCCTATGGAGCTCTATGGGTCTCTATGGGTCCCTATGGGTCTCTACAGGCTCTACGGTCCCTATGGGTCTCTATGGGGTTCCATGGGGCTCTGTGGCTCCCTATGGGCCTCTATGGTCTGTATGGGTCCCTATGGGGTCCTATGGAGCTCTATGGGTCTCTATGGGTCCCTATGGGTCTCTACAGGCTCTACGGTCCCTATGGGTCTCTATGGGGTTCCATGGGGCTCTGTGGCTCCCTATGGGCCTCTATGGTCTCTATGGGTCCCTATGGGGTCCTATGGAGGTGGGTGGTTTTTTCCAACCAAAGTGATTAATGAGTTTTTAGGGTTTATCCCAAATGATGGGAACCCCCGGCTCCTTCCTTCCCTCCTTCCCTCCTTCCTTCCTTCCCTCCTTCCCTCCTTCCTTCCTTCCTTCCCTCCTTCCTTCCCTCCTTCCCTCCTTCCTTCCTTCCCTCCTTCCTTCCTTCCTTCCCTCCTTCCTTCCCTCCTTCCCTCCTTCCCTCCTTCCTTCCCTCCTTCCCTCCTTCCTTCCCTCCTTCCTTCCTTCCCTCCTTCCTTCCTTCCTTCCCTCCTTCCTTCCTTCCCTCCTTCCTTCCCTCCTTCCTTCCTTCCCTCCTTCCTTCCTTCCCTCCTTCCTTCCTTCCTTCCTTGCCCTCTCATAACCGCACGCGAGCCCCGATGCTGAGGGCCCTTGAGCTCCTCCTCGCCTTTGAAAACAACACGGCCGACCTCATCTTGTTGATGATGGGGATCTCCTGGAGCAGGCCAGGGATCTTCTGGAGATCCTCGGAACGTGGTGCTTTCTTTTGAGCCCACGACTTCTCTGCCTGGGGCCTCTTCCCATTGGACGCTCTTGGAGGAGCCACTGAGTTTTTGGAGCTCGCCACCTCTTTTGGATGAAGCTGGAGCAGCTGGGGATGGGCCTGGGATGCTGGGCAGGAAGAGCCAGGGCCGGTGCTGGACCCTCCTCAGCCCATTTCTCGCTGTTCGCTCCTCCAGAATCCTCTGAATCTGATGGTGAAGATGACGAAGATGACGAAGATGACGAAGATGACGAAGATGACGAAGATGACGAAGATGACGAGCGCAGCCCCATGCGGGAAGACATCAAGAAGCTGATGGAAAGCAAGAAGAAGCAGCAGTCGCTCCAGGAGAGCTTTGGATACCCCAGACCACCCCTTGTGCTTTGGATGCCCACACCACCCCTTGTGTTTTGGATGCCCCAGACCACCCCTTGTGCTTTGGATGCCCACACCACCCCTTGTGTTTTGGATACCCCAGACCACCCCTTTGGGGAAGACCCTCCGTATGCTGAGGTGTTGCGTCTCCTTCCTCTTCATCCTCTAAAAGGTGTTTGGTAAAGAGCAGAGCTGGAAGCGGGGGTTCCCATCATTTGGGATAAACCCTAAAAACTCATTTTGGTTGGAAAAGACCCTCGAGGTCATGGAGGCCAAGCATAACCCACCCCTGGCACTGACCTGTATCCCTGAGGACGTTGTTTTGTGACACCATGGGGACCCCGCCTTGTCCTCAGGGCCCATTGTGACATCCTGGACACCCCCCATTGTCCCCAGAGCCCATTGTGACATTCCAGGACTTTACTTTGTCCCCAGGGCCCATTTTGGCACCATGGGGGATCCCTTTGTCACTGGGGCCCATTGTGACATCCAAGGACCCCCCCTTGTCCCCAGGGCCCATTGTGACATGCTGGGGACTCCCATTGTCCCCAGGGCCCATTGTGACATCCTGGGGACCCCCTTTGTCCCTGTCGAGGGTTAAGATTCCTAACCCCAACTCCTAACCCCAACTCCTAACCCCAACTCCTAACCCCAACTCCTAACCCAGACCATAACGCTAATCCTAATCCTAAACCTAAGCCTAATTCCTAACCGTAAACCCAATCCTAACCCAATCCCTTAACCTTAACCCAATCTCTTAACCCTTATCCCAATCCCTTAACCCTAACCCAAACTCCTAACTCTAAGCCTAAGCCCAACCCAGACGCCTAAGCCCAACCCAGACGCCTAAGCCCAACCCAGACGCCTAAGCCCAAGCCGAACCCTAACCCAAACTCCTAACACTAAGCCTAACCCTAACGGAAACTCCTAACCCAAACTCCTAGCCTTAAGACTAACCCTAAATCCTAACTCAAACTCCTAACCCTAAGTCTAAGCCTAAACCAAACTCCTAAGCTTAAGACTAAGCCTAACCCAAACTCCTAAGCCTAACCCTAACCCAAACTCCAAAACCTAAGCCTAACCCTAACCCAAACTCCTAACCCTATGCCAACCTTAACCATATTCCTACCCTTTCCCCCTAAACCTGAAGTCTTACTGCTTACACAAACACTATTCCCTAACCCCTAACCTTAATCCTTCCTCCTAACATTAACCCTAATACTAACCCTTATCACTAACCACATCCCTACCCATAAACCCTAAACCTAATCCTAATCAAACCCTAATAATAACCCTAACCCTACCCCTAACACCTATCCCTTCATCTAAACTTCTAATATTAGTCCAATCACTTACTGTAATCCTAAAGCAAGGCTAAATCGAAGACCAACCTCTACCCCTAACTCCAACTCTAAACCTAATGCTTAGCCCTCTTACTCTAATCAGAAATCTATGCCTAAACCTAAAACCAAACTCTATCCCTCACCCAAAACCCCTCACCTTAACTCTAACCCTAATCCTAATCAAACCCTGACCCTACCACTAACTCTAACCCAAACGTAACCCTAACCCCAGCCCTACTTCCTCAAACCAACCCCTAACCCCAACCACTTCCACTGACACTACTCTCTATCCCTAACACTAATCAAATCCTAACCCTAACACATGAACACCTAACCTAAACCCAAATGCAAACACATACCCGAACCTAAAATCCTAACTCTCAGACTAATCCCTAGCTCCTAAGTCTAGCACTAACCATAATTCCTAACCCTAAAGCCTAACTCTAACACATAACCCTAATCCCAAACATCACCTAACTGAAACACATACTCCTAACCCTAACAGTAATCCTAACCCTAACTCTGACCCTTGCCCTACGTTTAACCCTATTTCTAACCTTCGATCTAACCCTCCCCCTTAAACATAAATCAAACCCGTAACCCCAAAGTCTAACCCCACTCCCTAATTCCTAAGCCTAACCCTAACTGTAACTCCTAACACTTACCTTTACCCTAAATCGAACCCTATACCTTAACCCTACTACTTAACCCTAACTTAAACCTCATAGAACCCAATCACAAACTTCTAATCCTAACCCTTAACGCTATGCTCTAACCTCTTGCCCAAAGTTTAATCCTAACTCTAACATTAAGTCTAACCCAAAACCTGACCCATAACCCTCACTCAAAACCCTAACCATGCTCCCTAAGCCTATCCCAAACTCTAACCCTAACTCTATCCCCTAACCCAAAACCTTACCTAACACTAACCCTCAACCTTAACTAAAACCTAACCCTTATCTAAATGCTAAACCTAAACCTAATCCTAACCCTAACTCTAAATCTAACCCTAACTTAACCCTTAAACTAAGCCCTAATTTTTACCCTAACTCTAACCTTTACTGTAAATCCTAACCCTAAGACAGCTGGGAGCCAAAAGGCTGAGCTGAGGACGCAGCTGAAGGTCGGCTTTTCAGGATTTGCCTGATGCAGTGCAGATGAGGACAGCCTGCAGAACAGGAAAAGAGGCTGACATGATCTGAAGGCCAGGTCAGGAGCCCCCCTCTTCCTCCACACTCCACAGTGCACAAGCACAGCACTCAATTGCTACCATCTTAGCCAACCCAAGAGAACAGGAGAGGTGGCTGCTGAAATCACTCCCTCCCCCGGGCCACCTGCCATGCAGTTGTCTCGTGGAGTACTGGCCTTGCTGCCAGTCAGGAGCCTGAGAGCGACTGGCACCACTAACCTCGACTTGCCAAAAGGCCCAGGAGTTGGGCTGGGTGCTGTCCATGGGGAAGGTGTGCTTGGCAAATTGGGAATGAGGTGGTGTGCAATGGTCGCTTCTGCTCGCCTTCCACAGGATGCTGCGCTGCAGCTATTGACATGAAAAAAAAAACAACAAACTTGGTGATCTAAAGAAAAGAGGTTTCCATGAGCCAAGAGAAGAAAATAAGAAGGAGAGCCCAGAGAAAAAGGAAGGGTAAAGACACAGCAGGGGAGAGGAAAGTGGGGGTGGTCAACAAATCAGAAGTGTTTTCTGTTAGAAGCAGAAAGGAAAAAAGGAAGGAGGGAAATGTAAACACCAGAAACCCCAGCGCACTGTCCTGAGCCCTGGCTGCACAGCGGCGCCCAGAGGGCCGGTCCCAGCCACTGCCTGGAGGCTGCAGAGTCTCCTCCTCCCATCACCCCAGGGGACAGGATACCCAGAGAAGATTGGCGAGGCCACCCCGCTCCAGGGACTGGCACCCCCGCCCCTCTGTCCTGAGCAAGAAGACAGGAGGCGTTCCTCCAGCCTTAATCCGGGATGGGAACAACAGCAGGGACCTGGCCCTGCACCCCAAACCAGAGCAATTGCTGCAGCCCTGGGGCTGAGGGGCTCTCCCTGTCTGCCTCCAGCTGAGCAAGACACCCAGCATCCGGTCTACACTGTCCCCAACACAATCTCCAGATCACAAGACACAAGGCACCTATTGAAGACCCCAGGCAGAAGCTCAGACTCACCTTTTGGCACAAAACACCAGCTTCTTGGCTGGTAGTGGTGACATGGTGCTCTGGCCCTGAACAGCCTTCAGGACTCACCTGGCCTGTCACTGGTGAAGACACGGGTCTGTTGGTCACAGCTTTTTTCACCTGATCAGAGGCGCTGGCCCCAAGAGATAAAACAGAGCATGAGCACAGGGCCCCAGACTGCACCAAAACCCTGAGCCTGCCCCCAGCCAGGCCCTGGCCAGCACGCCATGAGGGACGGCTGCACTGTCCCCCACAGCGCGGAGCCTCACTGGAGGAGTCGTGGCTCATGCTCAGGCAACGGGCTCTGCTTTGCCAGACAGAGGCAGCACAACAACAGCAGCTGCTTCCCTCTTGCCCACACCCTGCCTGACACTGGCAGTTAAGCAGCCTTGAGAGCAGGAACGGTGCAGCTGCAGGAACATCCCCTGTGAGAGCAGAGCTCCCCCCACCCAGACCCTGCCCCAGTACCTGATCTCCAGCGCCAGGTCCAGGAAAGGGTCAGAGGTCTCCCAGATGCTCCTGCACACTGAGAACTTCGCTGCAAAAGCAAGAGCAGTAAGCACACCCTGGCACAACACCTGCACCCAACACCACCCCAGCACAGCACAGGCAGCTGCCGTGTTCCCCCTCTCCAGCTTTGGGCTCTGGGATGTCGGCACCAGGATTCACAGCGTGCAATTCCACTGCATGCTGGGACAGCAAGTGCTGCTCCGTAACTGCCAACGTGGGTTCTTCAGCTGGTGGCAAAGAGCTGGGGCCCACAGCCAACAGCATTTTCCATCACCACAACACACCCCACAACCCACAGGAACATCCAGACTGACCAGCTGCAGCTCTGGAGAAGTTACACACACTCAGCAGTTTTCCCAAAAGGTTTTTGCTCCAAGGCTCTCAGGGAAACCACTGCCCTGAGAGTCACAGGCCCAGGACCTGGCAGCCGGCGCTCACCACGGGAGCACAGGGATCTGCCAAAGATCTGGTGAACCAGCACGGTGGTCTGGTGATCCAACCTGGAGACAGCAGCACCAGAGCTCACACTGCCCCTCCGCAATGGCCACCTCCGTGAGCCACCGCAGGATCCAAACCCATCCCAGTGGCAGCTCCTCTCTCCTTCCAGTCAGGAGCATCTTGCCAACATTTATCCAGCACTTGCAGTGGCCACTAAGCAGGCCTGGAGCTGTCAGGAGAAAGGACTCCCTGGAGCTCACCCAGCTCTAAACTCAGCCCCAACCTGCTGCTGCCTCGGCAGCCGGCACTGCGAGCGGCGCAGAGACGGAGCAGTTGGCAAAGAGCTTGGCAAGGCAGAGCCCTCTGGGGCACAGCACTGAGCTGGACCCACTTCCCCTCTGCGTGACCGAGCGTCAGCCAAGAAAGCAGCAAGCTAAATTTCACAGGAACGGAAAATTAACATGGAAACGCTCATTTGTTCCCAGGTCGTACCTGTGGGATCGCCCCGAGGCTCACGGACACACTCAGGTGAAGCAGTCAAGGAGCCGCTGCCTACAGGGACGGCTGGAATCGAGCAGAAAGGAAAAGCGTTTCCATTTCACGTTGTGAAATGACCTGCAGCGCCTGGACGGGGGTCAGGCAACAACACGGGACCCAGACGCATGCTGAAATTGCCAAAGCTGCAGAGGGGCTGCAGACCCCTTGTCTGGGACCTGGCAGCTTCCAAACTACTGTGTCCAGGCCACATGCAACACCCCTCAAGGACCAGATGGACCAACACGGGGCCTCTCAGGGCCTTCTGACCAGGAGACCTCTCACACACACAAAAGGAAACCCACACTAACGTGGGAGCATGGAGCACCAGGGCAAAAAATGATCATCCATGTTTCTCCTAAATCAGAGCCTGCTGGCTACTGCAAGGTCAACTATTGCAAGAAAACGTTCACAAATAATAAACCAAATACTAACAAACGCAAAAGGCCAGTAACCAATGAACACTGAACACTTACCCCTGCGATTCCCCTCAGGCTCAGGAACAGGATTACACCAAGAGGCTTGATCAGCATGGACTGCAGGAACCAAACAGGGAGTCAAACACGGGTGGGAGCTTCCATGGCACGTTGTGATCTCCTGCTTCCTCAGTCACCTGCTGTGATGGGAGAGGGTGAGATAATGACACGAGACACATACAGAGGTGTGTGTTCCCACAGCTAGAAACAGAGCACGGGTGACCTTTTTGCTGAGACCTAGCAGGTTTTCAGGCAAATTGAACATTCATGACTTGTCTGTGTAATACCACCAAGGCACAAAAAGCTTTTGGAAAGCCTCTGAGAGGATCTTGGGTACAATCACACATGAATAACCTATTAAAACACGAGTGTTTATTCGCTCAAGCAGACAGACAGTGACAACTCACCTCTGGGACAGCCCAAGGCTCCTAACCAGGACCCAGCTGAGAAGCTCGATCAACTCTGCCAAGGCCATGTCCTGGAGTCAAGCACAGATCAGAGAGGTTTCCAGGCTCACCGAGCAACACTCCTGCATTCCAGGTAAAAGAGGACATAGACAAGAGAGAAAAAACAAAACACAACACAACATATTTAGGACAACAGTGCCCATATCTTGCAGAAAAATAGCCGTATTTGGGGAAAAAACTGGCAAAACGACAAAATATTCCAAATATTTGGGGGCTAAATTGGTCAACACAGGCAAAACAATCTGAGTATTTGGGCAAAAAGTGGCCCAAAGAGGCAAAAACATCCACACTTGGGTGCAAAGCTGTCGGCAAACATGAAAACATCCCATATTTGGGATCACAGTGCCCATATCAGGGGAAAAAATGGGCAAAAGCACCTGAGTATATCGGGTCAAGAGAGGCAGAAAAAACCAAAGCACCACTAGATTTGAGCAAAACTGGCCAAAAAGGGGTATAACATCCCCAGATTCAGGGTGAAACTGGACCAAAGAGTCGAAGTATGCCCAGATTTGGGTAAAAAAATGGCCAAAAATGGCCCAAACACCCCCAGATTTGGGTATAAACAAAACTGGAAAACCAAAGAACTCCCAGATATAGGCAGAAACGATCCCAAAGGGCACAAATGTGCCCAGGTTTAGCTCTAAAGTGGCCCAAAGTGCCAAGGCAATCCCAGCTTTGATTTGCAACGGGCCCAAAGGCTCAAAGCGCGCCCTGGGATGGGGCCGTGTGGCACGAGGCTGGGGGGCAGGGAGAGCCCCACAGGGACTCAGTGCTGGTTTCTGCCCTGTGCCAGCACTCCCAGCCCCTGCTTGCCCAGAACCTGCCCCTGAAGCAGCCGCAGCCCCTCTCCCCTCCCTGCGGGTGTCTGCCCCCTGCCCACACCCTGGTGCTGCCTGGCTCGCCCTGCCCGGCCCAGCCCGGCTGCTCTCCCGGCCCCAGCCCCAGCCCTGGCCCCACTGCTGCCCTGCTGAGCTGCTCGGGGCTGGGTGCTGCCCCTGCTCGCCCACCTGCTCCCTGCGCTCGGCTGGAGCAGCCTGGGCGTCCCGGGCTGGCAGGGACACCAGGAGGAGGAACAGGGTGAGGACCATGGCCCCCACGCTCGCCCCATGATGCTGCTGCTGCCAAGACACAGCACAGCACGTCACCGAGGGGCTCTGACCTCACAGTCACATTGGAATCACCACATCTGCACACTGCTGCATGGCCTTGTGCTACACCAGCATGGAAGGAACAGAAGTGGAGAAGGGGGCACCTATTTTGGGAGGCAGCTCTGCCTGTGGGAGTGCACAGGCTCTCACTTCTTGCTTCCCAGAAATCAATCAATCAATCAATCCCAAAAGCTACATATTAATAGTAAATTTAAATAAAAAAAGCCAACTTCAAGGGTCTTTACTTGTAGCTATATTTGTCAGGCAGCTCTCTGGGAAGAAACCAGCTTTTCCTGCTAGTTTGACCACAGCTTCAACGCCTTTAAAGCCACCACTTCTGAGCTCTGCTGCTCCAACACAGCCTCACAGCCCAGCAAAATCATAGTGCAGGCAGAAAGCTTCACCATACAGAGATGGAGACAGTCAGGAATACGTTCCTCTCAAAAGCAGACACTGCAAGCCACTCTTCCTCTTGCTTACCAAATTCAGACAGCGTTAGAAAACAACAAGGAAGCGAGATTCTTCTTTTATGCACCCCATTGTATGGACCATTCAACATCAAGTCCAACCGAAGTCTGAACCTCCGAATGAGAAATGCCATCTTCAAATTTCTAGGAAAATGAAGGGCTTTGAAGTGGCAAGACCATAAAATGTTCATTAAAGCACTGCCATGCAAGTCCGCACCCCTGATCACAGACCACCTGCCCTGGTACCAAAGGCAGTGATGTTCTCAGCTGACATCTGGAAAGCAGCACAAAGTCTCATGTTCTCCAGTGCCAAGCATGTAGTTTGGAACTGAAACAGGGCAGTAAACCATCTCCAGTCAGTCTGTTTTCATTCGAGTACATCCGGACAAGTTCAGTTCACGTTCACCAGGAATCACAGCAGGTCCCACCCGTCCCTGCAGACCCCAACACCGCTCCTGTGCAGGGTCCCCAGGAGCAGTAAGCACAGAACAAGAAACCTCCCTTCCAAAGAAGGCCCACAGCTGCTCTTCCAACGAGCTGCATAAGCAGCAGCTGAGAACAACCTCTGCTGTAGCTGCACCAGGCTCTGCTGTCTGCAGAAGGAGAGCAGCTCCTAAATGATCCCCAGCCCTACAGACACAGCCCAGGGCAGTGATGAGGAACCACCAGAGTGCAGGGACACCTGGCCATTCAGTTGAAGCTGCTGGGGAGAAGGACAGAGGACCAGCAAGAGACAAATCAGACAAGAGAGAAGACAGAGGAGCTGAGAGAGAAAGAAACACACAGGGAAAAGGACGGAGAGATGAAGGCAAAAAGGGACAATGAGCTGGGATGAGACAGGGAGGAAGAACCAGCAGGGCTGATGAGCAGGACAGAGGGATGGGGAGGGGGGAGGAGGAGAAGCAGGAAGGGGCTGGAGAAAGACAGGGAGGGGGATGCACAAATGGAGAGACAAAAAGAAAGACAGGGAACAGAACAAAGGGAGTGAGAAATAAAGCAAAGTGGGGATCCAAATGAAGAGACTGGAAAGGGGAAACATGCAGCAAGGAGCTGGAGAAAGAGGAAAAGAGGGCTGAGCAGCAGGAAAGAGGAAGAGAAGACAAAGAAAAGGCAGAGCCAGCTGGACAGGGGTGATATAGTGAGAAGGGATGGCACTGGGAACAGGGATGGGAGACAGAAGGAAAACCAGGACAGAAAGACATCAAAAGGAAGACGGGCAGTAATCTGGACGGAGATGGAGAAAGAAGCAGCCGGGAAAGGGAAGACAGGCAGAAGACAGAAGGGGAGCAGGAGAGAGAAAGAACAACAAGGGTTGGGGGCAGGACAGAGATTGGGGAAAAAATCCTGGGGCGGGCAGCAAGATGGAGAGGGAGTAAAAAAGAAGAGGGGCAGGAATAGGTGCAGGGAGCAGGACAGAGGGATACAGTGAGAAATGATGGGGCAGGGAGCAGGACACAGCAACAGAGCAGAATGTGACAAAGAGAAACCAGGGATGATGAGAAGCACAGAGCAGCGGAGACAGAGAGGGAGATACGAGAAACCCTGCACAGAGGTGGAGACGGGTGGAGGAAACGGTGAGGAAGAAGCAGAGAGGGGCAGAGAGAGAAGAGATGAAGAGGGAGAAGGACACGGTAGGAAAGAGGAAGGAGCAGGGAGGGAGGGAGGGGAGCACAAAACAGGATGAAATGAGCCCAAGGGCCCAGGACTCACCACAGTTCCTGCTCTCTGCACTGCCAGGCAAGCTGTGCAGTTCAGGCACTTCTGTCTGCCTGTCTTTCCCTCCCCTCCTATTCTGTAGCTCCAGCCGTTTGTCCATCCCGCACCTAAGAGAACACATGGGTGTCTGACAGCTCTCACAGCACGAGGCTCCCCAGACGCACCCCACACACACACACACTATACGGCCGGACAGTGATTTTCCCCACTTACACAGACCCTGCGGTGCACGTTTGTGATCTGCTCTGCTGAGGCTGCTCACAGGGACTCTTCCTCACCCAGAGGGGCAGCTGTCTCTGGTGCAGCTGCAGCAGCAGCTGTGGGGATCCCCTGCACTTCACCCTCCAGCTGCTTCCCCTTCTCCTGCTCTCTCCAGCTCCAGCCCCAGCCCCAGCTGCTCCTCTCCAGCAAGTGCCCCCTGCCCCCTCCCCCGCCCAGGAGAACAAGGCCAGAGCAGCCCACACACACCTGGGCCAGAGGCAGCAAGACATCTCCAGGGCCCCAGAGGGAGGAAAAAGGGCCCCAGGGCTGGGCCGGGCGCTGCTGGGCCTCGGGCAGCTCCACGGGCGCCATGGCAAAACTCACGCTGGCCGCCTGCAGAGCAACCGCCTGCTCAGCCTGGGCTGCGCCACCATTGGTCAGGAGGGCTGTCAGTCTCCCCCCCTGAGCTGATCCTGCAGCTGATTGGCTGCCTGGGCAGTGATTCTGTCCTGCTTTGGGGCTCACCCTGCCCTGAGGTGATACTCTCTCTGATTGGCGACCTGAGGGGTTACTCCCTCCACAGTGTCCGCCTTCCCTGAGCCGCTGTTTCCTCTGATTGGCTGTCTGGGATTTCCCACTGGCTCCCCCCACCAAATGATTGGTCAGACTATTTGTCAATCATCCTGTGCTGCACTCCCACCAGGTGTGATTGGTGCAGTCAGCACAGCCCGCCCCTGAGCGCTGCCCAGTTTGTTCAACTGTCGCCAACTGTCCTGCAGGTCTCAAATCTCGATTGGCTGCTTACGTTTCAATCACATGACTTGCCCCGCCTCCTCAAATGTGATTGGCTGCATTTCATCCCCTGGCTGTCCACAGACTTCCGGGCGGTTGTTGCCAGGCAGTGGCTCCACCTGAAAATGAAGCTGTGGACCCTGACCAAAGGCCGTGGGTGATGAAAGATGCGTTGGGACCCTAAACATGAGGATTTGGCCCCAAGAAGAGGGCTCTGGGCACTCAGAAAGACGGGCAGATGCTACAGATGGCGCTTTGGGCCCTGCACACGAGGGGACCCTCTTGGCTCCACCCGAGCTGGGTTTGGTGCCCGTGACCCCACGTTCCAGCTCTGCTGTGCTTTCTGACCTCATGGGCCCTCTTGTCCTGCCAAACTTCTGCTGCCAAACCCTGCTGTGGGAAACAATCCCCTTGCCAAGAGAACAGCCCCGGGCAGGATCTCTCAGCAAAGCGTATTTTATAAACGATTTGGCAAGACCAGGTGTTCTACCCAAAGACAGCACAGGGAATGGGACAAAAAGCCCCCGCTTACACATCCACCAACCCCAGCTGCACATTCCCTGCCCTGCTCCCCAGCGCTTGGCACTGCAGGGGTTACAGACTCCCCAGGGCTGGCCTCAGTTTACCTGTCTCATTCATCTAATTAACAACCCTCTCACCTTATTGATTTATTTGAAATATGGATTCCTGGCTCTTTGGTTGCCCTTCCCCCTCGATTATCTTTTTAAACACAGTGATCAGTTTGGACTGTGAGCACCTTGGTGCCACCCTCGGTGTGCACGTGGGGACAGGCACAGTGGGGCACAGAAGGTGCTAAGGAGCCATCGACTGCCCCGTTGGAGGCTCCGGATCACGGGGGATGTGCGACTGCCACAGTGGGCATTGTGACGTCACTGGTGATGTCACCAAGGGCCCCGCCCAGGCACCCTATAAAAGCAGGGCCATGGGTGCAGAGTGGCATCCTCTGGCAGCACAGGGCGGCGGCCACCCCACCATGGCCCGGTACCGGCGAAGCAGGAGCCGCAGCCGCAGCCGCAGCCGCCGCCACGGCCGGCGCCGCTACCGGAGCCGCTCTGGCCGCCGCTCTGGGCGGAGCCGACGCCGGCGGTACAGGAGCAGCCGCCGCCGCAGGGGGACACGGCGCCGCCGCCGCTGAGCCAACCCCAGCACTGGCGTCTGCGGAACCGGCAGAGCCTTGGCCACCGCCACCGCCACACCAGTGACCCCCACGGCTCCACCAGTGAACTGGAATGATGGCACGGGGCGTGCGTGTGTCTCTGGGGTCCCTGTGGCCAGCTGTGTGTCCCACGGGTGTGTGTCTGTGCTGGGGCACGTATCCCATGGCTGGCATGGCCAGGACAAGCACGTCTGCAGGATGGAGCTGCCCCAGCCTCCCTGCTCCTGTGCTGGCTCTGACTCGTGCCCATGACCCAGCCCGTCTGCACATCCCAGCAGTCTCTGTGACCCAGGCCATCCATGTCCCAGCCTATCTCTATGTCCCAGCCCACCCCCGTGTCCCAGTCCATCTCCATGTCTCAGCAGCCTCTGCGTCCCCACCTGTCCTGGTTTTGGTAAAAAACAAGTTTCTCTTTTAGTGAATTTTGCCTGTCAGCCAAAGCCTTCATGTCAGCTGCATTTTCCTGGAGAACCAGACACATGTTTTGGCAAACCCAGCAATGGAATGGAAACTTATTGACAAGCACAGATGGACATCTCGCGAGAGGGGCAATGAGAAACCGGTGACCAACTGTGTATAACATTCCGTTCACGTGAATACTTCATATAAAAGCGGGAGATCACGAGGATCTTGTCCCTTTTCCTTCCCTTTTGCCTTTTTCCTTCCCTTCTGCTCATGGCCGACATCAGGAGAGGACCTTGCTGGTCGTCCCTGCGAACTGAGGCCAGTGAGAGACTGAATCCAGCTCCGGTTGGCTGCAGAGTCCAGTCCAGGACTTTGGGTGCCTGCCCTGCCGTTGCTCAGACTTACAAGATGGGTTTTGTATATTTGTATTATTTTCTCTGTTCTCATCAGTAGCATCAGTAAAACATCTTGAACTTTTCCAACTCTCTCCCCTCTGTGCTTCTTCCCCTCCTGATCGCCTGCCCTGAGTGGGAAGGGGGGAGAGGGAGGGGCAAAAGGGGGAAGTGGGGGGGAGAGGAAGTTGACAACACATCTGCCAGGGTTTGATTGTCACCCCGCAATCTTAACCCTCGACAGGGACAAAGGGGGACCCAGGATGTCACAATGGGCCCTGGGGACAACGGGGGGTCCTGGGATGTCACAATGGGCCCTGGGGACAACGGGGGGTCCTGGGATGTCACAATGAGCCCCAGTGACAAAGGGGTTCACCATGGTGCCACAATGGGCCCTGGGGACAAAGGGGGTCCCCATGGTACAACAATGGGCCCTGGGGAAAAACGAGGTCCCAAGGATGTCACAATAGGCCCTGGGGAAAAAGAGGGGGTCCCCTGAATGTCACAATGGGCTCTGGGGACAAGGGGGGTCCCCCGGATGTCACAATGGCCTCTGGGGACAAAGGGGGTCCCCAGGATGTAACAATGGGCCTTGGAGACAAGGGGTGTCCCACCCTGTCACAATGGTGCCTGGGGACAAAGGGGTCCCCAGGATGTCACAATGGGCCCTGGGGACAAGGGGGGTCATGGGATGTCACAATGGGTCCTGGGGACAAAGGGGTCCCCACGGTGTCACAATGGGCCCTGGGGACAAAGTGGAGTCCTGGTATGCCACAATGGGCCCCAGTGACAAAGGGGGTCCCCACGGTGTCACAATGGGCCCTTGAGACAACAGGGTCCCCAGGATGTCACAATGGGGTCTGGAGACAAGGGGGGTCCTGGGATGTCACAATGGGCCCTGGGGACAAAGGGGGCTGCCCAGGATGTCACAATGGACTCTGGGGACAATGGGGGTCCCCAGGATGTCACAAAGGGCCCTGGGGACAAGGGTGGGTCCTGGTACGTCACAATGGCCCCTGGGGACAAAGGGGGTCCCCAGGATGTCACAATGCGCCCTGGGGAAAATGGGGGGTCCTGGGACGTCACAATGGGCCCTGGGGACAAAGGGGGTCCCCATGGTGCCACAATGGGCCCTAGGGACAAACGGGGTCTCCAGGATGTCACAATCAGCCCTGGGGACAAAGGGGGCTCCCCAGGATGTCACAATGGGCTCTGAGGACAAGAGGGGTCCCAAGGATGTCACAATTGGCACTGGAGAAAAAGGGGAGGGTCCCCACGGTGCCACGACGGGCCCTGGGGACAAGGGGGTTCCCAGGATGTCACAATGGGCCCTGGGGAAAATGGGGGGTCCCCAGGATGTCACAATGGGCCCTGGGGACAAAGGGGGTTCCCCACGGTGTCACAATGAGCCCTGGGGACAATGGGGGATTCTGGGATGTCACAATAGGCCCTGGGGACAAAGGGGGTCCCCAGGATGTCACAATGGGTCCTGGGGACAACGGGGGTCCCCACAGTGTCAGAATGGGGCCGGGGGATAAAGGGGGACTGCAGGATGTGCATAATGGCTCCTGGGGACAATGGGGGGTCATGGGATGTCACAATGGGCCTTGGGGAAAAAGAGGGGGTCCCCAGGATTTCACAATGGGCCCGGGGAACAACAGGGGGTCCTGGGACGTCACAATGGGCCCTGGAGAAAAGGGGGGTCCCCAGGATGTCACAATAGGCCCTGGGGACAAAGAGGAGTCCCCTGAATGTCATAATGGGCCCTGAGGACAAGGAGGGTCTCCACGGTGTCACAATGGGCCCTGGGGACAAAGGGAGTCCCCAGGATATCACAATGGGCCCTGGGGACAAAGGGGGTCCCCATGGTGTCAGAATGGGCCCTGGGGACAATGGGGGGTCCTGGGATGTCACAATGGGCCCTGGGAAAAATGGGGGGTCCTGGGATGTCACAACAGGCCCTGGGGATAAAGGGGGTCCCCATGATTTCACAATGGGCCCAGGGGACAATGGGGCATCCTGGGACGTCACAATGGGCCCTGGGGACAAAGTGGGTCCCCATGGTGTCACAATGGCCCTGGGGATAAAGGGGGACCCCAGGATGTGTATAATGGGGCCTGGGGACAATGGGGGGTCCTGGGATGTCACAATGGGCTCTGGGGACAATAGGGGGTCCTGGGACATCACAATGGGCCCTGGAGAAAAGGGGGGGGCCTGGCATGTCACAATAGGCCCTGGGGACAAAGGGGAACTTCAGGATGTCACAATGAGCCCGGGGGACAAAGGGGGCTCCCCAGGATGTCACAATAGGCCCTGGGGAAAAAGAGGGGTCCACAGGATGTGCACAATGGGCCCTGGGGACAAAGGGGGCTCCCCAGGATATCACAATGGGCTCTGGTGACATAGGGGTCCCCAAGATGTCACAACGGGTCCTGGGGACAAGGGGGTCCCCAGGATGTAACAATGTGCCCTTGGGACAATGGGGGCTCCTGCGATGTCACAATGGGCCCTGGGGACAAAGGGAGGCCCCAGGAAGTCACAATGGACCCTGGGGACAAAAGGGGTCCCCGGGATGTCACAATGGGCCCAGGGGACAATGAAGCATCCTGGGACGCCACAATGGGCCCAGGGAAAAAGGGGGGTCCCCAGGTTGTTCACAATGGGCCCTGGGGACAATGGGGGTCCTGGGATGTCACAATGAACCCTAGGGACAAAGGGGGTCCCCAGGATGTCACAATGGGCCCTGGGGATAAAGGGGACTCCCCAGGATGTCACAATAGGCCCTGGGGACAAAGGGGGTCCCCAGGATGTCAAAATGGGCCCTGGGTACAAGGGGGGTCCCACCCTGTCACAATGAGCACTGGGGACAAAGGGGGTCCCCAGGATGTCACAATGGGCACTGGAGACAAAGGGGGGGTCTCCACGGTGCCACGATGGGCCCTGGGGACAAGAGGGTCCCCACGGTTTCACAATGGGCCCTGGGGACAACGGGGATCCCCAGGATGTCACAATGGACCCTGAGGACTGCGGGGGGTACTAGGATGTCACAATGGGTCTTGGGGACAAAGGGGGTACCCAGGATGTCACAATGGGCCCTGGGGACAATGGGGGGTCCCTTGAGGGTCACAATGGGCCCATGGGACAAAGAGGGTGCCCACGGTGTCACAGTGGGCCCTGGCGACAAAGGGGGATCCCCAGGATGTCACAATGGGCCCTGGGGACAAAGTAAAATCCTGGAATGTCACAATGGTCCCCAGTGACAAAGGCGCTCCCCATGGTGCCACAATGGGCCCTGGGGACAAAGTGGGTCCCCAGGATTTCACAATGAGCACTGGGGACAAAGGGGGGTCCCAGGATGTCACAATGGGCCCTGGGGACAAGGGGGGGTTCCCATGG
The DNA here is from genome assembly GCF_037038585.1 of Patagioenas fasciata. Lineage (NCBI taxonomy): Eukaryota > Metazoa > Chordata > Aves > Columbiformes > Columbidae > Patagioenas > Patagioenas fasciata. The sequence continues at coordinate 2,007,549 of NC_092550.1, read as the reverse complement.
AGTCACAATGGGTCCTGGGGACAACGAGGCGTCCTGGGACGTCACAATGGGACTTGGGGACAAAGGGGGTCTTCCACAGTCTCACAATGGGCCCTAGAGACAAGGGGAGATCCCCAGGATGACACAATAGGCCCTGGGGACAAAGAGGAGTCCCCCTGAATGTCACAATGGGCCCTGGGGACAAGGGGGGTTCCCATGGTATCACAATAAGCCCTGGGGACAAAGTGGGGTCCTGGGATGTCACAATTGGCCCCAGTGACAAAGGGTGTCCACATGGTGCCACAATGGGCCCTGGGGACAAAGAGGGTCCCCAGGATGTCACAATGGGCTTTGGGGACAAGGCGGGGTCCCCAGGATGTCACAATGGGGTCTTGGGACAAAGGGGGTCCCCAGGATGTCACAATGGTCCCTGGGGACAACTGGGGCGTCCTGGGACGTCACAATGGGCCCTGGGGACAAAGGAGGTCCAGGGTGTCACAATAAGCCATGGGGACAAGGGGGGTCCCCAGGATGTCACAATGGGCACTGGGGACAAAGGGGGGTCCCCACGGTGCCATGATGGGCCCTGGCGACAAGGGGGTCCCCAGAATGTCACAATGGGCCCATGGGACAAAGGCGATCCCCATGGTGTCACAGTGGGCCCTAGGGACAAGGGGGTCCCCAGGATGTCACAATGGGCTCATGGGATAAAGGGGGTACCCACGGTGTCACTATAGGCCCTGGGGACAACGGGGGGTCCCCACGGTGCCACGATGGGTCGTGTGGACAAGGGGGTCCCCAGGATGTTCACAACGGGCCCTGAGGATAAAGGGGGTCCCCACGGTGTCACAGTGGTCCCTGGGGACAACTTGGGATCCTGGGATGTCACAATGGGCCCTGGGGACAAAGGCGGTCCCCAGGATGTCACAATAAGCCCTGAGGACAAAGGAGGGTCCCCAGGATGTCGCAATGGGCCTTGGGGACAATGGGGGGTCCTAGGATGTCACAATGGGCCCGAGTGACAAATGGGGTCTCCATGGTGTCACAATGGGCCCTGAAGACAAAGGGGGTCCCCTGAATGTCACAATGGGCCCTGAGGACAATGGGGGTTCCTGGAACGTCACAATGGGCCCTGGGGAGAAAGGGAGGTCTCCAGGATGTCACAATGGGCCCTGGAGACAATAGGGGGTTTTGGGATGTCACGATGGGCTCTGACGACAAGGGGAGGTGCCCATGGTGTCACAATGGGTCCTCAGTGACAAGGGGGGTCCCTATAGTGTCACAATGGGCTCTGCAGACAATGGGGGGTCCTGGGATGTCACAATGGGCACCAGTGACAAAGGGGGTCCTCATGGTGCCACAATGGGCCCTGGGGAGTAAGTGGGGTCCTGGGATGTCACAATGGTTCCTGGGGACAAAGGGTGGTCCTTTGATGTCACAAGGGGCCCTGGAGGCAAGGGGGTCCCCAGGATGTTACAATGGGCCCTGGGCACAAAGGGGGGTCCCCATAGTGTCACAATGGGTCCCCAGTGACAAGGGGGTCCCCACGGTGCCACGATGGTCCCTGGGGACAAGAGGGGGTCCCCATGGTGTCACAATGGACCCTGGGGTCAAAGGGGGTTCCCAGGACGTCACAATGGGTCCTGGGGACAAAGCGGTTCCCCAGGATGTCACAATGGGCCCCGGGGACAAAGCAGGGTCCTGGGACGTCACAATGGGCCCTGGAGACAAAGGGATTCCCCAGGATGTCACAATGGGCCCTGGGGACAAAGGGGGTCCCCACAGTGTCACAATGGTCCCTGGGGACAAAAGAGATCCCCACAGTGTCACAATGGGCCCAGGGGACAAAAGGGGGACCCCAGGATGTCACAATGGGCCCAGGGGAGAATGGGGGGTCCTGGGACGTTATAATGGGCCCTCGGGAAAAAGGGGGTCCACATGGTGCCACAATGGGCCCTGGGGACAACGGGGGTCCCAGGATGCCACAATGGACACTGGGGACAAGGGGGTCCCCAGGATGTCACAATGGACACTGGGGACACAGGTGGTCCCCAGGATGTCACAATGGGCCCTGGGGACAAAGTGGGGTCCTAAGATGTCACAATGGGCACTGGGGACAAAGGGGGTCCCCATGGTGCCACAATGGGCCTTGGGGACAATGGGGTCTCCCCAGGATGTCACAATGGGCCTTGGGGACAAAGGGGTGTCCCCTGAATGTGCATAATGGGCCCTGGGGACAAAGGGTGGTCGCCGGGATGTCTCAGTGGGCCCTGGGGACAATGGGGTGTCCTGGGATGTCACAATGGGCCCCAGTGACAAATGGGGTCTCCACGGTGTCACAATGGGCCCTGGAGTAAAGGGGGGTCCCCAGGATGTCACAATAGTCCTTGGGGACAAAGAGGAGTCCCCTGAATGTCATAATGGGCCCTGAGGACAAGGAGGGTCTCCACGGTGTCACAATGGGCCCTGGGGACAACGGGGGGTCCTGGGATGTCACAATAGGCCCTGGGGACAAAGGGGGTCCCCATGATTTCACAATGGGCCCAGGGGACAATGGGGCATCCTGGGACGTCACAATGGGCCCTGGGGACAAAGGGGGTCCCCATGGTGTCACAATGGCCCTGGGGATAAAGGGGGACCCCAGGATGTGTATAATGGGGCCTGGGGACAATGGGGGCTCCTGGGATGTCACAATGGGCTCTGGGGACAATAGGGGGTCCTGGGACGTCACAATGGGCCCTGGAGAAAAGGGGGGGTCCTGGCATGTCACAATAGGCCCTGGGGACAAAGGGGGTCTTCAGGATGTCACAATGGGCCCGGGGGACAAAGGGGGTCCCCAGGATGTCACAATAGGCCCTGGGGAAAAACAGGGCTCCCCAGGATATCACAATGGGCCCTGGGGACAAAGAGGGGTCCACAGGATGTGCACAATGGGCCCTGGGGACAAAGGGGGCTCCCCAGGATATCACAATGGGCTCTGGTGACATAGGGGTCCCCAAGATGTCACAACGGGTCCTGGGGACAAGGGGGGTCCCAAGGATGTCACAATGGGCACTGGAGACAAAGGGGGGGTCCCCACGGTGCCACGATGGGCCCTGGGGACAAGGGGGTCCCCAGGATGTAACAATGTGCCCTTGGGACAATGGGGGCTCCTGCGATGTCACAATGGGCCCTGGGGACAAAGGGAGGCCCCAGGATGTCACAATGGACCCTGGGGACAAAAGGGGTCCCCGGGATGTCACAATGGGCCCAGGGGACAATGAAGCATCCTGGGACGCCACAATGGGCCCGGGGAAAAAGGGGGGTCCCCAGGTTGTTCACAATGGGCCCTGGGGACAATGGGGGTCCTGGGATGTCACAATGAACCCTAGGGACAAAGGGGGTCCCCAGGATGTCACAATGGGCCCTGGGGATAAAGGGGACTCCCCAGGATGTCACAATAGGCCCTGGGGACAAAGGGGGTCCCCAGGATGTCACAACGGGCCCTGGGTACAAAGGGGGTCCCACCCTGTCACAATGAGCACTGGGGACAAAGGGGGTCCCCAGGATGTCACAATGGGCACTGGAGACAAAGGGGGGGCATCCACGGTGCCACAATGGGCCCTGGGGACAAGAGGGTCCCCACGGTTTCACAATGGGCCCTGGGGACAAGGGGGATCCCCGCCCTGTCACAATGGGCCCTGGGGCCAAAGGGATCCCCAGGATGTCACAATGGGCCCTGGGGACTGCGGGGGGTACTAGGATGTCACAATGGGTCTTGGGGACAAAGGGGGTACCCAGGATGTCACAATGGGCCCTGGGGACAATGGGGGGTCCCTTGAAGGTCACAATGGGCCCATGGGACAAAGAGGGTGCCCACGGTGTCACAGTGGGCCCTGGCGACAAAGGGGGATCCCCAGGATGTCACAATGGGCCCCGGGGACAAAGTAAAATCCTGGAATGTCACAATGGTCCCCAGTGACAAAGGCGCTCCCCATGGTGCCACAATGGGCCCTGGGGACAAAGTGGGTCCCCAGGATTTCACAATGAGCACTGGGGACAAAGGGGGGTCCCAGGATGTCACAATGGGCCCTGGGGACAAGGGGGGGTTCCCATGGAGTCACAATGGGTCCTGGGGACAACGAGGCATCCTGGGACGTCACAATGGGACTTGGGGACAAAGGGGGTCTTCCACAGTCTCACAATGGGCCCTAGAGACAAGGGGAGATCCCCAGGATGACACAATAGGCCCTAAGGACAAAGAGGAGTCCCCCTGAATGTCACAATGGGCCCTGGGGACAAGGGGGGTCCCCATGGTATCACAATAAGCCCTGGGGACAAAGTGGGGTCCTGGGATGTCACAACTGGCCCCAGTGACAAAGGGTGTCCCCATGGTGCCACAATGGGCCCTGGGGACAAAGAGGGTCCCCAGGATGTCACAATGGGCTTTGGGGACAAGGCGGGGTCCCCAGGATGTCACAATGGGGTCTTGGGACAAAGGGGGTCCCCAGGATGTCACAATGGTCCTTGGGGACAATGGGGGGTCCTGGGATGTCACAATGGGCCCTGGGGACAAAGGCGGTCCCAGGGTGTCACAATAAGCCATGGGGACAAGGGGGGTCCCCAGGACGTCACAATGGGCACTGGGGACAAAGGGGGGTCCCCACGGTGCCATGATGGGCCCTGGCGACAATGGGGTCCCCAGGATGTCACAATGGGCCCATGGGACAAAGGGGGTACCCATGGTGTCACAATGGGCCCTGGGGACAACTTGGGGTCCTGGGATGTCACAATGGGCCCCGGTGACAAAGGGGGTCCCCGTGGTGCCACAATGTGCCCCTGGGACAAAGGGGGTCCCCAGAATGTCATAATGGGCACTGGGGACAAAGGGGTCCCCAGGATGTCACAATAAGCCCTGGGGACAAGGGGGGTCCCCAGGATGTCAGAATGGGCCCTGGGGACAACGCGGGGTCCTGGGATGTCACAATGGGCCACGGGGACAAAGGCGATCCCCATGGTGTCACAATGGGCCCTGGGGACAAGGGGGTCGCAGGATGTCACAATGGGCTCATGGGATAAAGGGGGTACCCACGGTGTCACTATAGGCCCTGGGGACAACGGGGGGTCCCCACGGTGCCACGATGGGTCGTGTGGACAAGGGGGTCCCCAGGATGTTCACAATGGGCCCTGAGGACAAAGGGGGTCCCCACGGTGTCACAATGGTCCCTGGGGACAACTTGGGGTCCTGGGATGTCACAATGGGCCCTGGGGACAAAGGCGGTCCCCAGGATGTCACAATAAGCCCTGGGGACAAGGGGGGTCCCCAGGATGTCACAATGGGCACTGGGGACAAAGGGGGTACCCACGGTGTCACTATAGGCCCTGGGGACAACGGGGGGTCCCCACGGTGCCACGATGGGCCCTGGGGACAAGGGGGTCCCCAGGATGTTCACAATGGGCCCTGGAGACAATGGGGTGTCCCCAGGATGTCACAATGGGCCCTGGGGACAAAGAGGCTCCCCAGGATGTCACAATCGGCCCTGGGCACAAAGGGGGGTGCACATGGTGTCAAAATGGGCCCTGGGGACAAAGGGCGTCCCCAGGATGTCACAGTGGGCCCTGGGGACAAAGTGGTCCCCATGGTATCAGAATGGGCCCTGGGGACAAAGAGGGGTGCCCTGAATGTCACAATGGGCCCTGAGGACAAAGGGGGGTCCCCAGGATGTCGCAATGGGCCTTGGGGACAATGGGGGGTCCTAGGATGTCACAATGGGCCCGAGTGACAAATGGGGTCTCCATGGTGTCACAATGGGCCCTGAGGACAAAGGGGGTCCCCTGAATGTCACAATGGGCCCTGAGGACAATGGGGGTTCCTGGAACGTCACAATGGGCCCTGGGGAGAAAGGGAGGTCCCCAGGATGTCACAATGGGCCCTGGAGACAATTGGGGGTTTTGGGATGTCACGATGGGCTCTGACGACAAGGGGAGGTGCCCATGGTGTCACAATGGGTCCTCAGTGACAAGGGGGGTCCCTATAGTGTCACAATGGGCTCTGCAGACAATGGGGGGTCCTGGGATGTCACAATGGGCACCAGTGACAAAGGGGGTCCTCATGGTGCCACAATGGGCCCTGGGGAGTAAGTGGGGTCCTGGGATGTCACAATGGGTCCTGGGGACAAAGGGTGATCCTTTGATGTCACAAGGGGCCCTGGAGGCAAGGGGGTCCCCAGGATGTTACAATGGGCCCTGGGCACAAAGGGGGGTCCCCATAGTGTCACAATGGGTCCCCAGTGACAAGGGGGTCTCCACGGTGCCACGATGGGCCCTGGGGACAAGAGGGGGTCCCCACGGTGTCACAATGGACCCTGGGGTCAAAGGGGGTTCCCAGGACATCACAATGGGCTCTGGGGACAATGGGGATCCTGGGACATCACAATGAGCCCTGGGGACAAGGGGGGGTCCTGGGACGTCACAATGGGTCCTGGGGACAAAGCGGTTCCCCAGGATGTCACAATGGGCCCCGGGGACAAAGCAGGGTCCTGGGACGTCACAATGGGCCCTGGAGACAAAGGGATTCCCCAGGATGTCACAATGGGCCCTGGGGACAAAGGTGGTCCTGAGACGTCACAATGGGCCCTGGGGACAAAGGAGATCCCCACAGTGTCACAATGGGCCCAGGGGACAATGGGGGGTCCTGGGACGTTATAATGGGCCCTCGGGAAAAAGGGGGTCTACATGGTGCCACAATGGGCCCTGGGGACAACGGGGGTCCACATGGATGCCACAATGGACACTGGGGACAAGGGGGTCCCCAGGATGTCACAAGGGGCCCTGGAGGCAAGGGGGTCCCCAGGATGTTACAATGGGCCCTGGGCACAAAGGGGGGTCCCCAGGATGTCACAATGGGCCCTGGGGACAAAGTGGGGTCCTAAGATGTCACAATGGGCACTGGGGACAAAGGGGGTCCCCATGGTGCCACAATGGGCCTTGGGGACAATGGGGTCTCCCCAGGATGTCACAATGGGCCTTGGGGACAAAGGGGTGTCCCCTGAATGTGCATAATGGGCCCTGGGGACAAAGGGTGGTTGCCGGGATGTCTCAGTAAGCCCTGGGGACAATGGGGGGTCCTGGGATGTCACAATGGGCCCCAGTGACAAAGGGGGTCCCCATGGTGCGACAACGAGCTCTGGGGATAAAGGGGGGTCTCCAGGATGTCACAATGGGCCCAAGTGATGAGTCCCCACAGTGCCACTATGGGCCCTGGAGACAAGGGGGGTCCCCAGGATGTCACGATGGGGCCTGGGGACAACGAGGGGTCCTGGGACGTCACAATGAGCCCTGGGGAAAAAGGGTGGTCCCCATGATGTCACAATGGGCACTGGAGACAGTGGGGGGTCCTGGGATGTCACAATGGGCCCTGGGGACAAAGTAAGGTCCTCGGCTGTCACAATGAGCCCTGAGGACAAGGGGGGTCCCCAGAATTTCACAATGAGCACTGGGGACAAAGTGGGGTCCTGGGATGTCAAAATGGGCCCTGGGGACAAAGGGGGTCCCTTAATTGTCACAATGGGCCCTGGGGACAAGGGGGTTCCCTTAATTGTCACAATGGGCCCTGGGGACAAAGTGGGGTCCTGGAATGTCACAATGGGCCCAGAGGACAAAGGGGGTCCCCATGGTGCCACAGTGGGCCCTGGGGACAAAGGGGGTCCTGAGACGTCACAATGGGCCCTGGGGAAAAGACAGGGTCCCCACGGTGTCACAATGGGTCCTGGGGACAATGGGGGGTCCTGGGATGTCACAATGGGCCCCAGTGACAAAGGGGGTCCCCATGGTGCGACAACGAGCTCTGGGGATAAAGGGGGTCTCCAGGATGTCACAATGGGCCCTGGGGACAAAGGAAGTCCCCAGAATGCCACAATGGGTCCTGGAAAGAAGTGGGGTCCCCACGGTGTCACAATGGGCCTTGGGGACAAAGGGGGGTCCCCAGGATGTCACAATGGGCCCCGGGGACAAAGGGGTCCCCAGGATGTCACAATGGGTACTGGGGACAAAGGCGGGGTCCCCATGGTGTCACAATGGACCCAAGTGACAGGACGAGTCCCCACGGTACCACTATGGGCCCTGGAGACCAGGGGGTTCCCCGGATTTCACAACGGGCCCTGGGGACAAGGGGGGTCCCCAGGATGTCACAATGGGCACTGGGGACAACGAGGGGTCCTGGGACGTCACAATGAGCCCTGGGGAGAAAGGGGGGTCCCCACCCTGTCAGAAGGGACCCTGGGGACAAGGTGGGGTCCTGGGATGTCACAATGGGCCCTGGGGACAAAGGGGGTGTCCATGGTGCCACAATGGGCCCTGGGGACTAGGGGGGGGGGGGTCCCCTCGGTGCCACGATGGGCCCTGGGGACAAGGGGGTCCCCAGGATGTCACAATGGGCCCTGAGGACAAATTGGTGTTCTGGGATGTCACAATGGGCCCTGGGGACAAAGGGGGTCCCCAGAATGTCACAATGGGCCCTGGGGACATTTGGGGTCCCCAGAATGTCACAATGGGCCCTGGGGACAATGGGGGATCCTGAGACGTCACAATGGGCCCTGGGGACAAAGTGGGTCCCCATGGTGTCACAACACCCTGGGGACAATGCAGGGTCCCCAGGATGTCACAATGGCCCCTGGGGACATTAGGGGTCCCCACGGTTTCACGATCTTAACCCTTGACACCCCCCAACTACTGGGTCCTTAGGGTTACTCCCGGGTCCCTCCTGAACTGAATCCCCGCCCGAACTCCTGGGTCTGATAGAGGGCACGAACATTTTAAGGGTTAACAAAACATAATTGGGTGCCCACTAACGAGCCAACACTTTAGGGCTGAGCCACACGAGCCCTTAGTTCAGAGCTTTAGGTGAACTCATGGTAAGGAAACCAGAACCCAGCAGTGCCAGGATCAGGAGTTTTACGGCACCAGCTGTGAACTCGAGGGGCCGAGAGAACCGAGATTTACAGCAAAAAGGGGGTGCCAGGCTGGGTTCAACCGACCTGGAGCTTGGGTCCCAGTCCATTCAACACAAGGAGCCAAACCTGAGGAAGCTGAAGGAGCCTTCATCCAAAGACCCCTCCTCCAGAGCACCAGGTGGCGCCGCGCAGTCGAACAGGGGGCGTCCAGGCGGAGACTACGGCAGTGATGAGCGGGAAAGGTTATGGATGTGTGCGGGCGCTCCGGGGTCCTTGGGACACGAGCACCTCGCTGTATTTAAACGCAGCTCCTGCCGCTCGGAGCGGCGCACGAGGGGTGGAACCATCGCTCCCCTTGCGCCCGACGGCGAAACGAACGCAGCTGCTCTGGAGCCCTGCGGGGTGTGGAGGTTCATGGCTCCGGAGGCTGTAAAGTTGTTTCTGCGCCTCCGTTCCCCTCATGGCCCCCCCATTCCCTTCACACCGACCCTCAATCCACCCCCCACTCCGACCCCCAGCTCCCCCCCCACCCCGACCCCCCAATTCCCCCCTCAATCACCGATCCCCAATCCCCCCCACTGGACCCTAATTCCCCCTCGCACCGACCCCCAACGCCCCCCACACCAACCCCCAATGCCCCCTCACATCGACTCCCAAGGCCCCCCCTGCACTGACCCCCCCACACCGACCCCCCAATTCCCCCCTCAATCACCGATCCCCAGTGCCCCCCCACTGGACCCTAATTCCCCCTCGCACCGACCCCAACGCCCCCCACACACCGACCCCCAGTTCCTGCCCCCCACACCAACCCCTAATGCCCCTCACATCGACCCCCAATGCCCCTCACATCGACCCCCAAATCTTCCCCACACTGACCCCTCAAATCCTCCCCAGACCAACCCCCAACTTCCCCCCCCACCGACCCCCAATTCCCCCTCACACCGAGCCCCCAAGCCCCCCCCACCGACCCCCAATTCCCCCCACACTGACCCCCAATGTCCCGCTCACACCGACCCCCCGTTTCTCCCCCACAACAGACCCCAGTTCCTCCCCAACACCGCCCCCCAATTCCCCCTCACACACCGACCCCAAATCCCCACCCCCACACTGCCCCCCAAATCCCCCCCTCACACCAACACCCAATGCCCCCCCTCACACCGACCCCCAATGTCCCCCCCCGACCCCCCAATGCCCCTCACACCGACCCCAATTCCTCCCCCCACACCGACCCCCAATGCCCCTCACGCCGACCCCCAGTTCCCCTCACAACCTCCACCAAAACGGCGGCGCCTCCCTCTCCTCCCTCCCGCCTTTTCCCGCCACACACTCCCGGACGTGACGCCGGCGAGGGGGCGTGGCCGGCGGCGAGGGGGCGTGGCCGCGGCGCCGGCGGGCGGGAAGCGCCGGGGCGGGAAACACCGGGTGAGGAGATCGCGTCCCCTCGTGTCCCTCGTGTCCCTTCATGTCCCATCGTGTCCCCTCGTGTCCCCTCATCTCCTCAGCACCCCCGCTGGAGCCCGCCCGTCCCTCCCCTCCAGGAGAGACCCCGGGGCTGGGGCGGATCCGCCATCAATCCCCCCACAGACTTTTTCTCTCTTTCCTCCCCCTTTTCCCTCTTTTCCCTCTTTCCCCCTTTATGCCTCTTTCCCCCCTTTTTCCCTTCCCCCCTTTTTCCCTCTTTTCCCTCTTTCCACCGTTTTTTCCTCTTTTCGCTCTTTCCCCCTTTATCCCTGTTTCCCCCCTTTTTCCCCCTTTCCCCCCTTTTTCCCTCTTCCCCCTCTTTTCTCCCTTTTCCCTCTTTCCCCCTTTATCCCTCTTTTCCCTCTTTCCGCCCTTTTCCCTCTTCCCCCCTTTTTCCCTCTTTTCCCTCTTTCCCCTTTATCCCTCTTTGCCCCCTTTTTCCCTCTTTTTCCTCTTCCCCCCCTCTTCCCCCTCTTTTCCCTCTTCCCCCTTTTTCCCTTTTCCCCCCTTTTCCCCCTTTTTCCTCTTTCCCCCCTTTTCTCCCCTTTTCCCTCTTCCCTCTTTTCCCTTCTTTCCCCCCTTTCCCTCTTCCCCCGTCTTTCCATCTTATCCCTCTTTTCCCCCTTTATCCCTGTTTCTTCCCTTTTCCCCCCCTTTCCCTCTTTCCTCACTTTTTCCCTATTTTTCCCTCTTTCCCCCCTTTTTCCCTCTTTTCCCTCTTTCCTCGCTTTTTCCCTCTTTTTCCCTCTTTCCCCCCTTTTTCCCCCTTTTCCTTCTTTCCTTGCTTTTTCCCCCTTTTCCCTCTTTCCCCCCTTTTTCCCTCTTTTCCCTTTTTCCCCCTTTTCCCTCTTTCCCCCCTTTTTCCCCCTTTCCCCCCTTTTCCCTCTTCCCCCGTTTCCCTCTCCCGTTTTCCCGTCCCTCCTCCCATTCCCGTGCAGCCCAACCCCTTCCCCCCTTTTCCCCAGAGCAGTTTTCATACAGATCCCCCCTTTCCCCCCAGCCCCGAACCCCCGGGGGTTTCTCAGCATCAGCAGCCACTTCACTCCCCCCAATTTAACTCTTTGTGTCCCTTTTCCAGGCTCTTTGGGAGCCCGGGTGTCCTGGGGCCGCTCTGGTTTTTGCTCCGGGGTGTTTGGAGCCCGGTGACCATGGACCTGTTTCCCTTGGGCGACGAGCTGCGTGGCTTTGCCCAGAGCCCCGGGCTGCTCTGCGGGGAAGCGCTGGAGCCCGACCTGGAGCCCAGTCTGAGCCTGGAGCCCGACCTGGAGCCCAACCTGAGCCTGGAGCCCAACCTGAGCCTGGAGCCCAACCTGAGCCTGGAGCTCGACCTGAGCCTGGAGCCCAACCTGAGCCTGGAGCCCAGTCTGAGCCTGGAGCCCAGTCTGAGCCTGGAGCCCGACCTGGAGCCCAACCTGAGCCTGGAGCCCGACCTGAGCCTGGAGCCCGACCTGGAGCCCAACCTGAGCCTGGAGCCCGACCTGGAGCCCAACGTGAGCCTGGAGCCTGACCTGGAGCCCAACCTGAGCCTGGAGCCTGACCTGGAGCCCAACTTGAGCCTTGAGCTCAGTATTTGCTAATGATCAGTATTTACTAATGATGGTCAGTATTTATTAATGATGATCAGTATTTATTAATGGTGATCAGTAATTATTAATAACGGCTAGTATTTATTAGTGACGGTCAGTATTTATTAATGATGGTCAGTATTTATTAATGATGATCAGTATTTATTAGTGGTGATCAGTAATTATTAATAACGGTCAGTATTTATTAATGACGATCAGAATTTATTAATGATGGTCAGTATTTATTAATGACAATCAGTATTTATTAATGATGGTCAGTATTTATTAAGGACAATCAGCATTTATTAATGATGGTCAGTATTTATTAATGATGATCAGCATTATTAATAAGGATCAATATTTATTAATGGTGATCAGTATTTGTTAATAACAATCAGTATTTATTAGTAATGGTCAGTATTTATTAATGGTGATCAGTATTTATTAATGATGGTCAGTATTTATTAAGGACGATCAGTATTTATTAATGGTGATCAGTAATTATTAATAACGGTCAGTATTTATTAATGACGATCAGTAGTTATTAATGATGGCCAGTATTTATTAAGGACAATCAGCATTTATTAATGATGGTCAGTATTTATTCATGACAATCAGCATTATTAATAAGGATTGATATTTATTAATGGTGATCAGCATTTATTAATAACGATCAGTATTTATTAGTGATGGTCAGTATTTATTAATGGCGATCAGTATGTATTAATGGTGGTCAGTATTTATTAGTAACGATCGGTATTTATTAATGACAATCAGTATTTATTAATGACGGTCAGTATTTATTAATAACGATTGGTATTTATTAATGATGATCAGTATTTATTAATGATGGCCAGTATTTATTAATGATGATCAGCATTATGAATAAGGATCAATATTTATTAATGGTGATCAGCATTTATTAATAAGGATCAGTATTTATTAATGATGGTCAGTATTTATTAATGGCGATCAGTATTTATTAATGATGGCCAGTATTTATTAATGGCTGGAAGGACCATTCAGCCAGCCAGCCACAGTCCAGGAGGTTCCTCCAGCGCATTGATGATCACTTCCTCATGCAGATGGTGGAGGAGCCGACCAGGAGAGGTGCACTGCTGGATCGCATCCTCACTAACAAAGAGGGTCTGGTCGAAGCAGTAAAGGTCGAGGGCTGCCTGGGTTGCAGTGACCACGAGAGGGTGGAGTTCAGCATCTCGTGTGGCAGGAACAGAACAGCAAGTAGAATTGCAACCCTGGACTTTGGCAGGGCTAATTTCGGCCTTTCCAAGCAATTGCTGGGGGAAATCCCATGGGCAAGACTGCTTGAAGGAAAAGGGGCCCAAGAGAGCTGGATTGCATTCAGAGATTGCTTCTTCCATGCTCAGGATCAGAGCATCCCCACACGTAGGAAGTCGAGGAAGGGAGCCAGGAGGCCTGCGTGGTTCAATAGGGATCTGTTGGGTATGCTCAAGCAGAAGAGGCGAGTTTACAGGTCATGGAAGCAGGGGCTGGCCACTTGGGAGGAATATAAGGCTGCTGTTAGAGGATGCAGGAGGGCAGCTAGGGTAGCCAGGGCCTCCTTAGAATTACAGCTGGCGAGAGGGGTCAAGGACAGCAAGAAGAACTTTTTCAAATACATAGCAGATAAAACTAATACCAGAGGCAATGTAGGCCCACTGATGAATGAGGTGGGTGCCCTGGTGGCAGAAGACACAGAGAAGGCAGAATTGCTGAATGCCTTCTTTGTCTCTGTCTACTCCGCTGGAGGCTGTCCTGGGGAGCCCTGTACCCCTGAGACCCCGGATGAAGCCAGGTCAATGGAGGAGTTTGCTTTAGTCGATGAGGACTGGGTTAGGGAACAATTAAATAGTCTGGACATCCATAAATCCCTGGGTCCAGATGGGATGCATCCGCGGGTGCTGAGGGAGCTGGCTGAAGTCATTGCTGGACCGCTCTCCATCATTTTTGCCAAGTCTCGGGAAACAGGAGAGGTGCCCGAGGATTGGAGGAAAGCAAATGTCACTGCAGTCTTCAAAAAGGGCAAGAAGGAGGACCCGGGTAATTATAGAGCGGTCAGCCTCACCTCTGTCCCTGGGAAAGTAATGGAACAGCTTATCCTTGGTGGCATCTCAAGGCACATCAGGGATAAGAGGGTCATTAGGGGCAGTCAGCATGGCTTTACCAAGGGTAAGTCATGCTTGACCAACCTCATAGCCTTTTATGAGAATGTAACAAGGTGGATGGATGATGGCAGAGCGGTGGATGTGGTCTACCTTGACTTCAGTAAAGCCTTTGACACAGTCTGCACAGCATCCTCACAGCTAAATTGAGGAGGTGTGGTCTGGACAATAGAGTAGTGAGGTGGGTTGCAAACTGGCTTAAAGAGAGAAGCCAGAGAGTGGTGGTCAATGGTGCGGAGTCCAGTTGGAGGCCAGTATCTAGTGGAGTGCCTCAGGGGTCAGTACTGGGGCCAATATTATTCAATATATTCATTAACGATTTAGATGAGGGAATTGAGTGTACCATCAGCAAGTTTGCTGATGACACCAAGCTGGGAGGAGTGGCTGACACTGGAAGCTGTGCTGCCATCCAGCGGGACCTGGACAGGCTGGAGAGTTGGGCGGGGGATAACCTGATGGAATTTAACAAGGGAAAGTGTAGAGTCCTGCACCTGGGCAGGAACAACCCCAGGTTCCAGTATAGGTTGGGGAATGAGCTGTTAGAGAGCAGTGTAGGGGAAAGGGACCTGGGGGTCCTGGTGGACAACAGGGTGACCATGAGCCAGCACTGTGCCCTTGTGGCCAGGAAGGCCAATGGCATCCTTGGGTGTATTACAAGGGGGGTGGTCAGTAGATCGAGAGAGGTCCTCCTTCCCCTCTACTCCGCCCTGGTGAGACCCCATCTGGAATATTGTGTCCAGTTCTGGGCCCCTCAGTTCCAGAAGGACAGGGAACTGCTGGAGAGGGTCCAGCGTAGGGCAACAAAGATGATTAAGGGAGTGGAGCATCTCCCTTATGGAGAAAGGCTGAGGGAGCTGGGGCTCTTTAGTTTGGAGAAGAGGAGACTGAGGGGTGACCTTATTAATGTTTATAAATATATAAAGGGTGAGTGCCACGAGGATGGAGCCGGGCTCTTCTCAGTGGCAAACAATGATAGGACAAGGGGCAATGGGATCAAGCTGGAACACAGGAGGTTCCACTGAAAGATGAGAAGAAACTTGTTCCTGGTGAGGGTGTCAGAGCCTGGCCCAGGCTGCCCAGGGAGGTTGTGGAGTCTCCTTCTCTGCAGACATTCAAACCCCCTGGACACCTTCCTGTGGAACCTCAGCTGGGTGTTCCTGCTCCATGGGGGGATTGCACTGGATGAGCTTCCCAGGTCCCTTCCAATCCCAAACATACTGTGATACTGTGAGACTGTGATCCTTAATAAATACTGATCGCCGTTAATAAATACTGACCATCATTAATAAATACTGGTCGTTATTAATAAATGCTGATCACCGTTGATAAATATTGATCCTTATTAATAATGCTGATCATCATTAATAAATACTGACCATCATTAATAAATACTGATCATCATTAATACTGATCGTTATTAATAAATACTGATCACCATTAATAAATACTGACCATCATTAATAAATACTGATCATCATTAATACTGACCCTTATTAATAAATACTGGTCACCATTAATAAATACTGACCATCATTAATAAATACTGATCACCATTAATAAATACTGACCATCATTAATAAATACTGATCGCCATTAATAAATACTGACCATCATTAATAAATACTGGTCGTTATTAATAAATGCTGATCACCATTAATAAATATTGATCCTTATTAATAATGCTGATCATCATTAATAAATACTGGCCATCATTAATAAATACTGATCATCATTAATACTGACCCTTATTAATAAATACTGATCGCCATTAATAAATACTGACCATCATTAATAAATACTGATCATCATTAATATTGATCGTTATTAATAAATACTGGTCACCATTAATAAATACTGACCATCATTAATAAATACTGATCGCCATTAATAAATACTGACCATCATTAATAAATACTGATCATCATTAATAAATGCTGATCACCATTAATAAATATTGATCCTTATTAATAATGCTGATCATCATTAATAAATACTGATCATCATTAATAAATACCAATCGTTATTAATAAATACTGACCGTCATTAATAAATACTGATTGTCATTAATAAATACTGATCGTTATTAATAAATACTGACCATCATTAATAAATACTGATCGCCATTAATAAATACTGACCATCATTAATAAATACTGATCGTTATTAATAAATGCTGATCACCGTTAATAAATATTGATCCTTATTAATAATGCTGATCATCATTAATAAATACTGACCATCATTAATAAATACTGATCATCATTAATATTGATCGTTATTAATAAATACTGATCACCATTAATAAATACTGACCATCATTAATAAATACTGATCATCATTAATACTGACCCTTATTAATAAATACTGGTCACCATTAATAAATACTGACCATCATTAATAAATACTGATCATCATTAATATTGATCGTTATTAATAAATACTGGTCACCATTAATAAATACTGACCATCATTAATAAATACTGATCGCCATTAATAAATACTGACCATCACTAATAAATACTGATCGTTATTAATAAATGCTGATCACCATTAATAAATATTGATCCTTATTAATAATGCCGATTGTCATTAATAAATACTGACCATCATTAATAAATACTGATCATCATTAATACTGATCGTTATTAATAAATACTGATCACCATTATAAAAACTGACCATCATTAATAAATACTGATCATCATTAATATTGATCGTTATTAATGTATACTGGTCACCATTAATAAATACTAACCATCGTTAATAAATACTGATCGCCATTAATAAATACTGACCATCATTAATAAATATTGGTCGTTATTAATAAATGCTGATCACCATTAATAAATATTGATCCTTATTAATAATGGTGATTGTCATTAATAAATACTGACCATCATTAATAAATACTGACCATCATTAATACTGATCATCATTAATACTGATCATTATTAATAAATACTGATCACCATTAATAAATACTAACCATCGTTAATAAATACTGATCGCCATTAATAAATACTGACCATCATTAATAAATACTGATCGCCATTAATAAATACTGACCATCACTAATAAATACTGATCATTATTAATAAATGCTGATCACCATTAATAAATATTGATCCTTATTAATAATGCTGATCATCATTAATAAATACTGACCATCATTAATAAATACTGATCATCATTAATACTGACCCTTATTAATAAATACTGGTCACCATTAATAAATACTGACCATCATTAATAAATACTGATCACCATTAATAAATACTGACCATCATTAATAAATACCGATTGCTATCAATAAATACTGATCATTATTAATACTGATCACCATTAATAAATATTGATCCTTATTAATAATGCTGATTGTCATGAATAAATACTGACCATCATTAATAAATACTGATTGTCCTTAATAAATACCGACCATCATTAATAAATACTGATCACGATTAATAAATACTGACCATCACTAATAAATACTGATTGTTATTAATAAATACTGATCACCATTAATAAATATTGATCCTTATTAATAATGCTGATCGTCATTAATAAATACTGGCCATCATTAATAAATACTGACCGTTATTAATAATTACTGATCACCACTAATAAATACTGATCATCATTAATAAATACTGACCCTCATTAATAAATACTGAGCGTCATTAATAAATACTAGCCGTTATTAATAGTTACTGATCATCATTAATAAATACTGACCATCATTAGTAAATACTGATCATTAGTAAATACTGAGCTCAAGGCTCAGGTTGGGCTCCAGGTCAGGCTCCAGGCTCAGGTTGGGCTCCAGGTCAGGCTCCAGGCTCAGGTTGGGCTCCAGGCTCAGACTGGGCTCCAGGCTCAGACTGGGCTACAGGCTCAGGTCGGGCTCCAGGCTCAGGTTGGGCTCCAGGTCAGGCTCCAGGCTCAGGTTGGGCTCCAGGCTCAGACTGGGCTCCAGGCTCAGGTCGGGCTCCAGGCTCAGGTTGGGCTCCAGGCTCAGGTCGGGCTCCAGGCTCAGGTCGGGCTCCAGGTTGGGCTCCAGGCTCAGACTGGGCTCCAGGCTCAGGTCCAGCGCTTCCCCGCAGAGCAGCCCGGGGCTCTGGGCAAAGCCACGCAGCTCGTCGCCCAAGGGAAACAGGTCCATGGTCACCGGGCTCCAAACACCCCGGAGCAAAAACCAGAGCGGCCCCAGGACACCCGGGCTCCCAAAGAGCCTGGAAAAGGGACACAAAGAGTTAAATTGGGGGGAGTGAAGTGGCTGCTGATGCTGAGAAACCCCCGGGGGTTCGGGGCTGGGGGGAAAGGGGGGATCTGTATGAAAACTGCTCTGGGGAAAAGGGGGGAAGGGGTTGGGCTGCACGGGAATGGGAGGAGGGACGGGAAAACGGGAGAGGGAAACGGGGGAAGAGGGAAAAGGGGGAAAAGGGAAAAGGGGGAAAGAGGGAAAAGGGGGAAAAAGGGGGGAAGAGGGAAAAGGGGGAAAAGCAAGGAAAGAGGGAAAAGGGGGGAAAAGGGAAGAAACAGGGATAAAGGGGGAAAAGAGGGAAAAGATGGAAAGAGGGGGGAAGAGGGAAAGGGGGGAAAGAAGGGAAAAGAGGGAAGAGGGAAAAGGGGAGAAAAGGGGGGAAAGAGGAAAAAAAGGGAAAAAGGGGGGAAAAGGGAAAAAGGGGGAAGAGGGAAAAGGGGGAAAGAGGGGGGAAAGAGGAAAAAGAGGGGAAAAGGGGGGAAAGAGGGATAAAGGGGAAAGAGGGAAAAGGGGGGGAAAGAGGGAAAAGAGGGATAAAGGGGGAAAGAGGGAAAGGGGGGAAAAGAGGGGGAAGAGGGAAAAAGGGGGGAAAGGGGGAAAAAGGGGGGAAACAGGGATAAAGGGGGAAAGAGGGAAAAGAGGGAAAAACGGCGGAAAGAGGGAAAAGAGGGAAAAAGGGGGGGAAGGGAAAAAGGGGGGAAAGAGGGATAAAGGGGGAAAGAGGGAAAAGAGGGAAAAGGGGGATGAAAGAGAGAAAAAGTCTGTGGGGGGATTGATGGCGGATCCGCCCCAGCCCCGGGGTCTCTCCTGGAGGGGAGGGACGGGCGGGCTCCAGTGGGGGTGCTGAGGAGATGAGGGGACACGAGGGGCCCCGAGGGACACGAGGGGACACGATGGGACATGAAGGGACACGAGGGGACGCGATCTCCTCACCCGGTGTTTCCCGCCCCGGCGCTTCCCGCCCGCCGGCGCCGCGGCCACGCCCCCTCGCCGCCGGCCACGCCCCCTCGCCGGCGTCACGTCCGGGAGTGTGTGGCGGGAAAAGGCGGGAGGGAGGAGAGGGAGGCGCCGCCGTTTTGGTGGAGGTTGTGAGGGGAACTGGGGGTCGGCGTGAGGGGCATTGGGGGTCGGTGTGGGGGGAGGAATTGGGGTCGGCGTGAGGGGCATTGGGGGTCGGTGTGAGGGGGGGATTTGGGGGGCAGTGTGGTGGTGGGGATTTGGGGTCGGTGTGAGGGGGGAATTGGGGGGCGGTGTGGGGGAGGAACTGAGGGTCGGTGTGAGCGGGACATTGGGGGTCGGTGTGGGGAGGAATTGAGGATCGGTGGGGGGGGCTTGGGGGGTCGGTGTGAGGGGGAATTGGGGGTCGGTGTGGGGGAAGTTGGGGGTTGGTCTGGGGAGGATTTGAGGGGTCAGTGTGGGGAGGATTTGGGGGTCGATGTGAGGGGCATTAGGGGTTGGTGTGGGGGGCAGGAACTGGGGGTCAGTGTGTGGGGGGGCATTGGGGGTCGGTGCGAGGGGGAATTAGGGTCCAGTGGGGGGGCACTGGGGGTCGGTGTTTGAGGGTGGAATTGGGGGGTCGGTGTGGGGGGGTCAGTGCAGGGGGGGCCTTGGGGGTCGGTGTGAGGGGGCATTGGGGGTCAGTCTGGGGAGGAATTGGGGGTCGGTGTGTGGGGGGGCATTGGGGATCAGTGTGGGGGGGAATTGGGGGTCGGTGTGGGGGGGAATTGGGGTCTGGTGTGGGGGGGGGGACATTGGGGGTCGGTGTGAGGGGGAATTGGGGGTCGGTGTGGGGGGGAAGTTGGGGGTTGGTCTGGGGAGGATTTGAGGGGTCAGTGTGGGGAGGATTTGGGGGTCGATGTGAGGGGCATTAGGGGTTGGTGTGGGGGGCGTTGGGGGTCAGTGCGAGGGGAATTAGGGTCCGGGGGGGGATTGGGGGTCGGTGTTTGAGGGGGGAACTGGGGGGTTGGTGTGCGGGGGCGGCCTTGGGGGTCGGTGTGAGGGGGCATTGGGGGTCAGTCTGGGGAGGAATTGGGGGTCGGGGGGCATTTGGGGGTCGGTGGGGGGGAGCTGGGGGTCGGGGTTTGGGGGGAGCTGGGGGTCGGGTGGGGGGTGGATTGAGGGTCGGTGTGAAGGGAATGGGGGGGCATGAGGGGAACGGAGGCGCAGAAACAACTTTACAGCCTCCGGAGCCATGAACCTTCACACCCCGCAGGGCTCCAGAGCAGCTGCGTTCGTTTCGCCGTCGGGCGCAAGGGGAGCGATGGTTCCACCCCTCGTGCGCCGCTCCGAGCGGCAGGAGCTGCGTTTAAATACAGCGAGGTGCTCGTGTCCCAACGACCCCAGAGCGCCCGCACACATCCAGAACCTTTCCCGCTCATCACTGCCGTAGTCTCCGCCTGGACGCCCCCTGTTCGCCTGCGCGGCGCCACCTGGTGCTCTGGAGGAGGGGTCTTTGGATGAAGGCTCCTTCAGCTTCCTCAGGTTTGGCTCCTTGTGTTGAATGGACTGGGACCCAAGCTCCAGGTCGGTTGAACCCAGCCTGGCACCCCCTTTTTGCTGTAAATCTCGGTTCTCTCGTCCCCTCGCGTTCACAGCTGGTGCCGTAAAACTCCTGATCCTGGCACTGCTGGGTTCTGGTTTCCTTACCATGAGTTCACCTAAAGCTCTGAACTAAGGGCTCGTGTGGCTCAGCCCTAAAGTGTTGGCTCGTTAGTGGGCACCCAATTATGTTTTGTTAACCCTTAAAATGTTCGTGCCCTCTATCAGACCCAGGAGTTCGGGCGGGGATTCAGTTCAGGAGGGACCCGGGAGTAACCCTAAGGACCCAGTAGTTGGGGGGTGTCAAGGGTTAAGATCGTGAAACCGTGGGGACCCCTAATGTCCCCAGGGGCCATTGTGACATCCTGGGGACCCTGCATTGTCCCCAGGGTGTTGTGACACCATGGGGACCCACTTTGTCCCCAGGGCCCATTGTGACGTCTCAGGATCCCCCATTGTCCCCAGGGCCCATTGTGACATTCTGGGGACCCCAAATGTCCCCAGGGCCCATTGTGGCACCATGGACACCCCCTTGTCCCCAGGGCCCATCGTGGCACCGAGGGGACCCCCCCCCCCCCCAGTCCCCAGGCCCCATTGTGGCACCATGGACACCCCCTTTGTCCCCAGGGCCCATTGTGACATCCCAGGACCCCACCTTGTCCCCAGGGTCCCTTCTGACAGGGTGGGGACCCCCCTTTCTCCCCAGGGCTCATTGTGACGTCCCAGGACCCCTCGTTGTCCCCAGTGCCCATTGTGACATCCTGGGGACCCCCCTTGTCCCCAGGGCCCATTGTGAAATCCGGGGAACCCCCTGGTCTCCAGGGCCCATAGTGGTACCGTGGGGACTCGTCCTGTCACTTGGGTCCATTGTGACACCATGGGGACCCCGCCTTTGTCCCCAGTACCCATTGTGACATCCTGGGGACCCCTTTGTCCCTGGGGCCCATTGTGACATCCTGGGGACCCCCCTTTGTCCCCAAGGCCCATTGTGACACAATGGGGACCCCACTTCTTTCCAGGACCTATTGTGGCATTCTGGGGACTTCCTTTGTCCCCAGGGCCCATTGTGACATCCTGGAGACCCCCTTTATCCCCAGAGCTCGTTGTCGCACCATGGGGACCCCCTTTGTCACTGGGGCCCATTGTGACATCCCAGGACCCCCCATTGTCCCCAGGGCCCATTGTGACACCGTGGGGACCCCGCCTTTTCCCCAGGGCCCATTGTGACGTCTCAGGACCCCCTTTGTCCCCAGGGCCCACTGTGGCACCATGGGGACCCGCTTTGTCGTCTGGGCCCATTGTGACATTCCAGGACCCCACTTTGTCCCCAGGGCCCATTGTGACAATTAAGGGACCCCCCTTGTCCCCAGGGCCCATTGTGACAATTAAGGGACCCCCTTTATCCCCAGGGCCCATTTTGACATCCCAGGACCCCACTTTGTCCCCAGTGCTCACTGTGAAATTCTGGGGACCCCCCTTGTCCTCAGGGCTCATTGTGACAGCCGAGGACCTTACTTTGTCCCCAGGGCCCATTGTGACATCCCAGGACCCCCCACTGTCTCCAGTGCCCATTGTGACATCATGGGGACCACCCTTTTTCCCCAGGGCTCATTGTGACGTCCCAGGACCCCTCGTTGTCCCCAGGCCCCATCGTGACATCCTGGGGACCCCCCTTGTCTCCAGGGCCCATAGTGGCACTGTGGGGACTCATCACTTGGGCCCATTGTGACATCCTGGAGACCCCCCTTTATCCCCAGGGCCCATTGTGACACCGTGGAGACCCCATTTGTCACTGGGGCCCATTGTGACATCCCAGGACACCCCATTGTCCCCAGGGCCCACTGAGACATCCCGGCGAGAACCCTTTGTCCCCAGGGCCCATTATGCACATTCAGGGGACACCCCTTTGTCCCCAAGGCCCATTGTGACATCCTGGGGAGACCCCATTGTCCCCAAGGCCCATTGTGGCACCATGGGGACCCCCTTTGTCCCCAGTGCCCATTGTGACATCTTAGGACCCCACTTTGTCCCCAGGGCCCATTGTGACATCCTGGGGACCACCTGTGTCCCCAGGGCCCACTGTGACATCCTGGGGACCCCCTTGTCCCCAGTGTCCATTGTGGCATCCTGGGATCCCCGTTGTCCCCAGGGCCCATTGTGGCACCATGTGGACCCCCTTTTTCCCGAGGGCCCATTATAACGTCCCAGGACCCCCCATTGTCCCCTGGGCCCATTGTGACACTGTGGGGATCTCCTTTGTCCCCAGGGACCATTGTGACACTGTGGGGACCCCCTTTGTCCCCAGGGCCCATTGTGACATCCTGGGGAATCCCTTTGTCTCCAGGGCCCATTGTGACGTCCCAGGACCCTGCTTTGTCCCCGGGGCCCATTGTGACATCCTGGGGAACCGCTTTGTCCCCAGGACCCATTGTGACGTCCCAGGACCCCCCCTTGTCCCCAGGGCTCATGTCCCAGGATCCCCATTGTCCCCAGAGCCCATTGTGATGTCCTGGGAACCCCCTTTGACCCCAGGGTCCATTGTGACACCATGGGGACCCCCTCTTGTCCCCAGGGACCATCGTGGCACCGTGGGGACCCCCTTGTCACTGGGGACCCATTGTGACACTATGGGGACCCCCCTTTGTGCCCAGGGCCCATTGTGATGTCCCAGGACCCCCCATTGTCCCCAGGGACCATTGTGACATCCTGGGGACCCCCTTTGTCCCAAGACCCCATTGTGACATCCTGGGCACCCCGCCTTGTCCCCAAAGCCCATTGTGACATCCTGGGGACCCTCTTTGTCCCCAGGGCCCATTGTGGCACCATGGGGACACCCTTTGTCACTGGGGCCAGTTGTGACATCCCAGGACCCCACTTTGTCCCCAGGGCTTATTGTGATACCATGGGGACCCCCCTTGTCCCCAGGGCCCATTGTGACATTCAGGGGGACTCCTCTTTGTCCCCAGGGCCTATTGTGTCATCCTGGGGATCTCCCCTTGTCTCTAGGGCCCATTGTGAGACTGTGGAAGACCCCCTTTGTCCCCAAGTCCCATTGTGACGTCCCAGGACGCCTCGTTGTCCCCAGGACCCATTGTGACTCCATGGGAACCCCCCCTTGTCCCCAGGGCCCATTGTGACATCCTGGGACCCCCCTTTGTCCCCAGTGCTCATTGTGAAATCCTGGGGACCCACTTTGTCCCCAGGGCCCATTGTGGCACCATGGGGAGCGCCTTTGTCACTGGGGACCATTGTGACATTCCAGGATTTTACTTTGTCCCCGGGGCCCATTGTGACATCCTGGGGATCCCCCTTTGTCGCCAGGGCCCACTGTGACACCGTGGGCACCCTCTTTGTCCCATGGGCCCATTGTGACCTTCAAGGGACCCCCCATTGTCCCCAGGGCCCATTGTGACATCCTGGGTACCCCCTTTGTCCCCAAGACCCATTGTGACATCCTAGTACCCCCCGCAGTCCCCAGGGCCCATTGTGACATCCTGGGGATCCCTTTGGCCCCAGGGCCCATTGTGACAGGGCGGGGATCCCCCTTGTCCCCAGGGCCCATTGTGAAACCGTGGGGACCCTCTTGTCCCCAGGGCCCATTGTGGCACCGTGGAGACCCCCCCTTTCTCTCTAGTGCCCATTGTGACATCCTGGGGACCCCCTTTGTCCCCAGTGCTCATTGTGACAGGGTGGGACCCCCCTTGTACCCAGGGCCCGTTGTGACATCCTGGGGACCCCCTTTGTCCCCAGGGCCTATTGTGACATCCTGGGGAGTCCCCTTTATCCCCAGGGCCCATTGTGACATCCTGGGGACCCCCTTTGTCCCTAGGGTTCATTGTGACATCCCAGGACCCCCATTGTCCCCAGGGCCCATTGTGAACAACCTGGGGACCCCCCTTTTTCCCCGGGCCCATTGTGGCATCCCAGGATGCTTCGTTGTCCCCTGGGCCCATTGTGACATCCCGGGGACCCCTTTTGTCCCCAGGGTCCATTGTGACATCCTGGGGCCTCCCTTTGTCCCCAGGGCCCATTGTGACATCGCAGGAGCCCCCATTTTCCCAAGGGCACATTGTTACATCCTGGGGACCCCCTTGTCCCCAGGGCCCATCGTGGCACCGTGGGGACCCCCCCTTTGTCTCCAGTGCCCATTGTGACATCCTTGGGACCCCCCTTGTCCCCAGGACCCGTTGTGACATCTTGGGGACCCCTATGTCACCAGAGCCCATTGTGATACCCTGGGGAGCCCCCTTTGTCCCCAGGGCCCATTGTGCACATCCTGTGGACCCCTCTTTGTCCCCAGGGCCCATTGTGATATCCTGGGGAGCCCTCTTTTTCCCCAGGGCCTATTGTGACATCCTGGGGACCCCCTTTGTCCCCCGGGCCCATTGTGACATCCTGAAGACCCCCTTTGTCCCCAGGGCCTATTGTGACATCCCAGGGCCCCCCATTGTCCCCAGGGCCCATTGTGACACCGTGGAGACCCTCCTTGTCCTCAGGGCCCATTATGACATTCAGGGGACTCCTCTTTGTCCCCAGGGCCTATTGTGACATCCTGGGGACCCCCCTTTACTCCAGGGCCCATTGTGACGTCCCAGGACCCCCTATTGTTCCCAGGGCCCATTGTGACATTCTGGGGACCCCAAATGTCCCCAGGGCCCATTGTGACATTCTGGGGACCCCTCTTTGTCCCCAGGGCCCATTGTGGCACCATGGGGACCCCCTTTGTCCCCAGGGCCCATTGTGACATCCCAGAACCCCAATTTGTCCTCAGGGCCCATTGTGACATCCTGGGGACCCCCTAGTCCCCAGGGCCCATTGTGGCACCATGGACACCCCCTTTGTCCCCAGGGCCCATTGTGACATCCCAGGACCCCACCTTCTCCCCAGGGTCCCTTCTGACAGGGTGGGGACCCCCCTTTCTCCCGAGGGCTCATTGTGACGTCCCAGGACCCCTCGTTGTCCCCAGTGCCCATTGTGACATCCTGGGGACCCCCCTTGTCCCCAGGGCCCATTGTGAAATCCGGGGAACCCCCTGGTCTCCAGGGCCCATAGTGGTACCGTGGGGACTCGTCCTGTCACTTGGGTCCATTGTGACACCATGGGGACCCCGCCTTTGTCCCCAGTACCCATTGTGACATCCTGGGGACCCCTTTGTCCCCGGGGCCCATTGTGACATCCTGGGGACCCCCCTTTGTCCCCAAGGCCCATTGTGACACCGTGGGGACCCCACTTCTTTCCAGGACCCATTGTGGCATTCTGGGGACTTCCTTTGTCCCCAGGGCCCATTGTGACATCCTGGAGACCCCCTTTATCCCCAGAGCTCGTTGTCGCACCATGGGGACCCCCTTTGTCACTGGGGCCCATTGTGACATCCCAGGACCCCCCATTGTCCCCAGGGCCCATTGTGACACCGTGGGGACCCCGCCTTTTCCCCAGGGCCCATTGTGACGTCTCAGGACCCCCTTTGTCCCCAGGGCCCACTGTGGCACCATGGGGACCCGCTTTGTCGTCTGGGCCCATTGTGACATTCCAGGACCCCACTTTGTCCCCAGGGCCCATTGTGACACCGTGGGGACCCCCCTTGTCCCCAGGGCCCATTGTGACAATTAAGGGACCCCCTTTGTCCCCAGGGCCCATTTTGACATCCCAGGACCCCACTTTGTCCCCAGTGCTCATTGTGAAATTCTGGGGACCCCCCTTGTCCTCAGGGCTCATTGTGACAGCCGAGGACCTTACTTTGTCCCCAGGGCCCATTGTGACATCCCAGGACCCCCCACTGTCTCCAGTGCCCATTGTGACATCATGGGGACCACCCTTTT
Organism: Patagioenas fasciata; assembly: GCF_037038585.1. Taxonomy (NCBI): domain Eukaryota; kingdom Metazoa; phylum Chordata; class Aves; order Columbiformes; family Columbidae; genus Patagioenas; species Patagioenas fasciata. The sequence goes on along the minus strand of NC_092550.1, from coordinate 1,980,810 downwards.
TCCCCAGGGCTCATTGTGACGTCCCAGGACCCCTCGTTGTCCCCAGGCCCCATCGTGACATCCTGGGGACCCCCCTTGTCCCCAGGGCCCATTGTGACATCCGTGGGACCCCCTTGTCTCCAGGGCCCATAGTGGCACTGTGGGGACTCATCACTTAGGCCCATTGTGACATCCTGGAGACCCCCCTTTATCCCCAGGGCCCATTGTGACACAGTGGAGACCCCATTTGTCACTGGGGCCCATTGTGACATCCCAGGACACCCCATTGTCCCCAGGGCCCACTGAGACATCCTGGCGACCACCCTTTGTCCCCAGGGCCCATTACGCACATTCAGGGGACACCCCTTTGTCCCCAAGGCCCATTGTGACATCCTGGGGAGACCCCATTGTCCTCAAGGCCCATTGTGGCACCATGGGGACCCCCTTTGTCCCCAGTGCCCATTGTGACATCTTAGGACCCCACTTTGTCCCCAGGGCCCATTGTGACATCCTGGGGACCACCTGTGTCCCCAGGGCCCATTGTGACATCCTGGGGATCCCCCTTGTCCCCAGGGCTTATTGTGACATCCTGGGGACCGCCTTTGTCCCCAGGGCCCATTGTGACATCCCAGGACCCCAAGTTGTCCCCAGGGACCATTGTGACACCGTGGGGACCCCCTTTGTCCTCAGGGCCCGTTGTGAACATCCTGGGGACCCCCTTGTCCACACGACCCATCGTGGCACCGTGGGGACCCCCCGTTGTCCCCAGGGCCTATAGTGACACCGTGGGTACCCCCTTTATCCCATGAGCCCATTGTGACATCCTGGGGACCCCCTTGTCCCCAGGGCCCATTGTGACACCATGGGGATCGCCTTTGTCCCCGTGGCCCATTGTGACATCCCAGGACCCCGCGTTGTCCCCAGTGCCCATTCTGACATCCTGGGGACCCCCCTTGTCCCCAGGGCTTATTGTGACATCCTGGGGACCCCTTTGTCCCAGGGGCACATTGTGGCACCATGGGGACCCCCTTTATCCCCAGGGCCACTTGTGACATCCTGGGGACCCCCCTTGTCCCCAGTGCCCATTATGACATTCTGGGGACCCCCTTTGTCCCAGGGGCACATTGTGGCACCACAGGGACCCCCTTTGTCACCGGGGCCCATTGTGACATCCCAGGACCCCAAGTTGTCCCCAGGGCCCATTGTGACACCATGGGTCCCCCCTTGTCCCGTGGGCCCATTGTGACATCCTGGGGATCCCCCTTTGTCGCCAGGGCCCACTGTGACACCGTGGGCACCCTCTTTGTCCCATGGGCCCATTGTGACCTTCAAGGGACCCCCCATTGTCCCCAGGGCCCATTGTGACATCCTGGGTACCCCCTTTGTCCCCAAGACCCATTGTGACATCCTGGGGATCCCTTTGGCCCCAGGGCCCATTGTGACAGGGCGGGGATCCCCCTTGTCCCCAGGGCCCATTGTGACATCCTGGGGATCCCTTTGGCCCCAGGGCCCATTGTGACAGGGCGGGGATCCCCCTTGTCCCCAGGGCCCATTGTGAAACCGTGGGGACCCTCTTGTCCCCAGGGCCCATTGTGGCACCGTGGAGACCCCCCCTTTGTCTCCAGTGCCCATTGTGACATCCTGGGGACCCCCTTTGTCCCCAGTGCTCATTGTGACAGGGTGGGACCCCCCTTGTACCCAGGGCCCGTTGTGACATCCTGGGGACCCCCTTTGTCCCCAGGGCCTATTGTGACATCCTGGGGAGTCCCCTTTATCCCCAGGGCCCATTGTGACATCCTGGGGACCCCCTTTGTCCCTAGGGTTCATTGTGACATCCCAGGACCCCCATTGTCCCCAGGGCCCATTGTGAACAACCTGGGGATCCCCCTTTTTCCCCGGGCCCATTGTGGCGTCCCAGGATGCTTCGTTGTCCCCTGGGCCCATTGTGACATCCCGGGGACCCCTTTTGTCCCCAGGGTCCATTGTGACATCCTGGGGCCTCCCTTTGTCCCCAGGGCCCATTGTGACATCGCAGGAGCCCCCATTGTCCCAAGGGCACATTGTTACATCCTGGGGACCCCCTTGTCCCCAGGGCCCATCGTGGCACCGTGGGGACCCCCCCTTTGTCTCCAGTGCCCATTGTGACATCCTTGGGACCCCCCTTGTCCCCAGGACCCGTTGTGACATCTTGGGGACCCCTATGTCACCAGAGCCCATTGTGATATCCTGGGGAGCCCCCTTTGTCCCCAGGGCCCATTGTGCACATCCTGTGGACCCCTCTTTGTCCCCAGGGCCCATTGTGATATCCTGGGGAGCCCTCTTTTTCCCCAGGGCCTATTGTGACATCCTGGGGACCCCCTTTGTCCCCCGGGCCCATTGTGACATCCTGAAGACCCCCTTTGTCCCCAGGGCCTATTGTGACATCCCAGGACCCCCCATTGTCCCCAGGGCCCATTGTGACACCGTGGAGACCCTCCTTGTCCTCAGGGCCCATTATGACATTCAGGGGACTCCTCTTTGTCCCCAGGGCCTATTGTGACATCCTGGGGACCCCCCTTTACTCCAGGGCCCATTGTGACGTTCCAGGACCCCCTATTGTTCCCAGGGCCCATTGTGACATTCTGGGGACCCCAAATGTCCCCAGGGCCCATTGTGACATTCTGGGGACCCCTCTTTGTCCCCAGGGCCCATTGTGGCACCATGGGGACCCCCTTTGTCCCCAGGGCCCATTGTGACATCCCAGAACCCCAATTTGTCCTCAGGGCCCATTGTGACATCCTGGGGACCCCCTAGTCCCCAGGGCCCATTGTGGCACCATGGACACCCCCTTTGTCCCCAGGGCCCATTGTGACATCCCAGGACCCCACCTTCTCCCCAGGGTCCCTTCTGACAGGGTGGGGACCCCCCTTTCTCCCGAGGGCTCATTGTGACGTCCCAGGACCCCTCGTTGTCCCCAGTGCCCATTGTGACATCCTGGGGACCCCCCTTGTCCCCAGGGCCCATTGTGAAATCCGGGGAACCCCCTGGTCTCCAGGGCCCATAGTGGTACCGTGGGGACTCGTCCTGTCACTTGGGTCCATTGTGACACCATGGGGACCCCGCCTTTGTCCCCAGTACCCATTGTGACATCCTGGGGACCCCTTTGTCCCCGGGGCCCATTGTGACATCCTGGGGACCCCCCTTTGTCCCCAAGGCCCATTGTGACACCGTGGGGACCCCACTTCTTTCCAGGACCCATTGTGGCATTCTGGGGACTTCCTTTGTCCCCAGGGCCCATTGTGACATCCTGGAGACCCCCTTTATCCCCAGAGCTCGTTGTCGCACCATGGGGACCCCCTTTGTCACTGGGGCCCATTGTGACATCCCAGGACCCCCCATTGTCCCCAGGGCCCATTGTGACACCGTGGGGACCCCGCCTTTTCCCCAGGGCCCATTGTGACGTCTCAGGACCCCCTTTGTCCCCAGGGCCCACTGTGGCACCATGGGGACCCCCTTTGTCCTCTGGGCCCATTGTGACATTCCAGGACCCCACTTTGTCCCCAGGGCCCATTGTGACACCGTGGGGACCCCCCTTGTCCCCAGGGCCCATTGTGACAATTAAGGGACCCCCTTTGTCCCCAGGGCCCATTTTGACATCCCAGGACCCCACTTTGTCCCCAGTGCTCATTGTGAAATTCTGGGGACCCCCCTTGTCCCCAGGGCCCATTGTGACAATTAAGGGACCCCCTTTGTCCCCAGGGCCCATTTTGACATCCCAGGACCCCACTTTGTCCCCAGTGCTCATTGTGAAATTCTGGGGACCCCCCTTGTCCTCAGGGCTCATTGTGACAGCCGAGGACCTTACTTTGTCCCCAGGGCCCATTGTGACATCCCAGGACCCCCCACTGTCTCCAGTGCCCATTGTGACATCATGGGGACCACCCTTTTTCCCCAGGGCTCATTGTGACGTCCCAGGACCCCTCGTTGTCCCCAGGCCCCATCGTGACATCCTGGGGACCCCCCTTGTCCCCAGGGCCCATTGTGACATCCGTGGGACCCCCTTGTCTCCAGGGCCCATAGTGGCACTGTGGGGACTCATCACTTAGGCCCATTGTGACATCCTGGAGACCCCCCTTTATCCCCAGGGCCCATTGTGACACAGTGGAGACCCCATTTGTCACTGGGGCCCATTGTGACATCCCAGGACACCCCATTGTCCCCAGGGCCCACTGAGACATCCTGGCGACCACCCTTTGTCCCCAGGGCCCATTATGCACATTCAGGGGACACCCCTTTGTCCCCAAGGCCCATTGTGACATCCTGGGGAGACCCCATTGTCCTCAAGGCCCATTGTGGCACCATGGGGACCCCCTTTGTCCCGAGTGCCCATTGTGACATCTTAGGATCCCACTTTGTCCCCAGGGCCCATTGTGACATCCTGGGGACCACCTGTGTCCCCAGGGCCCATTGTGACGTCCCAGGAGCCACCTGTGTCCCTAGGGCCCATTGTGACATCCTGGGGACCCCCTTGTCCCCAGTGTCCATTGTGACATCCTGGGACCCCCGTTGTCCCCAGGGCCCATTGTGGCACCATGTGGACCCCCTTTTTCCCGAGGGCCCATTATAACGTCCCAGGACCCCCCATTCTCCCCTGGGCCCATTGTGACATCCTGGGGTCCCCCTTTTGTCCCCTGGGCCCATTGTGACACTGTGGGGACCTCCTTTGTCCCCAGGGCCCATTGTGACACTGTGGGGACCCCCTTTGTCCCCAGGGCCCATTGTGACATCCTGGGGAACCGCTTTGTCCCCAGGACCCATTGTGAGGTCCCAGGACCCCCACTTGTCCCCATGGCTCATGTCCCAGGATCCCCATTGTCCCCAGAGCCCATTGTGATGTCCTGGGAACCCCCTTTGACCCCAGGGTCCATTGTGACACCATGGGGACCCCCTCTTGTCCCCAGGGCCCATCGTGGCACCGTGGGGACCCCCTTGTCACTGGGGACCCATTGTGACACTATGGGGACCCCCCTTTGTGCCCAGGGCCCATTGTAACATCCTGGGACCCCCTTGCCTCCAGGGCCCCTTGTGACATCAAAGGATCACCCTTTGTCCCCAGGACCCATTGTGACATCCCAGGACCCCACTTACTCCCCAGGGCCCATTGTGGCACCATGAGGACCCCCTTTGTCACTGGTGCCCATTGTGACATCCCAGGACCCCCCATTGTCTGCAGAGCCCATTGTGACACTATAGGGACCCCCCTTGTCACTGAGGACCCATTGTGACACCATGGGCACCTCCCCTTGTCGTCAGAGCCCATCGTGACATCCCAAAACCCCCAATTGTCTCCAGGGCCCATTGTGACATCCTGGGGACCTCCCTTTCTCCCCAGGGCCCATTGTGACGTTCCAGGAACCCCCATTGTCCTCAGGGCCCATTGTGACATTCAGGGGACCCCCTTTGTCTTCAGGGCCCATTGTGACACCATGGAGACCCCATTTGTCACTCGGGCCCATTGTGACTCCTAGGACCCCCCATTGTCCCCAAGGCCCATTGCGACATCCTGGGGACCCTCCTTTGTCCTCAGGGCTTATTGTGACATCCTGGGGACCCCCTTTATCCTCAGGGCCCGTTGTGAACATCCTGGGGACCCCCTTGTCCACACGACCCATCGTGGCACCGTGGGGACCCCCCGTTGTCCCCAGGGCCTATAGTGACACCGTGGGTACCCCCTTTATCCCATGAGCCCATTGTGACATCCTGGGGACCCCCTTGTCCCCAGGGCCCATTGTGACACCATGGGGATCGCTTTTGTCCCCGTGGCCCATTGTGACATCCCAGGACCCCGCGTT